>NC_056743.1:1132651018-1132783518 GCF_019279795.1 Protopterus annectens
GTACCTGAACTGCAGTACCATGGCTACATTCACCATTTCACAGCCAGTTGTTACATGGGTTTGTAAGGTGCCCAATAGGGAGCATTGCCTAACATGAATGTTTTATGTGTTGAAGAGTGTCACACCGCCCCATGATAGGCCTCTACCCCTCAGGTATATTATGTGTGCTGTGTGGATGACATTTGGGATACTGGAGTGTGACCTTACAGCGGATGTCTGTATATGCCATGTGTAGCATATTAACGTGTACTGCGTGTGACAGAGTTGTGTATGTTGTGTGCATGTGTATCGACTTTGCCTATCCAATGCTCACTACAGTGTAACCACAATTGTGTGGGATGCTCTGTGTATTGCATGTGTTTGAGGCAGCTACTCATGTTACTGAGATGTGCATAGTCTCACAGCAAACATGCACAGCATGCATTATGCGTAGGTGTGTTACATGTGTACATGGCCTACACCTCACCTATGACATGCACATTTAATTTGCAATATTAAATGTAGAACACACTCACCAGCATGGGTCTGCTGCCTTGCTGTCACACCAAAGGGACCTACAAGGATATGAGACAGTTTGTCAGTGGCAACAACTGTGGCATTGCTACTGTGGGTTTGCAATCTTACAGTAGTACAATGGTTGACAGTCACAGGCCTACAGATTATGTTCCAAATTATCAGTATTGCACAACATCAGGCTCCACATCTTCTAACTACACAGTACACATCTCACATATGCATGATCTAGCAATAGAGGTAACAGTAGTCTACAGATATGCCATATTACCTGCACGCTCCGTGTCAACTTGCTGGTTGGCTCCGGCCTCCATGATGATACATGTTTGCTGTTGTTGTTGTTGTTGGCCAGGAGCCACCAGGCTCAGGAGCAGCTCTTCCACTCTGGTGAGGGGGGGGTGGATGGTTACCCCACCACCTGTGGCAAGCTGTTGTCTACGGACATCAGATGCATGCTGCCAGACATGTCTAAGTAAATCACTGCAGTGATGGCGTACCTGCTCATATGTCCGGTTATGCATGCCTATGTCATTTACCCTACGGACAACATCTTGCCACAGTGCAGTCCACTCATGCTGGTCCTGACTGGTTCTTGAGAACAGCAGGGTGTAGTGCTGAACCAGGCTGGTCGTTATTTGTTCATCCTCAGCTTGGTTATAGGTAGGGTTGCGATTGTGGGCTATGACCCTGGAAGACAATGAAACAATACGTGTGAGCAAGTCATGTGGCACACTTAACATTCTAAAGTACAGATATCACTGAACTGCCATATATAGCAACCTATTGGCTGTCAGAGGATACACACTTTCAATACCACATATCAGTGCTCAACCCACAACTGCCTGACAGTGCCTGGCATGCTCTTTATATCAAACCATGTTCTGCACAGCAACAAAGAGAAACCAGTATGTAAGACTATACAACAGCACATGGCACACTGTATGCGACATAATACACCACCTAGCCACAGGAGGTATATATCAAGCTAATGCATAAAGAAACATGTCATCCATTGCAATGATTGTAAAGTCCAGTTACAGTATTACCAGTATACCACACTAGTTGTTGATGGCAAACCCCTGCCTAACATATGTGCACATTCGTGAATATAGGTGGCATACTGCTGTACTAGACTATACATGATGCTAGATACGCACTTATATCCTGTAACACACATATGACCGAGGGTATGTTACAGACATACCCACACACATCAGACATACATACAAGACACAAAGGTATGGCAACCCAGATGAGCTTTACCTGTGTACCATACAGTACTGTGTGTCAGTACTTACAAAACCTTATGCCTGAGGTATGTAATCTGTGAGGACTACAGGGAACACACAAAACAGTGGTTCCAAGCAATGTGAACATACACCATACTGTGCTGTTTAGGCCTACAGCTTCAGGTAGTACTACAGTTCATACAGGATTTGGATTCACCAGCAGTACCAATCAATAAGCATACATGTACTGCTTTAGCCTACAATGGCACACCCCAGTCAACACCAAGGGACTATGTCAGACCATATGCCATACTGCTTTTTCTGCCTAGCAATAGCATACACATCTTTTGCTGGGATCAAAGCTAGGACACAAAATACAATGACAGAAACAGTTTCCCACTAAGCTATCACACATATACTTAACTTTGAAACATTCACCAACACATTCACCATCACACTCAGTCAACCTCACATAGCAATTATTGCAACAAGTACATGTGGGTGTGTATCGGTTCATAGGTAGGTAATAGGCTATTGGCCCTAGGGCCTGTAGAAGCCTAGCCATATGGTACCCTGGCCTTTGACACCCATGTAATTTAATTTCATGTGCCCTTGTCAAGCAGAGCCACAGAGGTGATTCCCGGGGTATATTTCCTATCTCCCATCCAATCATCAGGATTATTCATGACGACTGCTAATGAGGAGCTTTGTTTGCTATTGATAGGTAGTTTGTTCCAGAGTATGGGATGTCTCTGAGATAGGAATCTATCCCTCCAGCATGTTCTGTTTATTGAAGTGACAAGGTTTAGGTCCCTAGAGCGTGTAGCTCATAGGGATTGTGATCTGTTTATGTGGAGCATGTCCAACAGCTCTGGGTTTGACATAGCTTTGTATGTTAGGCAGAGGTCACCTCTGGGTAGGCGGTATGCGACACAGTCTAGCTGTGGTTTTGTGAGACGGTCTGCATAGGGCATCTGCTTGAGGCTGGTAATACTCTTTGGGAGGTATGTCTGTGGCCTTTCCAGTTGCTGTAGATATATTGTGAGGTACATACCAAATGGGGCGTTGTACTTTATAATGGGTTTTATGAGTGACGAGTAGAGGGGAACACTGAGCTATATTTCCCTTGATGACACACCTTTTGTGATGAGGTGTGCCACGTAGACAGATTACATGACTAGTGTGGCACTGTGATTATCACAGGGGAGACTACTGTCCACCTGTGTCCATACCTCTCAACTGTCCGTGATTTTCAGGGACGTCCCTGATTTTGACTCAAATTTTAGCTCTGTCCCTCTTAATCCCTCCTAAAACTAGTGACTTTTGGAGGAAAGGTGGTGAATTACACTTAATGAATAATGACAATAATTAAGAGTTATAGACTTCTTTTACTTCAGAAAAGTGTATTAATTCATATGCTCTGATTCTGTCGATGTTTCAAGTTAATTGCACTAATATTTTAAAAGTGTCCCTGATTGTCCCTGATTTTTTTCTTGACTTGTCCCTGATTCTGTTGAAATTTGTCCCCGATTGGTTGAGAGGTCTGCCTGTGTCCCATGGCCTCTTATCACACTTTTGGTGTTAAGTAGACTACCACCTATGTGGTAGTTCATGGGTACAGAGTTTTTACTAGAAGGGATGCCAATGCATTTTCAACACTGAGCTTGAGTCCATGGCTTTGTCACCAGGCATCTGTCGCAGTAAATATGACCCTGTCTATCTCTCTCTCTTTATATATATATATATATATATATATATATATATATATATATATATATATCTACACATACATATAAACATCCATTGGTGTACATGTAGATATACATATAGGCACATATACAGTCCACCTTTCATGGTGGGAATATCAGTTATGCGAAGGCTGTGAGGTATACAGTTATGTAATAATATTGCACAGTCTTGTGCGGAATGCATTGAAGGTGTTCTCAGCCCATGTAGCTTAGCAGGCCTCACTGGCTGCAACATTGCAAACCTGACAAATCATACCCACAGCGTTTAACCACCACATGTCATATACCAGCACTGTATGCCATCTTGTTTGCCACACACTGCAACCTACATAGAAATATGCACATAACAACTTTCACCAACATATATATGTCCACCCTTCACAAACAGTTGCAGTATGTCCCTTGCTCTATGCACATGTACAGATGCTAATATATCTGACACAGAAAGATCTTTCCGTATGTGTGTGCCATACACACAAGGTCCACACTGTTGTAAGTCCATGGACCTCACGGCTGACCTGTTGGGCCTTGCTGCAACATGAACAGGTGTCACATGTGAGCACACAGTAATATTAGAGGGTGTATATATAGCTGCAAATGCTAGATTAGCATACTAGCCTGGTACAGCAGTTGCCAGTGCTAAGCTACACGTTAATATGACTATCATGCATTTGTTACTCTGTCACATCTATGTTTATATAGCTGAATGCGCTACTCCCCCAAACAGCCATTGTACACACTACTGTACAGAACACAGATAACATGGATCAGATGTGTGACATTTAATACTGAGTTACATATGTCACAGTTATGTCCCACTGCACACAGCTACACACTGATTTGTCCATGGCAGTAGTTATGCAGGGCATCTGTGTATAGATATGTACTGCTGCCACATATGGATGATTCAAAGTATGTAGAGTACTCTTCAAAAACATCTACTACATGCCAGTAAATACATATCTGTTACATACCTTTCCTTTGTATGTGTTTGCATTTTTTAGTTCAGTGTGTCTTTTTTTTTTCTTTTTTTCTGTTGATGTTGATGTCGGTGTCTGTCTGTCTGTCTGTCTGTCTCTCTCTCTCTCTCTCTCTCTCTCTCTCTCTCAATAGCTGCAATGGAATGATTGCATGTGTGGACAGCAAGTACAGCCTGCTTTTGTAGGTATCTGCACATGTGCATGTGATGGCCTCTGCATCAATTGGTGGCCACCATTTGGTAATTGCATGCAGCCTGCTGTGTGGTAATTGCAGTACTCACTGTCATAGCAACCCAATGCTATAAATTGCTAAGTCAGATAGGCGTAGCCCTTTCAGTTTTCCAAAGTGGGGCCCATGCTTGTTTGCTGTGGACATCATTGATTAAGTCAGAAGGTTGGTATATATCTTATATCTGAAACTAGGGGTGTAGCCAGTGATTTGAATGTTGTACACAGACCTGAATGTTGCCACTTCCAGTACACAGTTGTCAGTGTAGAATTGTACTCACCCCTACAAATGCTAACAAAAGATACATGGGAGTATGTAGTTTATTTTCTACTTATGCAATTAACTACCATACATAAGCAGTTATTGAGATGTATTCATTTGGCACATGAACTGTTTGTGAACTGCTATACTGTGAATATTAATGTACTCACTTCTGCACAGTTTGTGTTTTTTATTGTTGACATTAGCACAGGATGCTCAAGAAAACTGGACAATACCAGTACTGAGTATGCCTACCTACATCCTTGGTGGACCCTGAACACACAGGTATATTGTACATTTGGGTGGGGATTGTCCTGCTGTGATACTGTGTGGGGATTGTAAAGTGCTGCTGTAACATTATTTACTGCTAGAATGGCTGGTTCTCTTATCACAGTCATAGTTTCATAGTTTCATAGTTTAGTACTAGGCTATCTGCCCTGGGGCATTTATAAGCCTAGCCATAGTGATGTGGCTTTCGCCACCCCATGTAATGGTACAAAAGTGTACAGAATAGATTTAGAATATTGTGCCTCTGTCTAGTAGTGACACAGTGAAGACCCCCTTACATAATAGAATTAGTTTACTGTGCCTCTGTCTAGTAGTGACAAAGAGATTACCCCCAGGGTAAACCTACGATCTCCCATCCACTCGTCAAGATTTCTCTTGAAGAGAGTCAGTGAGGGACTCTGCCTAACATGAACTGGGATTCTGTTCCAGAGTATGGGAAGCCTCTGAGTTATGAATCTGTCCCTTCAGCATGCCCTATTCATATTTGTGCTGAGGTTTAAATCTTTGGCTCTCGTGGTTCTGATGGATTTGGATTTTTTGAGGTGGAGCATGTCCATCAATTCCTGATTGGACATGGCCTTGTACGTCAGGCACAGATCACCTCTGAGTAGGCGGTATGCTACTGAATAGAGCTGGAGTTTCTTTAGTCTGGCAGCATATGACAATTGTTGGAGACCCTTGATCCTCTTGGTGAGGTACTTTTGGGGTCTCTCCAGTTGTTGCAAGTGCTGGGTGAGGTACATACCAAATGGGGCATTGTAGTCAAGCATAGGCCTGATAAGGGAGGAGTATAGGGGTGCAATTACCTCCTTTGATCTGGATGTGAATCCCTTCACGATAAGGTGGGCAAGGTAGAAAGTCTTTCTAACCACTTTGGCAACGTGGGTGTCAAATGAGAGGTCACTATCGACTTGGGTCCCCAGGTCTCTGATTACTTTTTCCATACTCAGTGGGTTACTGTCGATGTGATAATTTGTGGGTACTTTGTTTTTCCCAAAGGGGATGACTATACATTTTTTGGCATTTAGTTTAAGGCCATGACTCTGGCACCAGTTGTCCGTTTCAGTGAGGCCTTTCTGTAGGATGTATGTGTCAGCTGGTGTATCGACTATGGTGCCTAGTTTGCAGTCATCTGCGAACTTTGTCAGCCACAACCCTCCAATGTTTGCTTTCACATCTGAGAAATAAATGCCGAACAAGAGGGGTCCCAGGACAGAGCCCTGTGGGACACCACTTGTGACTGGCTTTGAGTCTGACATGGCTCCAGCAATTTTGACTTTATGGGTTCTATCCTTTAGCCAGTTTGCAACCCATCTTGTGACATATGGATTTACATTTAAGCTGTTGAGCTTGTCTATGATGCCTGAGTAGGGTATTGTGTCGAAGGCTTTAGCCAAGTCCAGGTAGGCTGTATGGACTGCTTTGCCCTCATCAATGGCTCTAGTGACTGTTTCGAAAAAGTCCACCAGGTTCAAAAGGCAGGATCTGCCCTTTACAAACCCGAACTGGGTGGGATCAAGTGTCTGTAGGTCCCCAATGTCTCTGTTTATGAGTTCCATAATGATTCTTTCCATAGCTTTGCAGACCAGGTTGGTTAAGCTTATGGGGCGGTAGTTATCAGGGTCTGTAGAGGTGCCTCCTTTGTGGAGTGGGACCACTGTTGCTATACGCCAGTGTTCAGGTACATATCCTGTAGTAAGGCTAAGGTTAAATAGCATTTTTATGTGCGGGTTTAGCTCCTCTTGGAGTTCACGTAGCATACAACCCGGGATACCCTCAGGTCCATTGATGCTGTGTTTTTAGCTTTGCTGAGGGTGGTTCTCACCTGGACATCTGAGATGACAGGGAGGTTACATTCAGCTGGTTTAAGTATTTCTTCTTTTGGGGGGTGAGGGAGGGGAGAAATTTGCACTGAACCTGTCTGCCAGAATGTTGGCAATATCTGTGGGTTCAGTGTATTTTTTGTCATTGTGAACTAACTCTGAGCATATCTGAGGGTTTCTGCCCAGGTTTCTAACATAGCAGAAGAAGGCCTTGTGGTTATCTTTAGTATCCATAGCAATTTTTCTCTCAAAGTTGGCCTTGGATGTTTTTATGAGAGAACGTAGCTTTCTACTAGTGCTGATCAGAGATGCCTTCTCTTTATGGGATTTTGCTCTGGCATGCAGTAGCTTTCTTCTTTTGTTATACAATTTGTTTATGGCTGGGGTCCACCAGACAGGACGCCTGCCCTTGGTGGAGAGGGTCTTGGTTTTATTTGGGATTGCATGATCCATGCATTCTTGGAGATGTCCGTAGAAAGCATTTGTGAAGGATTCAGCATTGTGGGATGTGGTTTCCACTTGCCCAGTGGGCTTAAAGGATACCATCTCAGTCTTAAGAAGTGTAAAGTCGGCTTTTGAGAAGTTTTTCACTGTAGTCTTTTGTGTTGGGGGTGGAGGTGGGATATGTATATCCAAGGTGATTAGTTTGTGGTCAGATCTCACTAGTGAGGGGTATACTTCCGGTGTGGAGCACTTTGTCCCCATGTTTGTGATGATCAGGTCTAGTATATTATCTCCCTTTGTGGGAGAGGTGATTAGCTGCTCCATTGCATTTGAATTTATGAATTCCAGGAACCTTTGGGCTAGAGTGTTAGGGCTAGAATAATGCACCCAGTCTATGTTAGGGTAGTTGAATTCTCCCAATGTGATGGTGTTTGGTGAGACATTCATATCCTCCAATGTCTTCAGGAAGGCTGAATGGGGTTCCTGAGATTGGGAGGGTGGTCTGTAACATGCTACCAGTTGTATAGCAGTTTTGCCTATGGTTAGTTGCACCTGGATGGTCTTTGATGCTTCATGTGTTGCCACTAACCTGGAGGTGTGGGTGTCCTTGATGAATATGGACACTCCCCCACCCTTTTTAGTTTGGCCTGAGTTTTGGGGCCGAAAAGCATGATACGAGGTATAGCCTGGTAGCACTGGGGTGCTCTCAGGAGCCTTGAACCAGGTTTCAGTTACTGCACAGACATCGATGTTCTCCATACTGAAGAGTGCTTCGAGAGCCTGCATCTTGAGATTTAGACTTCTGGCATTGAGCAGCATTACCCTTAATTTTTTTCCATTTTTGTTTTCTAAGGAGGTGGGTTTGTCTTTTGAGCCTTGCCTAAAAAAGGCACTATGGGGGTGGCAAGAGCCTTAGCCAATATCCGGAAGCCCAGTGGTGACAGGTGCAAGCCGTCCCTTGTGAAGCAGCGTGGCTTGTCTAGTATGTCATCCCAAGCAGACAGACATTGGATCCCCCTAGAATGACACCAGTAATTGAGCCAATTATTAAAGCTGATCATCTTGTCTTTGTATTGTGGCATCATTCTTGGTGAAGGCAAGATGCTGCTCAGGGTCAGGTTCATACCAGCCTGGGCTACATAATCAGAGAGCTCCTCTATGTCTCTTTTCATGTAGTCCAGGGAGGTACGTCTCAGGTCATTCACGCCGGCATGGACAATGACGGAGTCATATTTGTACTTGCTTTGGAGTGACCTGAGTGCGTGTGTTATGTGGCGGATCCTAGCTCCCGATAGGCAGCTCACCGTTACCCTCTCCTTGTTCAGTCTGGTAAGCGGAACGTCAGTGTGTCTGACTATAGAGTCACCTATTACTAGTGTATCAGGCATGGTGTTTGGCCTTAAGGGCTGTGATTGTTTGACACACTGATTTATTGAAGTATGTGCTGCATGTGTTATGTTTTGAGGTGGCGGAGTTTTGGGTGTCTGCTTTGGGAGCCTCTGTTGTTTTGGTAATTTTTTTGTTAGAGCTTGCGAGTATGTCTTTGTGTTATTATGTGTTTGGTTTGCAGTTGTGGTAGGTCTATGTGGGACTGGGTTTGCTGTGTGTGTGGTTACCTTCTCCTCCTGTCTGGTCTTGCCAGTTCTGAGTTGAGAGAGTTCAGCCTCCAGTTTGGCTATATAGTTGCATCTCTCACATGTATTTGTGTTTGTTGGGAGGAGGAGAGGGTTGTCTGTGTACATGAGACAATTGTAGCATTGTCTCAAGATTCCCAGATTAACCATCTGAACCGGAGAGGATGCCAGTAATCTACCACTCGACATGCTAGAATATTATAAGGGAGTGCTGTGCCTTTAAGGGAAGTGGGTACTCACAGGGGTGGTAGGTGGATGTAGTGCTTACTTTAGTTTGAGAGTGCTTACTTAGAAGAGAGGTTTTGAGAACAAGTGCTAGGCTTATAATAAAGCGAGTAGACTGATTATTATAAGAGTAGAGCTTTCTTAAGGGAAAATTTGAAGAGCACACTTGGCGGAGCCCCCTACATTTCTATCAGCACACTGACATTTCTGGGGAACACAATAACAAGCTACTCATGTGCCAGATTAACCTATACATGTCGGCCATGAACCAACAGTTGAGGACTGTATATATGCTTAACAGCTACTGGCACTCCCTTCATCCACTTTATATGGGCCTACCCAAGTGTGGGTTGACAGCGCTTAATGCAACAGTACTATTTCTGTAATGCAAGAGTACAACAACATATCGAAGAAAGTGACATGGACACACTCCAGGAATTATACCTTTATTAATTACATTACACACTTTCCTAGAGACTTTCTCATTTATTTGATATTACAGTGCATGCAGAAGACTTATTCAAGATGTATTATACCCTTATTAATGGGTTACAACACTCTTTTTCAGGCTCTCTCACTTATTTTATATAACAGTGCATGCAGAGAAATTATTCAAGACTTATTATACCTTTATTAATAGGTTACAACACTCTTTTTCAGGCTCTCTCATTTATTTTACATAACAGTACATGCAGAGAAGTTATTCAAGACTTATTATACCTTTATTATTGGGTTACAACACTTTTTTTCAGGCTCTCTCACTTATTTTATATAACAATACATGCAGAATAATTACTAACCTGCCTGGTGGCGCAGCCTTAGCAGCCTATCTGCATAGGCTTGCTGATTCGCAGCACGGACACCTGCAGCTGTGAATTAAATGAAGTGATATTGAGACATATACCTATCCATAATATAGAATACAATAGCAATTCTTACATACTTCATTCCATGGCTACCTACTCAGTAGTGGGGCATTTTCCATCCCACGGGCCTCCTGTATCCACTGGTTCAGTTGGTCCTCCTTGCATCTCTTCAGGTCTGAGTAGTGGTGTCTGACCTGCTCACCAGTCCGAGGGACACCTGTGACACTGGTGAGATCATGTGCTAGATGGTTCCAGGCTTCCGCTTTGTATTCAGTGCCCTGGAACTGGCCCTGCAGGAGTCTGTCATCATGATTATGGACGAGGAGCCAAACCATTACTTTTGACTCCTCAATGCCCGACCGTTGCGCTTGAAATCGAGATCCCTCTCCAACACTGGCCATGCTGCCTGCAGATGGGAGCTACAACCAGTTATGGTAAGTATTCCCACCTATGGGGCTTAAATATGCCTCATTTCCTGCACTTATTTGTGATTGGCAGGTTATGAAAAATCTCAGCTGAAAGCACACCTGCTTAGCACTGGGTCAACTTTCACTGATATGTATGTGTGTGTTGAAAGTGCATGCATTTCAAAAGCTGTCATGGCTTAGTGATTCAGTACTGTGATTATGATGCACAGTATCCTGGGTTCAAGGCCTGTCATTGCTTTTTATTTTACTACTGGCCAGACCGGCTAGGAGGTGTGGCTGTCTTTAGCCGACTTTGCTCAACTTTGCCCAACGTTGCTCTACGGTGCTGTACGTTGCCCAACATTGTGCTAGTTAGCGCGGTGCGCAGCTACGCGCAAGCATGTTTTGTTTGCGCTAGTTGGCGCGATGCACAGCAACGCACAAAGCCATTGAGCTAGTTAAAACAGTGCTAAGCTATGAGCAATTATACTTAAATGTGCTTAATACTGGTAAACTTTGCTTAGCAGCACTTCACATTGCTTATATACGTTACTTATACACTCATCAGTATGCATAACTATTTCACCTTCTTATATATATATATATAAAATATCGTTCACTACTACAAAGGCCATTTCAATGCTTTTTACTAAAATTTAAAAGGTAAATGTCAGGAATTATTTTAATATACAGATTTCCTACAGAAAATAGAAAGGGGAGTGGTGGGACTCAAACCGGGAATGCCACCTCTTTGTGTGAAGGCTCTACCACTACGCTATTGCTATTCGGCTTAATTTGCATATAAGTTTCTTATTATCCTCTTCAATGTCTAAACTGCTAACTGTAGCTAGGCAATGGGCAAACCCGCGCAAACACGTGCAAATACGGGCAGCTATATCGGTAATAATAAGAAAAAAAATAAAAGTTTTACATTTTCTAATTGTACAGGGGTTTAGAATGTGGGGGAGTGTAGTGTTGGGTATGTACACATTTGAGCGGACTCGCTCATGTCAGTTGACATTTGCTGATTGAGGGACTTGCAGGGGCGTGGATATTTGGACTGCTCGGCAGTCCGACACGCCCCCTGCACTCGTGCATGCTCCGTGTTAGCCTTAGAGTTGAGTCAGCGTGCCCTCATGAATATGCATGGCGCACTGATGTCATACTCTTAGGCTGCAGTTTCTGTGTAAGACTAATTTAGTCTTACACAGAGGATTAGTGAATCCCGGGGCTAGTCAATAAAAAATACCGCAAAGTTTATTTGAGGTGAGGCCACTATCTTCTTCACTGACATGATAATATAAGCAGAACCAGGGCTTATGGAAATGACCATCCACCAATGATAATTGTTCCCATATTCACCCAATACATAAGGAAAGAAAAAAAGGTGGATAAAAGAGCAATGAGTGAATGCTAACTAAAGGAGGAAAGATATCAACAAATAACAAAGGAGGGATTAACTCAAATGGTAGGGTACTCAGCATACATGAGGTAATGAGATCAATAACCCCATTATCCATGCTTTAGGAGGTGGGTTTGGCATAGAGGTTGAAGTCATCATTTGATAGACACAATAGACACAGAGTTATTGGCTAGGATTAAAATGGCTCTTAAGTGTAGTCAGCCACGAATTCCCCTATTATCTTTTAAACCATGTGAGTTCTATAGATCATCAGGATAACAAGAACCCTATGGGGCACTTCAGAGCAATCATGACTTGGTCAGAGGGGGTCATTCCCACTTGGATGTGTTTTCATTGGTACTAGTTGTTTGGTGGTGTTAAGAAGAGCTGAAAAATAATGTGTGGCTTCCATTTCCTCTACACCAGAAAAGAGATGTGAGCATTTCAGATCTTCACAAACTTAATCTGGATATTCCATTATTCCAATACCAGCCAGTCCTTGACAGAGAAGTCTTTTAAAGAGTGATGGTAATGCTGACTCAACATCAAGCCTTCCTTTTGCAAAAAGTATGCATCTTGTTTCAGATTCTTCCCTTGCTCAGTAATGCGATGCAAATAATCCTGTTAAAATATAAACCTTGTCCCATCAAATACTGGAAGTGAGCAATCCATTCTGTATGAAGTAGATGTTCTTTCTGACTAAAAGGACAACATTTTCAAAATGAAAGCTGATATGAACCTCACAGATATGCAGGTTGCATAGGCAATGAACAATGTGCCTTCCAAAGCAGTATTGTCCCAAAACATTCCATTGACAGAAACTGCAGCCAGTTCTGTAAAACTGATACTGTATCCCTGTCCTTCAAGCTTTCCAGAATGCCAAAAAAATGTTAAGCATCAACCCCGTCCCCAGTTCAGCAACTCAAGTAACATTAGTAACAGTTCCTGAAGCCTGAAGTCATGCTTTCCTAAGGTCTTCTCATGAGTAATTCTCTGCATGTGTTAACAAATTGTCAGTCAATTCATACGTTATTGACAGTAGAGCTGCTTATCACCAAATATAGTGGATTTCAGCATTGTTCAGCTCTTCTCCAGACAGTGTCCCTTCACTACCTTAAAACAACAATCTGGCCATTTCTGAATGGACAGTTACATCCGTCACTACAAGCTGGGGCTGAACAGAAAACTGCTGCTGCTGAAGATGTGGCTCTATAGAATCATTTTTAGTTATTAAATTCTACTTGACATACGAAGACAAAATCCATCTCTCAAAGGGCTGTTTGAATGACTGTGTATTTATTTTGCTGAAAATGATGGGTGTGTTAACAGCAGACATGGAGAAGTGCACTTCACCTGACATTCACTGTAGTAGAACTACATGTGTTTAGCATAGTTCTAAGATGTTCATTATATGTTCCAGTAGGGAAACTTAAAGATAACTAAAGATTAGGTAATTTTCTAATAGACTTTCAGATATGACTAGTGTATTGCAGTTGATGGTGGTTGTGAGGATTTTATTTAATTCTGAAGTTGTGCTTAGGAAAATAGACTTTATTTATAGTAATTCCTTTGGAAGTGCTTTGCTCTGTCCAGTTAATACCTGCTGAGAGTTCATTTTCAAGGCTACTTTTAATTATGCTTGAGTAGATGGAATTCCAGATGATGAGACATTAGCATACAGCTGGTTGAAATATATCATTCCTTATCACCACGATGATTCAATATCCTTACTAATGCCTTCTTGCTCATCCTCTCCTACCCTTAATTCCTCTTTTTGCTTTATATCTGTAAACTGTTAAGTAATGCTTTCCAAACATTGCTGTTACTGTCTTAGATAATTAAATATACCTAGCAAGAACTGAAATATTATGCCTCAAACTAACATTTAAATTGTGTTTTATCCTTTTCTTCTTCTCACATTAATACTTGTTTTTTTCTCTGTCTACAGCACTTTAAATAATTGATAATGTATGTTACCAATATGTGTTTTACTTATAAATGTTATGTAGATTCCTATAACACTGTAAATAACTGTTTGTGTGTCTTACCAAGATGTTTAAAAACTTAGCTGTGTAAATTGTAGCATTTCTTCATGGACATCCACTGAAAATGGACTGCTACCCAATCAGACTTTTCCAATAATCAAATGTTTATAAATAAATAAAATAAATAACAGCATTCTTTATATAGGAATGCAGACAAGTGGTGAGTTTATTGATTAAGAAAGAAATGTAATTCACCTGCAGCTATATTCCAGCTATTGAAACAACTTAATACTTCTGGGGGATTTCTATGTCAGGTGATTTGGTCTTATGAATAATCTGTTTAAAATCCAGAACAAATTCTAACTGAACTTGCCAAATGCTATCATATGACTAGAAGGCATTGCTTTTTAGATTTCCTTTTGCTATTACTACAAAACTATATCTCCTATTAATATAGTTCTGTACTTCATATGTCACAATGTATCATATGCACTGTATGTGTATCAAAATGTTCATTATTTTATATCTCTATTGCATTGAGTGTCTGTTATTGGAAACGTATTCCCTTTGCCTCCATGGAAAAGGAGAGACTTAATTATTCAGAACAACCTGATAAATGCCAATAAAAGAAATAATAATAATAATGAATAAATGTATGCTAGTGCAAATAAAAGGGCCCTCAGATGCATTAGTACTAATGGCTTTCCTAATCAGATTAGTGATTACTGCCCAGCAACTTCAGTTTGGTAATTCATCTCCAACTTTACACCTCTTCCTTGCAACCTTCTCTCAGGAAATACCATCCAAAATAATGGGTTTATATCACAACATCGAATCGTCATAATTTTGAATCACGTTACATCGAATTGAATATATCGAAATGGAAAAAAGCACCAACATGTGGAGTGTATATTAAAATAAATTGCTTCAGCAGGGGGTAAGACCCCCTGAACCCCCCACACCCCCTGCCACTTAAATATACCATTTTAAAGATTGTACTTCAGTGCACTACAGTGCGGAAATGGAAGATTTCTGTTTCCTACATGTAGCACAATCTCAGAGTTGGTATATTTAAGTAGTGGGGGGTGCAGGGGGGCTTGCCCCCCTGCCTACACCCTTAATGTGTCATGTCCCCGTTGGAAACTGCCATTGACAGCCTTTCAATGTTACCGGTTTGATTTAACAAGTTTGATGTTACGTGATTCAAAATTAGGACAATTTGATGTTGTGATATAAACCCCAAAATAACTACCCCCTCTGCTATCACTAGGGAACAGGTCCTTAATGCTCCCACTAAGGCCAAGAACACTGCATCAATGGGCCCAAACAATATCCCGTCATGGCTTCTAAATAGCATGAAATATGACCTATCAGGCCTTCTGGAATCACTTTTTAACTGTAGCCTCCAATCAGGCTTCATGCCTCATGAATGGAAAACAGTAACAGTGATCCCTCTGCACAAGAGTGGGCCATCTACCAACCATGGAAACTACAGACCCCTAAGTTTCACTAGTCTCATATGTAAAGCCATTAGAAAGAATTATCATGGAAATTATCAATAATGACCTAGTAAACCTCCAAACACTGGACCCAACCCAATATGGTTTTGTCAAAGGCAGGTCATGCCTACCCAACCTGGTTGACTTCTTTGAGAAAGTCACCAAAGCAATGGATGAGGGCAAAATCGGTTCACATTGCCTACCTTGACCTGGCCAAGGCATTTAATACAATATCGTACTGGGGCATTGTTGCCAAATTCAAGGGGTTAGGTACAAACCCTTATGTCACCCAGTGGATAGCCAACTGGCTCACAGACAGGGTCCCAGAAATTAGAAACGGAAAGGCCGCCTTCTACAAAGAAGCCATTCTTGAGCAGAGTCCCTTAGTGATCTGTCCTGGGATGGCTCCTTTGTTGCATTTACTTCTCTGAAGTCAAGGCCAGTGTCAATGGCCTCTGGCTGACTAAATTTGAAAATGTTTGCAAATAGCGAGCTGTCATTGAATCTTACACTGACACAGATGTTCTCCAGAAAAGGCTGATACAGACAAATAACTGGTGTCAGAGCCATGTACTAAAACTAAATGCCAAGAAATGTATAATAGTATGCTTTGGGAAGTCATCCACCCCATCTTACTATCATATTGACAACATGCCCCTAAAAGCTGACCCAGCAGTCAAGGATTTGGGGAGACACATAGACAGTAATTTAGCGTTTGACCATCATGTATCTATAGTAGTAAGGAAATTATTCACTTTTGCACAACTTATAAACAAAGGTATGGCATGGCATCTAGGTCTAAAGAAATCATTGTTCCACTGTATTTGGCATTCATCAGACCTATCATTGAGTACAATGCCACTTTTGGTATGTACATAATGAGGCATATCCAATAACTGGAATGTCCACAGAGGTTCCACACTAAAGGAGTACAGGGAATAAGTAAAATGTTCTATGCAGATTGCCTGAAGACCCTATCCCTGTATTTTGTCTCCTACAGGATATTCAGGGGAGATCTATGCCTAGTATACAAGGCATTGTCAAACCCCACTGTGATAGACCTCCTGCATATCTGCAAAACAAACAGCACCAGAGTTACCCATTCAAAATACTTAAATCTTGCCTGTGATATAAATTGGACCTGCAGGACAGACAGGTATGTATCTATGCCAACTTACTGCACATCATATGACCTAGTAACATCTTTATTCCAGTATACATATAATCTCCTGGGTGTTCAAATATTAAAAACTTTAAACTTTTAATAAAAAATAAAAATGAAAACCAAAAAATAAATAAAAGTTTCCACAATCAGTAGCCTTTGGATATGATAAGCACTTTCAGCTTTGGTTTTCTTCAGATAGTAATATCATATGGCTAACCTGGAGTATAATAACAGCCTTCAGACCAATCAAATTGCATAAAAATCCTTAAACATCCAGTCGCATTTCCAGCCAATCAAATAAAGAAAATAAACATGCCTGCCAATGGTTTAACAACTTCTCTTGTGACATCTTCATACATGTGCGATAATGCTTTATTAGTATTCAATCTCATTATAACCAATCAAATGGTCAAAGAAAAAAATTAGCCTTTTTGTTTAACCAATAGTTAGCCATCCATATCTTGTAAATAGGTTTAGGGAGAACATGTTATTAAAATCAAAGTGGCAATGCACATATAGATTAACAGTCTAGCCAACTCAACAGATCTCAATAAAATAAAAATTCTTCACTCCCATTATTTGTAAAAACCACTTTGGGAATAGAGACTTGGGTGGAATACAAATTGCAATTTGAATTCTAGAAGATATTCAGTATGAATTTTAGTTATGTGACTCAACTATTTATTAACAAAATATCAATTAAAATATTAGCAATAGTTATGGGCTCAGAGATTATTGTCTATTCAAATTCAATAGAATTTAATGGAGTAGCAGTATTACTAATGAATTTTAAAAATGTATTATGTTATTTTGTATTACTAATACCATTAGGCAAATTATTCTTATAGGAACTTTTTTTTGTTCTTATTAAAAACTTTAACTCTGTGCTACATTTGTTTAATTGCTATTTGTTGAATCAAGTAAGATGCTTCTTATAACTTAACCAAAGTCTATTTTCGTCTTATATAATTTACAAAGTTTTAAATACCATCAAAAAGGAACATTTTCTTACCTTTAAATGACTTATATAGGTTCATAGGTTCATACTAGGCTATCTGCCCTAGGGCATTTATAAGCCTAGCCAGAATGTGTTTGGCTTTTGCCACCCATTTTAAATTTATTTTGCTATGCCCTTTTTCGAGGTTAGTATACTGTGCCTCTGTCTAACAGTGACACAGAAGTGATACTCGGGGTAAACCTACGATCTCCCATCCACTCATCAAGATTCCTCTTGAAGAGAGTCAATGAGGGACTCTGCCTAACCTGGACTGGGATTTTATTCCAGAGTGAAGGGAGCCTCTGGGTTATGAATCTGTCCCTCCAGCATGTCCTATTTATTTCAGTGCTGATGTTCAAGTCTCTCGAGCGCGTAGCTCGATGGGATTTGGATTTTCTGAGGTGCAGCATGTCCATTAATTCCGGGTTGGACATGGCTTTATACATCAGGCACAGATCGCCTCTGAACAGGTGGTATGCCACTGAGTAGAGCTGGAGTTTCTTTAACCGGGCAGCATATGGCATCTGTTTGAGCCCTTTGATCCTCTTGGTGGGGTACTTTTGGGGTCTTTCCAGTTGCTGCAGGTTTCTGGTAAGGTACATCCCAAAAGAGGCATTGTACTCAATTATGGGCCTGATGAGGGATGAGTAAAGAGGCACGATGACCTCCCCTGATCTAGATGTGAATCCCTTCATGATTAGGTGGGCTATATAAAATGTTTTTCTAACCACTTTGGCCACGTGGTTGTCAGATGAGAGATTGCTATCAACTTGGGTCCCCAGGTCTCTAATTACTTCTTCTGTACTTAATGGATTACCACCTATGTGGTAATTTGTGGGCACTTTGTTTTTGCCAAAGGGGATGACTATACACTTTTTGGCATTTAGCTTGAGGCCATGGCTCTGGCACCAGTTGTCTGTTTCTATGAGGCCCTTTTGGAGGATGCTTGTGTCAGCTAGAGAGTCGATTATGGCACCCAGTTTGCAGTCATCTGCAAACTTGGTCAGCCACAGTCCTTCCGTGTTGGCCTGTAACTCTGAGAAATATATACCGAACAAGAGAGGTCCCAGGACTGAGCCTTGTGGGACACCACTTGTAACTAGTTTGGAGTCTGACATGGCTCCAGCAATTCTAACCATGTGGGTTCTGTCTTTGAGGCAGTTTGCAATCCATCTAGTGACATAGGGGTTTATATTTAAGCTGGTGAGCTTATCTATAATGCCCGAGTGGGGGTATTGTATCGAAGGCTTTAGTGAGGTCCAGGTAGGTTGTGTGGACCACCTTCCCCTCGTCAATCACCTTGGTGACTGTTTCAAAGAAATCAACCAGGTTTAAAAGGCAGGATCTGCCATTAACAAAGCCAAACTGGGTAGGATCCAGTGTCTGTAGGTCCCCAATATCTTTATTTATAATGTCCATGATGATCCTTTCCATAGCTTTGCAGACTAAGCTAGTCAGGCTTATGGGGCGATAGTTTCCAGGATCCGTTTAGGCACCACCTGTATGGAGAGGGACCACTGTTGCTGTACGCCACTCTTTGGGCACATATCCTGTAGTAAGGCTGAGATTGAACAGTAGTTTTATGTTTGGGTTTAACTCTTCTTGGAGTTCATGTAGGATGCAGCCCGGGACACCGTCTGGTCCCATTGATGCTGTGTTTTTTGCTTTGGAGAGGGCGGCTCTTACCTGAGCATCTGAGATGTCAGGGGGGCAGCACTCTGCTGGGATAGATATTTGCCCTTTTGGTGGGGAGGGGGAAGTTTGCGCTGAACCTGTCAGCTAGGATGTTGGCAATGTCTGTGGGTTCGGTGTATTTTTTGTCATTTTGGACTAATTCTGAGCATATCTGGGAATTACCACCCAGGTTCCTAACATAACTAAAGAAAGCCTTGTGATTATCCTTAGTGTCCTGTGCAATTTTTCTCTCAAAGCTGGCCTTAGACTATTTTATGAGTACCTGTAGTTTTTTGCTAATACTGATCAGTGATGCCTTCCCTTTTTGGGATTTTGCTCTATCATTTAGTAGCTTCCTCCTTCTATTGTATAGTTTGTTTATGGCTGGGGTCCACCAGACAGGATGTCTGCCTTTGGAGGATTGGGTCTTGGTTTTATTCGGGATCGCATGATCCATGCATTCCTGAAGGTGTTCATAGAATGCGTTTATAAAGGATTCTGCGGTCTGGGCCATATTTTCCACAGGCCCGGGAGCTTTGAAGGATTCCACCTCGGTTTTGAGGAGTGTGAAATTTGCTTTAGAGAAGTTTTTCACTGTGGTTTTCTGGGCAGGGGGTGGGGTCGGGATGTGAATATCCAGTGAGATTAGTTTATGGTCTGATCTTACCAGTGAGGGATACACTTCTGGTCTGGAGCATAGAGTCCCCATGTTGGTGATGATCAGGTCCAGTATGTTTTCCCCTCTTGTGGGAGTGGTAACAAGTTGTTCCATAGCATTTGAGTTTATAAATTCTAGGAACCTTTGGGCTAGGGTGTTGGAGCTAGAGTAATGCTCCCAGTTTATGTTTGGGTAGTTGAAGTCACCTAATATAATGGTGTTTGGAGAGACCTTCATATTTTCCAGTGTTCTCAGAAAGGCCGAGTGGGGTTCCTGGGTTTGGGAGGGTGGTCTGTAGCAGGCTATAAACTGGAAGGCAGTTTTACCCACTGTTAGTTGCACATGGATAGTCTCTGATGCTTCGTGCTTTGCCACCAACCTGGAGGTGTGGGTATCTTTGATGAATATCGATACTCCCCCTCCTTTCGTGGTTCGGTCCAAGTTTTGGGGCTGAAAAGCATGGTATGAGGTATGACCTGGTAGTGCTGGAGTGCTCTCGGGAGCCCTGAACCAGGTTTCTGTTACTGCACAGATATCGATGTTCTCCATGCTAAGGAGAGTTTTGAGTGCGTGCATCTTGAGGTTTAGACTTCTGGTGTTGAGTAGCATTACTCTTAGTTTCTTATCCCTTGTGATACCTATGGAGGTGGGTTTGTCTTTTGAGCCTTGCCTAAAAAAGGCACTATAGGGGTAGCAAGAGCCTTTGCCAATATCCAAAATCCCAGGGGTGACAGGTGCAAGCCGTCCCTAGCGAAGCATCGTGGCTTGTCGAGCATATCATCCCAAGCTGACAGGCATTGGATCCCCTTTGAATGACACCAGTACTTAAGCCAATTGTTGAAATTGATCATCTTGTCTTCATATTGTGGCATCATTCTTGGTGAGGGTAAGATGCTACTCAAGGTCAGGGTCATACCGGCCTGGGCTACATGCTCAGAGAGCTCCTTTATGTCTCTTTTCATGTAGTCTAGGGAGGTACGTCTCAGGTCATTCACGCCGGCATGGACAATGACTGAGTCATATTTGTACTTGCCTTGAAGTGACCTGAGTGCTTGTGTTATGTGGCGGATCCTAGCGCCCGACAGGCTGCTCACCGTGACCCTCTCCTTGTTCAGCCTGTTGAGCGGGACGTCAGTGTGCCTGACGATAGAGTCACCTATTACAAGTGTATCAGGTGTGTTGTTTAGTCTTAAGGGCTGTGACTGTTTGGCACACTGGCTTTGTGAGGTATGTGTTGCACGTGTTTTGTTTTGGGGTAGCGGTTGCTTGGGTGTCTGCTTTGGAGGTCCCTGCTGCTTAGGCAGATCTCTATTTAGAGCCTCCAAGTATGTTTTAGTGTGATTATGTGTTTGGTTTGCTGTCGTGGTAGGTCTATGTGAGACTGGAATTGTAGTGAGTGTGGTTTCCTTCTCCTCCTGACTGGTTATGCCAGTACTGAGTTGAGAGAGCTTAGCCTCCAGTTTGGCTGTATGGTTGCATCTCTCACATGTGTTGGAATTTGTTGGGAGGAGGAGAGGGTTGTCTGTGTACATGAGGCAGTTGTAACATTGCCTCAAGATTCCCAGATTCACCAGCTGGACCGGAGAGGAGATTGATAACTGAACTTTGGACATGCTAGAATAATATTGGGAATTCCTTAATAAATGAAAACAAGGGCCAGTGGAGAGTGAGAGTGTAGTGCTTTTAATTTTTAGTGCTGACATATATAATTGCTTTAGTGAGCAAGTGCCAGGTAACTTAAGTGCAATGTGTTACAGGTAACTTAAATGCAAAAACGACAAACAGCAACTTTCTTTCAAGTGAAACAAGGAAATAAGTACAGTAAGCAATGCAGATATCACTAGTGATCCACAGAAGCACTGAGAAGCCGCGTATTAGGTGGAATTAGTGTTCCAGGGAAATAACAAGCAAACAAACAACAAGCATATAAACAAAGCTAGATTCAGCAGGCCTGGATCTAGTCTATGCTACAGCAAACAAGGTGTACCAATTTCAGTAAGATACAGTTCAAATATTCAGGCACTATAAACCTTTAACCAGAAATTCCCAGCTCAGAAGGGCAGAGTCCAGCCTCTTCTCCCACAAGAGTGCAGACCACGAACCTTCTTAATGTAAAATAACTGGCCTGAAGCCCAAGTGCTTAAACCAAAACTAATACACTTTAAGAATAACAGACACTGGGCTCTCAATCAGCAGTTACCAACTTAGAAGGATGAAAGCTACCTGTCCTGCCACCACAGTTCATGCCACAAACCTTCCTAATGTAAAACAACTGGTCTGAAGCCCAAGTGCTTAATCCAAAAGACTTAGAATGATAGCTACACTTTAATCAAATTACTACCAAGCAGTAATAAATACAATTGAATACTTTAGAGAATGCCTGGATTAGTGCTCAAGTTACACAAACAAAGCTAGATCCAGCAGGCCCGAATCCAGTCTATGCCACAGCAAACAAGGTGCACCAACTTCAGTAAGAAGCAGTTCAGATATGCATGCACTATAAGCCTTTAACCAGAAATTCCCAGCTCAGAAGGGCAGAGTCCATCCTCTCCTCCCACAAGAGTGCAGACCACGAACCCTCTTAATGTAAAATAACTGGCCTGAAAGCCCAAGTGCTTAAACCAGAATTAATACACTTTTAGAATAACAGACACTGAGCCTTCAATCAGCAGTTCCCAACCTAGAAGGATGTAAGCTACCTGTTCTGCCACTACAGTGCAGACCACAAACCCTCTCAGTGCAAAACAACTGGTCCGAAGCCAAAGTGTTTAAACCAAAAGGCTTAGCATGAGTTACACCAAGCAGTAATAAATACAATTGAGTACTTTTAAGATGATGCAAAAGTAAAATAAAGTAGGTAGAAACACAAGCACAGTAAAAGCAGATGAAATTTTTTTTTTTTTTCTGAACAAGTGCTGAGATCAAAGAAACAGATTTGAGTGCTGAAACTAGAAAACTGGCTAGTTATAAGAAAAAAAAACTAAGTTAGAAGGCTTCCCTCCAACACAGAAGGGCTTGGGGCTCAGAAGCCTACAAATAGTCTATACCACTTAACAGGAAAGGCAGGAAACAAGCTTAATTTTTTTTTCTGTTTCCCGGATGCTCTATTTGTACACAGTAGGAGTGCCTGAAATCAGAATACGATCTCACCGCACTCAGTTGATTTCACTGCACTCAGTTGATTGAGCAAATGAGATGGGCCCAGAAGGAGTATCCAAACACAAATTTACAAGAGGGGCGGGCAGTTTCAAGGCCACTAAGATTAACACCAAAACAAAAACAGGGAGGGTGGGTGGGACTAACTGAAGAGCAGAGTCAAAACTTCCAGTTCAGTTAATATTCCTGCCACAGTTAAAATCAATTTAAATACTGTATTTTTTTTAAAAAAAAAAGTGCAGATAAAGGTACTTAAATTCTCTTATACATCCAGTTGAATACAGCAAGTTCTTAGCTGGCCAAAGCTGAGGTTTTTAAGCAGAAAATATTTCACACTGTACCACTTAAATAGGCAAGGACAGGACATCAAAGAATGTGGCTACCCCCACACCTGTAATTACTAGCAAATAAGAAAATTCAGCAAACACAAACTAACTTCCAGTTCAGTTAATATAACTGAAGAGCAGAGTCAAAATTTCCAGTTCAGTTAATATTCCTGCCACAGTTAAAATCAATTTAAATACTGTATTTTTTTAAAAAAAAAGTGCAGATAAAGGTACTTAAATTCTCTTATACGTCCAGTTGAATACAGCAAGTTCTTAGCTGGCCAAAGCTGAGGTTTTTAAGCAGAAAATGTTTCACACTGTACCACTTAAATAGGCAAGGACAGGAAATCAAAGAATGTGGCTACCCCCACACCTGTAATTACTAGCAAATAACAAAATTCAGCAAACACAAACTAACTTCCAGTTCAGTTAATATAACTGAAGAGCAGAGTCAAAACTTCCAGTTCAGTTAATATTCCTGCCACAGTTAAAATCAATTTAAATACTGTATTTTTTTTTTAAAAAAGTGCAGATAAAGGTACTTAAATTCTCTTATACGTCCAGTTGAATACAGCAAGTTCTTAGCTGGCCAAAGCTGAGGTTTTTAAGCAGAAAATATTTCACACTGTACCACTTAAATAGGCAAGGACAGGAAATCAAAGAATGTGGCTACCCCCACACCTGTAATTACTAACAAATAACAAAATTCAGCAAACAATGACTAACTTCCAGTTCAGTTAATATAACTGAGGAGCAGAGTCAAAACTTCCAGTTCAGTTAATATTCCTGCCACAGTTAAAATCAATTTAAATACTGTATTTTTTTTAAAAAAGTGCAGACAAAGGTACTTAAATTCTCTTATACGTCCAGTTGAATACAGCAAGTTCTTAGCCGGCCAAAGCTGAGGTTTTAGAAAATATTTCACACTGTACCACTTAAATAGGCAAGGACAGGAAATCAAAGAATGTGGCTACCCCCACACCTGTAATTACTAGCAAATAACAAAATTCAGCAAACACTGACTAACTTCCAGTTCAGTTAATATAACTGAAGAGCAGAGTCAAAACTTCCAGTTCAGTTAATATTCCTGCCAGAGTTAAAATCAATTTAAATACTGTATTTTTTTTTTAAAAAAGTGCAGATAAAGGTCCTTAAATTCTCTTATACGTCCAGTTGAATACAGCAAGTTCTTAGCTGGCCAAAGCTGAGGTTTTTAAGCAGAAAATATTTCACACTGTACCACTTAAATAGCCAAGGACAGGAAATCAAAGAATGTGGCTACCCCCACACCTGTAATTACTAGTAAATAACAAAAATTCAGCAAACACTGACTAACTTCCAGTTCAGTTAATATAACTGAAGAGCAGAGTCAAAACTTCCAGTTCAGTTAATATTCCTGCCAGAGTTAAAATCAATTTAAATACTGTATTTTTTTTTTAAAAAAGTGCAGATAAAGGTACTTAAATTCTCTTATACGTCCAGTTGAATACAGCAAGTTCTTAGCTGGCCAAAGCTGAGGTTTTTAAGCATTAAATATTTCACACTGTACCACTTAAATAGGCAAGGACAGGAAATCAAAGAATGTGGCTACCCCCACATTTGTAATTACTAGCAAATAACAAAATTCAGCAAACAATGACTAACTTCCAGTTCAGTTAATATAACTGAAGAGCAGAGTCAAAACTTCCAGTTCAGTTAATATTCCTGCCACAGTTAAAATCTATTTAAATACTGTATTTTTTTTTAAAAAGTGCAGACAAAGGTACTTAAATTCTCTTATACGTCCAGTTGAATACAGCAAGTTCTTAGCCGGCCAAAGCTGAGGTTTTAGAAAATATTTCACACTGTACCACTTAAATAGGCAAGGACAGGAAATCAAAGAATGTGACTACCCCCACACCTGTAATTACTAGCAAATAACAAAATTCAGCAAACACTGACTAACTTCCAGTTCAGTTAATATAACTGAAGAGCAGAGTCAAAACTTCCAGTTCAGTTAATATTCCTGCCAGAGTTAAAATCAATTTAAATACTGTATTTTTTTAAAAAAAAGTGCAGATAAAAGTATTTAAATTCTCTTATACGTCCAGTTGAATATAACAAGTTCTTAGCTGGCCAAAGCTGAGGTTTTTAAGCAGAAAATATTTCACACTGTACCACATAAATAGGCAAGGACAGGAAATCAAAAAATGTGGCTACCCCCACACCTGTAATTACTAGCAAATAACAAAAATTCAGCAAACACTGACTAACTTCCAGTTCAGTTAATATAACTGAAGAGCAGAGTCAAAACTTCCAGTTCAGTTAATATTCCTGCCACAGTTAAAATCAATTTAACTACTGTATTTTTTTTTTAAAAAGTGCAGATTAAGGTACTTAAATTCTCTTATACATCCAGTTGAATACAGCAAGTTCTTAGCTGGCCAAAGCTGAGGTTTTTAAGCAGAAAATATTTCACACTGTACCACTTAAATAGGCAAGGACAGGAAATCAAAGAATGTGGCTACCCCCACACCTGTAATTACTAGCAAATAACAAAATTCAGCAAACACTGACTAACTTCCAGTTCAGTTAATATAACTGAAGAGCAGAGTCAAAACTTCCAGTTCAGTTAATATTCCTGCCACAGTTAAAATCAATTTAAATACTGTATTTTTTTAAAATAAAGTGCAGATAAAGGTACTTAAATTCTCTTATACGTCCAGTTGAATACAGCAAGTTCTTAGCTGGCCAAAGCTGAGGTTTGTAAGCAGAAAATATTTCACACTGTACCACTTAAATAGGCAAGGACAGGAAATCAAAGAATGTGGCTACCTCCACACCTGTAATTACTAGCAAATAACAAAATTCAGCAAACACTGACTAACTTCCAGTTCAGTTAATATAACTGAAGAGCAGAGTCAAAACTTCCAGTTCAGTTAATATTCCTGCCACAGTTAAAATCAATTTAAATACTGTATTTTTTTTTTTAAAGTGCAGATAAAGGTACTTAAATTCTCTTATACGTCCAGTTGAATACAGCAAGTTCTTAGCTGGCCAAAGCTGAGGTTTGTAAGCAGAAAATATTTCACACTGTATCACTTAAATAGGCAAGGACAGGAAATCAAAGAATGTGGCTACCGCCACACCTGTAATTACTAGCAAATAACAAAATTCAGCAAACACTGACTTCCAGTTCAGTTAATATAACTGAAGAGCAGAGTCAAAACTTCCAGTTCAGTTAATATTCCTGCCACAGTTAAAGTCAATTTAAATACTGTATTTTTTTTTTAAAAAAAGTGCAGATAAAGGTACTTAAATTCTCTTATACGTCCAGTTGAATACAGCAAGTTCTTAGCTGGCCAAAGCTGAGGTTTTTAAGCAGAAAATATTTCACACTGTACCACTTAAATAGGCAAGGACAGGAAATCAAAGAATGTGGCTACCCCCACACCTGTAATTACTAGCAAATAACAAAATTCAGCAAACACTGACTAACTTCCAGTTCAGTTAATATAACTGAAGAGCAGAGTCAAAACTTCCAGTTCAGTTAATATTCCTGCCACAGTTAAAATCAATTTAAATACTGTCTTTTTTTTTAAAAAAGTGCAGACAAAGGTACTTAAATTCTCTTATATGTCCAGTTGAATACAGCAAATTCTTAGCTGGCCAAAGCTGATGTTTTAGAAAATATTTCACACTGTACCACTTAAATAGGCAAGGACAGGAAATCAAAGAATGTGGCTACCCCCACACCTGTAATTACTAGCAAATAACAAAATTCAGCAAACACTGACTAACTTCCAGTTCAGTTAATATAACTGAAGAGCAGAGTCAAAACTTCCA
The DNA here is from genome assembly GCF_019279795.1 of Protopterus annectens. Classification (NCBI taxonomy): domain Eukaryota; kingdom Metazoa; phylum Chordata; order Ceratodontiformes; family Protopteridae; genus Protopterus; species Protopterus annectens. The sequence goes on from NC_056743.1 coordinate 1,132,678,353, forward strand.
GTTCGGTTAATATTCCTGCCAGAGTTAAAATCAATTTAAATACTGTATTTTTTTTTAAAAAAAGTGCAGATAAAGGTACTTAAATTCTCTTATACGTCCAATTGAATATAGCAAGTTCTTAGCTGGCCAAAGCTGAGGTTTTTAAGCAGAAAATATTTCACACTGTACCACTTAAATAGGCAAGGACAGGAAATCAAAGAATGTGGCTACCCCCACACCTGTAATTACTAGCAAATAACAAAAATTCAGCAAACACTGACTAACTTATATAACTGAAGAGCAGAGTCAAAACTTCCAGTTCAGTTAATATTCCTGCCACAGTTAAAATCAATTTAAATACTGTATTTTTTTTTTTAAAAAGTGCAGATAAAGGTACTTAAATTCTCTTATACATCCAGTTGAATACAGCAAGTTCTTAGCTGGCCAAAGCTGAGGTTTTTAAGCAGAAAACATTTCACACTGTACCACTTAAATAGGCAAGGACATAAATCATAGAATATGGCTACCCCCACACCTGTAATTACTAGCAAATAACAAAATTCAGCAAACACTAACTTCCATTTCAGTTAATATAACTGAAGAGCAGAGTCAAAACTTCCATTTCAGTTAATATTCCTGCCACAGTTAAAATCAATTTAAATACTGTATTTTTTTTTTAAAAAGTGCAGATAAAGGTACTTAAATTCTCTTATACGTCCAGTTGAATACAGCAAGTTCTTAGCTGGCCAAAGCTGAGGTTTTTATGCAGAAAATATTTCACACTGTACCACTTAAATAGGCAAGGACAGGAAATCAAAGAATGTGGCTACCTCCACACCTGTAATTACTAGCAAATAACAAAATTCAGCAAACACTGACTAACTTCCAGTTCAGTTAATATAACTGAAGAGCAGAGTCAAAACTTCCAGTTCAGTTAATATTCATGCCACAGTTAAAATCAATTTAAATACTGTATTTTTTTTAAAAAAAGTGCAGATAAAGGCACTTTAATTCTCTTATACATCCAGTTGAATACAGCAAGTTCTTAGCTGGCCAAAGCTGAGGTTTGTAAGCAGAAAACATTTCACACTGTACCACTTAAATAGGCAAGGACAGGAAATCAAAGAATGTGGCTACCCCCACACCTGTAATTACTAGCAAATAACAAAATTCAGCAAACACTGACTAACTTCCAGTTCAGTTAATATAACTGAAGAGCAGAGTCAAAACTTCCAGTTCAGTTAATATTCCTGCCAGAGTTAAAATCAATTTAAATACTGTATTTTTTTTTAAAAAAGTGCAGATAAAGGTACTTAAATTCTCTTATACGTCCAGTTGAATATAGCAAGTTCTTAGCTGGCCAAAGCTGAGGTTTTTAAGCAGAAAATATTTCACACTGTACCACTTAAATAGGCAAGGACAGGAAATCAAAGAATGTGGCTACCCCCACACCTGTAATTACTAGCAAATAACAAAAATTCAGCAAACACTGACTAACTTCCCGTTCAGTTAATATAACTGAAGAGCAGAGTCAAAACTTCCAGTTCAGTTAATATTCCTGCCACAGTTAAAATCAATTTAAATACTGTATTTTTATTTAAAAAAGTGCAGATAAAGGTACTTAAATTCTCTTATACGTCCAGTTGAATACAGCAAGTTCTTAGCTGGCCAAAGCTGAGGTTTTTAAGCAGAAAACATTTCACACTGTACCACTTAAATAGGCAAGGACAGGAAATCAAAGAATGTGGCTACCCCCACACCTGTAATTACTAGCAAATAACAAAATTCAGCAATCACTGACTAACTTCCAGTTCAGTTAATATAACTGAAGAGCAGAGTCAAAACTTCCAGTTCAGTTTATATTCCTGCCACAGTTAAAATCAATTTAAATACTGTATTTTTTTTTTTTTTAAAAGTGCAGATAAAGGTACTTAAATTCTCTTATACGTCCAGTTGAATACAGCAAGTTCTTAGCTGGCCAAAGCTGAGGTTTTTAAGCAGAAAATATTTCACACTGTACCACTTAAATAGGCAAGGACAGGAAATCAAAGAATGTGGCTACCCCCACACCTGTAATTACTAGCAAATAACAAAATTCAGCAAACACTGACTAACTTCCAGTTCAGTTAATATAACTGAAGAGCAGAGTCAAAACTTCCAGTTCAGTTAATATTCCTGCCACAGTTAAAATCAATTTAAATACTGTATTTTTTTTTAGAAAAAGTGCAGATAAAGGTACTTAAATTCTCTTATACGTCCAGTTGAATACAGCAAGTTCTTAGCTGGCCAAAGCTGAGGTTTTTAGCAGTAGACTCAAAATTATTCCTCAATAACCTTTCTACCTTGACATAACCAAAACAATTCTCTTGCGATTAATAATCAAAATGATATTTGTTAAACATTTTTTCAAATAATCACAATCAATAAGACCATCCTGAGGATTCAATAAACACCATGAAGGCTTCATGCTAAGCCTACACTGAGTTTACATATTTTCTGGAAAAGCAGAGGTGCTAATTGCATATGTATACTCCGCATGGTGATTAAACATAAGCAAATGCAGTTCTGTGGCCAGCACCAGTGTTGCCAGCCAGGGAACTGTGTAAAACAACAAAAACACCAGCAGACATGCAAACCTGTTTACCTACAGGCAAACTAGGTCTGCAAGATTATGTGGAATGCCACAAGTGATTACCAGGTTAATAATAAAGCAATGTCTATAATTCCAACACATTACAAGAAAGTGTATACAGCTCAGAGTATTATGGAAACCTGTTTCAGGCATACTGAATAAAAGCTGTGTAAATGATCATTAAGGGTATATATACTGCATTATAAATAAATAGTCAGGAAGTGTGTGTATTGAAAAGGGACCCACAGATGAATTGTAGGAATGAATACAGAGGAAACGGACAGATGAAACATGGTTATGTACAGCAGATGAGGGCATGTCAATGTAGACATCTGTAGCATGAACACTAATTACATATCAACATGATACAGTACAGACTGCATAGTTATTGTATATTATGTGACTGTCACACAAAGTGACATAACATTGGAGAAGATTATTTGTGATATAAGCATCCTGACATGAACAGTGAACAGGATATATATCAGGGATGTTATGTACAATAGGGGTTAGGTACATATTGTGAAGCTGTGCAAAATGAGTTGCCTGAATATGAATATAATGTTAGCATAGGTCTCAGCCAACTGGGACACATAGAGACAGGCCCATGGACAACAGTAGACAGAAGCACACACAATTATGGACAATATTAGAATATTATCACCAGTAATCCCATAACTTTGACATAAAATATGTAATTGTGAGTGATCATAGATGGATTTGCAAGAACACACTTGTACAATTATTGCAATTCATCAGCAATCTCTGAGGAGAATTGACCACACTTTCCTCAATTTAATATCTGCTGGAGGTGTTAGGTGGGATACTTTTACCCCTGTATTTGAAATAACGAGGAATCCTGGCTAGTTGACAGGTGTGCATGCTACATATATGTCACTTAAGAAGCTTTGGGAGGACCCCCTGTGTTAGCTAGTCCAGATTACAGCAAATAATTTGTTGTGCAGATGGATGCTTCGAACCATGGGGTGGGGGCTGTACTTAGCCAGATTTCTTCAGAGGGAGAAGAGCATCCAGTGGTTTATCTCAGTTGTAGGATCCAACCCAGGGATGAATGCTATGCAGCTGTAGAAAAGGAATGTGTAGCCATAGTGTGGGCACTGCAAAAACTTCAGCCTTATCTGCATGGAAGAAAATTCACTGTAGTTACAAACCACAATCCCTTAACATGGTTACACAGAACCAGCCAGCAAAATGCCAAGCTGCTAAGATGGAGCCTAGGATTGCAAGCATATGATATGTCAGTGCAGCACTGGAGTGAGAGGAGCAATGCCAACACAGATGGGCTCTCAAGACAGGGAATAGGGTAAGGTATTTTCAGATAGGCCTAACTCTCTTAAGCAACATTTCTCAAGGGTCACTTGAAAAACTAGCTTGAGTTCTCCAGAGGGGGGGGGGTATGTAAAGATATGTGAAGGTTGCCAGCCTAGTTAGATAGGATTTTGTAGGTAATTCTGTCATTTGTAAATATTAGTATAAGCCACAGGCTTGTTCTCTTAAATGTGAAAAGACTGTATTGGATGTGGAACTGCAAAAATGTAACAACAGTGCACTCTGCTGTAGGAAAGCTAATAAGTCAAGCATTGTATAACTGTTTGATCTCAAAGCTCAGAGCTGAGATATCTGGATGAAGGAATTATTCCTATTGTTATGAGAGAAGAGTTAATTGCTAGAATTTACATGTATAGTGTCATTTATTGCTGTGTTTAATGACTAGGTGCAAACTTACTAAAAATGTAAATGTAGAGTTTCTGTCAGCCTGCAAAACCAGAGAATTGTTAAGAACGATGTAATCTAAAATGAGTCAGCAAAATGTATTATCAATTTAAAGGACTTTCTCAGAGACAAAGAAAGAACATTTTATATTTGTCTTGAGAATATCCAACTCACCAGCACCCTGCCTGTGCTCTGTATGTAAGTAGGATCTTAGACTTTAGTGTCTCTCTTACAAATAGCTAGCAAATAGGAAGATTAGACTAGTTGTTTTCTGTATTGATGTCAGAAATTTTCTACTGTATTATTATAAGCATTTCTCTGTGATTTCTGAACTCTTGACTAGCACTGTGTTGTAAAAAGTATTGTCTTGTGTTCTTATTATTTATTATTAAATATTTTTAAACCTTTCAACTATATCTGTTTTATGTAGAGATAATTTAAGCTCTAGAGTACATTGCATGTAAATAGTGATATTGTCCAAGCCACCCCAAATAAGCATTGCTGTTCGTCACACTTACCATTTGGATAATAATATTGCACAGTAATAATTGGACACCCTTTGATAAGGGTCTTATTAGTAGCTGATATTAGTGGTTGGTGGCAAGTGGTACAGCCATATAGTCTGGGCACAAGGGGCATAGCTGGAGAACCTGTGCCAGCCTTCTCCAGGAGTGTCTGTGTGTTTGTATATAACTTATATCTCAAAGTGTGTGTATTTCAGCTACTTGGGCAGGGACATGAAGCATTGGTTGGACAGAGAGGGTGCTAAAAGTTTTAGCTTGACCACTAGGCTGAGATCTGGACCCTATAGCTGTGCCAGTGGGGAGTTTTATTGGGGATCTTGAGAGAAAGAGAGAAACCATCCCCAGACTGACTGTGATCGCTGTGTGCTCTTAAGGAAAATTGTACTTTACTCTGTGTGTATTTGTTATCCTTCCCAATGTGGACACCCCTCACTGGTGTTAGTGATGAGGACTGAGGCTCCTTGATTACTGGGCCAGTACACGGGCGTCACACTGTAGTTTGTTGACAATGCCCGAATGGGGTATTGTATCAAATGCCTTAGCCAGATCTAGCCAGCCAGTATACACAGTTTCCGCCCTCATCCATTGACTTAGAGACCTTTTCAAAGAAATCCACCAGATTCAGTAAATATGACCTTCCTTTGATAAAGGCAAACTGGGATGGAGCCAATGTCTGGAAGTCTTTTACGTCATTATTGATAGTTTCTTTCCATGGCTTTGCAAATAAGACTAGTCAGACAAATGTGTCTGTGGTTTCCAGGATCTGTTGAAGGTCTTCGCTTGTGAAAGGAGATGACCATCACATCCTCCATTCATTTGACACAAAGCCTGTTTTAAGATAATAATTAAATAATAATTCCAAGGGTCCTGATAATTTGCATGTTAGACTGTTCAGGAGGTATCCTGGGATGTTATTGTGGCCTTTTGAAGCCATGTTCTTGGCTTTAGAGAGTGCAGCCAGTACATGCTCCCTAGTTATAGTTGAAGGGGTTATGGTTGAGATTATTATTGGGGGGGTGTTTGGGGACGAGATGGGGGTAAAGTTGGAAATTAATTTGTCCACTGACATGTTTGCTATATTGCCAGGCTCAGTGAATGTGCAACCATTAACCGCCAGCCAGTTCATCACATTGCTGTGGGCTACACTTGAGGTTTCTGACATAGCTATATCAGGCCTTATGGTTATCTTTCACCTGGGAGGATATCTTAACCTCAAAGTAGGCTGTTCTTGACCTAATTATCCATATTAGTTTCCTGTTTACTTTAATGCGAGAGTTTTTTTTATCTTTATGGAAATTACTCTTCCAGATTTTTGTCATAATGTTTTTCCTTTTGTTATATAGCCTGTTTAATTTGGAATGCCACCAGGGCTGACCCTGGCGAAGAGTCAGCAATTCCTTTTTGTGTTGTGTCTGCCCCTGATTCTCCTCAGCTTTCAGACATTATAGTTTCTCTGCTGCTTCTATTTCCAAATGCTTGGCCTCAACTTCAAGTTTCTTTAACTGCAGATGGATTTTTAAGTCCTCAGTGAAAAGTTTAAACTCTCCATTTTCTGAGAGTAGTACATCTCCAAGGCCAGCCTGATTGTCCTTCTGATTGCTGGTCTGTGATGCAGCTGTGCCCAAGACTACAATCATTTCTGCTTTAGTCAGGTTGACATGCACCAGTCCTTTAGCCTGGTACATCTCAGCCAATTGGCTCCTTGCCAGCTTGCCATACTCCTCTGCTGATGCTTGCCTGCTATCCCTGACTAACCAAACTAACAAAAAACTTAAACAATTGTGATATGAAACTCTGAATGTTCACTGTGTGGCTGATTGAGAGTACAAACACCTTCAGTGACCCCTGTTCACAGGCTGCAGGACTTCAATATCCACATCACTGAATTCTAATATGTGGATATTCCATCACTACAAGCCAATTAATATGTGATGTGGATACCCCACCACTGCCAACCAATTAATATGTGATGCCCCTTTACTGGCCCAATAATCCAGGAACCTCAATCCTCACCACTGGGGAATGGCAGGGAACATGCACACTGGGAGAATGACATGTATATACACAGTAAGGTGCAATGCCCCTTAAGAGCACACAGAGATCACAGTCATTCTGGGGCTGGTTTCTCCCTCTTTCTCCAGATCCCCAATAAGACTCTCCACTGACACAGCTATAGGGTTGAGATCTCAGCTGAGTGACCAATTCAAGGTCTCCAGAACCGTCTCTGTCCAACCAGTGCGTTGTGTTCTGACACATAAACTCTTTCAGATTTGATTTATATACAAACACACACACACACACACACACACACACACACACACACACACACACACAGACACTCCTGGGAAAGGCTGGCACAGGTTTACTAGCTATACCCCCTTCTGCCCAAACTATAAGGTAGTTTCTTTGCACCAGCCACTCTTTATCAGCCATTTTAAGGCCCTTAGCAAAGGCTGTCCGATCCTACTCTGTAATGTTACTATTAATCCAGATGATAGTCTGACAAAGAGCAAGGCAATTTAGATGTGGCCTGTACAGTGTCACCAAATAGATATGCAAGTACTCTAAGAGCCTAAATATCTCTAAACAGACCAGCCACTATTGAAAGATTTAAATATATTTAATAATAAATAATAAAAGAAAAAGACAATACTCAGTAAGTAAGCAGTTACATCAGACTTCAAAATAACAGGAAATATTTAAAACAACATTGCAGGACAGTCTCAGATAAATAAAGAAAACATCTAAGCTATACTTTACTATATTCCTATCTGAGTCTAAAATGGTTACTATGCCCTAAAAACTTACTTACATAACAACAACAAGCAGGCAGATGTGGTGATGAGTGGATGTTGTCAGGTCAAAGACAAATACAAAATGCCCTCTCTCTCCTCAGAGAGTTATTAAATTAATATCAATTATTGCTGCTGGTTTAGCTTGGATGACATCACCTTTTGTCACCTGACTTTAGTTCTCAAGCTAAACCCCGATTGTCAGAAACTATCAACATTTTAACATCTCTGTCTGCAAAATACATATCTCTCAGATCTTTGCAACTGCTGGAAGACATAAAACAATAAAACACTTACAAAACAACATAGAGAGAGTCCTCTAGTGTAGACATCCAGTCTCCTGTTGGCTGAAACCAAAAGATAACTTTGATAGCACAATTGTAAAACAATTTAATTTCAACTATTTTCTTGAAGTTTTGCAAGTTAACCCTCTATGTTCTAATTTCCAGTGTTAAAAATATATACATTCACACAATTACAATAGTTTATACACATTTCTGTTCTAAGTCAGCTGGGCATGCTGTGGTTACATTTTAGCTCAGAACATAACATACAGTTCTAACACAGTTGTAGCACAAGCATCTTACATGAAGCATATTGGCATTCACAAATGACACATAACCACTTAAAAAAATCCAGATAGCTGGGCTGGCAGTATCTCCTTCTGTTACAGTTCTATAAAAATCATTTTAATATTCACAAATGGCATAGAATTATTTATAAAATTCCAGATAGCTGGGCTGGTAGTATTTCCCTTTGTCACACGTCTTCCCTCCTGAAAACTCAAGTTAGTTTTTCCAAGTGACCCTTGAGAAACACTGCTTGAGAGGGTGAGTCTATCTGGGAATACACTACCCCATACCCTGTCTTGTGAGCCCATCTGTGTTGACATTGCTAACACCACTGCATAGCTGCACTAATATATCATATGCCTGCATCCCTAGGCTCCACCTTAGAAACTTGGCATTTTGCTGACTGGCTCATAGCAGCCATGTTAAGGGATCGTTGTCTGTACTACAGTGAATTTCCTTCCCTACAGATAAGGCTTAAGTTTCTGCACTGCCCACACTATGGCTAGACATTCCTTTTCTACAGCTGCCTAGCATTCCTCCCTGGGTTGGAGCCTACAGATGAGATAAACCACTGGATGCTCTTCTCCCTCTGAGGAAATCTGACTAAGTACAGCCCCACCCCATTGTTCAAAGCATGCACCTGCACAACAACTTCTTTGCTGTAATCAGGATTGGCTAGCACAGGTGGTCCACCCAAAGCTCCTTTAAGTTTCTGGAATGCCTGCTCACATGCTGGGGTCCACACTACCTTATCTGGCTTGTTTTTTCTTGTCAGGTCTGTGAGGGGAGCAGCTATGGTACTATAATTAGGGACAAACTTTCTGTAGTATCCTGCTGTCCCTAAGAATGTCCTCATCTGCTTTTTGGCAACAGGAGCAGGCCATACCTGAATGGCTTCCACTTTGGGAGGTTCTGGCCTGATCTTACCACTCCCCAATCTATGTCCCAGGTAGGAGACCTCTGACATACCCAGCTGCCATTTGCTGGGCTTAATGGTCGACCCTGCCCTCTGTAGTGTGGCCAGCACCTCCCTGACATGCTGAAGGTGCTCTTGCCAGGAGTGACTGTGGATGGCAATGTCATCCAGGTAAGCAAGGTTGAAATCTCCTGCTCCTGCTAGGATATGCTCTACCAGCCTCTGGAAAGTAACTGGTGCATTTTTCATCCCAAACAGCATCTTTGTGAACTCATACAAACCAAAAGGAGTCATAAAAGCTGGCCTCTCTCTAGCACTGAGAGTCAAGGGCACCTGCCAGTAACCCTTGGTAAGATCAGTAGTGGTAAGATACTTAGCCCCACCCAGCTGCTCTAGGGTTTCATCTGTCCTAGGCATTGGGTAAGCATCCAACTATGTGTGGCTATTTAATTTCCTGTAGTCCACACAGAACCTGATGATGCCATCCTTCTTTGGTACCAGCATCACTGGGGAGGCCCAGGGACTGCTGGACTCCTGGATTACCCCTAGTTTTAACATTTCCTGTATCTCCTTCCTCAGAGACTGTTTGACTCTCTCAGGCACCCTATAAGGGGGCTGCCTAATAGGCCTTTGGGATCCTGTATCCACATGGTGCTGCACCAGCCGGGTGCACCCTGGTTTCCCAGTGAACATGTCCCCAAACTCCTGTAACACTGCTCTGATTTCTCAAAGCTGGGTAGGGAATAGCTGCTTGGATAATGCTACCCCTTCCACTGAGGTGTAAATCTGAGCCTCAGTGAGGAGTTCAGCCATTAGATCCTCCTCAGACTCCTCCTGCCATCTACTGCAAATGCAAAGCATATGGGCTTCTCTATCATAGTAAGGTTTCTTCATGTTAACATGGTAAAGTTTATGCCCTTGTCTCCTGCCTAGCAGTTCTACCATGTAGTTAACATCACTGACCTTCCTTACCACCTTGAAGGGTCCCTCCAAAGCTGCTTGCAGCTTGTTATGTCTAACAGGCATGAGGACCATAACCTGCTTCCCTACAGCATACTGTCTAGCTCAAGCATTCCTGTCATACCAGACCCTTTTCTGCTGTTGGACTTCTGGCAGGTTCTCCTGGGTCAAGCCCATGAGTCCCCTGAGCACTGTCCTGAAGTTTTGGACATATACCACAATGGACTCCTTGTGGGAGTCACACTCACCATTCCACTCATCACTAATCCGATCTAGTGGTCTCCTAACCCTATACCCATACAGCAACTCAAAGGGTGAAAAACCTGTGGAGCCTCTCTGTAAGAAAACAGTAGATGGATCAAATATTTGTCCCACTCAGTCTTGAACTGTCTGTAAACTCCCGTTGGATTGTCTTGATTATAGAGTTTAACCTGTCAACAAGATCATTAGTCTGAGGATGGTAGGGGTGGTCTTTACATGCCTTACCCCACAGTGCTTCCACAGACAAGCCAGCAGGTCTGATGTGAAATTAGGACCTCTGTCAGTCAGTATTTCTTTTGGGAAACCTACCCTGCTGAAAATCTCTTACAAAGCATTTGCCACCTTTTCTGCCTCAATGGAGGACAGAGCCACCACCTTAGGGTGTCTAGTAGCATAATCTACTATCACTAGGGCATACTTTTTCCCTATGGAACTTGGAGTACTCAGAGGTTTCACAATATCCATAGCTACCCTCTGAAATGGCTCTTCAATCACAGGCAAAGGCATCAAAGAAGCTTTCAACTTATATCCTGCATTGCCAACGTTATGGCACTGCTCACAGGTCCTACAGTACCCTGTCACATCTCTAGAAATCCCAGGCCAATAAAGGTTCTACATAATATGTCTCTTTCTATGCTTTATGCCCATATGACCTGCAAAGGGAATATCATGGGCTATGGCTAGGAGTGCCAGACGGTAGGGTCTGGGCACTTGCAACTGCTGTGTTTTCGCACCCTCTAGCTCTCCCTCAGGGGTCCACTCTTTATACAGTAACCCTTTATCCCAGTATACGGATTTCCCCTTCCCTTGAAAATCAAATGCCTCACTAGCTACTTCTCTCAGGTCTTGTAATGTAGGGACTGAGAGCTGAGCCTGTCTCAACTCTCTCTTGTTAACTCTTCCCAGTTCCCCTTTCACAGGAAGTCTGATATTCTCTTACAGCAGTGCCTCACTGTCAGCCTAGGTACTACTACTACTTATCTCTGCCCCTGCAGTCACTCTGTCCAAGGGAACATCAGTAGCCATAAGCAGCTGTGGTTCACCTTCAGTCACACTGCTCCCTCCCTGAAATAACCACCTCACCAGTCCTGGCTGCAAGTGTGCAGTCTGTCTGGGTGCCCCCCCAGGCTGCCAGACCCACATGCTTGTCTCCAAGCCTGACTGCATGTCACTGCATGCACACAAAGTACTGCATTATCAAAATCATTCCCTATCAGGACATCTGCAGGGATATCCTCAAACATACCTAATTGCTGGCTTCCTTTTCTACCCTCCCAGTCAAGGTGAACCCTAGCCAAAGGTATTTGGAATGGAGTCCCTCCTAAACATCTGACTGGAGTAGACTGCCTAAGGAAGTAGTGGTCCTCTTTAACCATTGCTGGCTTCACAATGGTTAGGTCAGAAGCTGTGTCTCTCTTAGCAGTGACCTCTTTCCCATCCACTAAGATAGGATATAAAATCTTTTGGTAGTTTTGTATCCTTGTTGTCTCCAGACAACTTACTATGTGCATTCTCTCATTCCCACTGACTGGCTGTCCTTCCTTTTGTTCCTCACCTTGCTTCCATGGACATCAATATGCTACATGGCCCCACTGGTTGCATTTAAAACACTTAACCCTTGGTCTTGGATGTGTACCTGGACTAGTGGCTTCTCCTGCTATGGGCAGGCTCTGTTTGGGCAGTCTGGACAGCCCACCATGGGTTCTCTTAGACCCCTGAGCAGCACTGGGTATCCCTTTCCTGTGTGGTGATGCTCCGCTTGCTAGGTATAGGTCTCCTGCTTTCCCCAACTCATCTGCAGTGTTATATTCTCTATCTGCCAAGCAGATTCACATATCTTCAGGCAAAGTGCTCAGGGCTTGTTCCCTCACCAAAAGGTCTGCCAGCCCTTCAAAAGTGATGAGCTGACACCCACTCACCCACCTATTAAAATAAGTGCTTAACTCAGCAATATATTCAAACACACTTTTATCTGTCTTGTGCCTGTGGTCACAAAATGTTTTTTCTCTAAGCTTCAGGTATTAACTTAAAACACTCTACTAAACAATATTTAGCTGTATTATAATTTAAGCAATCAGTATCAGACAATTTAAAAACAGCAGTTACAGCTTTATGGGGTAAGGGGGTCAGAAACCATATGCAGACTATCAAAATTATCACCCTCTGTAAATTGTGGAAGAACTTTACTGAGCTTTATTGCTTCTGGGGTTCAGTTATTCCCTTCCTCAATACCTCCATGACCCCGGTGATGACTCAGCATCTCCTTTTCATGTTGCCTCTCATTTTCTTCAGTTTCCAGATGTCTCAGTCTCTCTGCTGCTTCTAATTCCATGTATTTCTCCTGCCAGTCTCTCTGCTGATTCTGCTTTGAACTCCAAATGCCACAATCTCTCTGCTGATTCTAGTTCCAAATGTTTTGCCTCCAGTTCAAGTCTCTAACTCCAGATGGATTTTAAGTCCTCTGAGGCAAAGCTGAACTGCCCATTTTCTGACAGTTATACATCCCAAGGTCAGTCTGTCTTCCTGGCTGATGGTCTGTGCTGCAGCTGTGGTTAAGGCTATAATCATTTTCCTTTAGTCAGGTTAGCATGTTCAACTCCTTTGGCTTTGCACATCTCAGCCAACCAGTTCCTTGTCAGCTTTCCATAATCCTCTGCTGACATCCTGCCTGGTCTCCCTGCCTAACTAAGCTAACAAAAAATAAATAAAACTATTGTGATGTGTAACTTTGAATGTCTACCATGTGGCTGCTTGAGAGTGCAAACACCTTCTTTACTGACTACTGTTTACAGGCTACAGGAGTTCAATATTCATACTACTGAATCCCAATATGTGATGTGTTTATCTCACCACTGCCAATCAAATGTAATGTGGATATCCATATCCCACCACTGACCAACAAATGTCTCACCAGTGGACCAGTAATCAAGGAGTCTCAATCCCCACCACTGGCACCTGTGGGGGGGACATTCACTGAGATGATGACAAGTAAATTCACAGTATTTCCGGATCCAGCTATCTGCATCAAGTGCACTTTCCCTTAAGAGCACACAGAGGCTGCAGTCAGTCTGGGGCTGGTTTCTCCTTCTTCCTTCAAATCCCCAGTAAGACTCCCCCAGCACAGTTATAGAGTTGAGATCTCAGCTGAGTGAACAAGACAAGACCTCCAGCACCCTCTCTGTCCAACCAGTGCTTTTTGTCCCTGCCAGAGTAACTGAAACACACACTCTTTGAGGTTTGATTTACACACACACACACACACACACACACACACACACACACACACACACACACACACACACACACACACACACACCTGGGAAAGGGTGGCACTGGTTTAGTAGCTATGCCCCCTTCTGCCCAGACTATAAGTTTTTTTTTACTGCACCAGTGTCACTCCTGCCAGCTACCTGAAGGCCTATAACAAAGGGTGTCCAGTCATACTGTGTAATATTAATATTAACACAAATGGTAGTTTGACCAAGTGCAAGGCTATTAGAAGTGTCCCACACATTGTCACCAAATAAATATGCAATTACTCTCAAAACTTAAATATCTCTACACAGATCAGCCACAATGAAAGGTTTAAATATATTTAATAATAAATAATAAAAGAACAAGACAATGCTAAATATATATTCACAGTGACATCAGAGTTCAAAACCACAGGAAATGTTTAAAATAACATTGCAGTACAGGCTCACACAAATAAAGAAAAACAAAGTCTAAATTAAGCTTTTCTATATTCCTGACTGCATCTAAGAGAGTTACACTGTTCCCTAGAAACTTACTTCATTAGAGCAAGGCAGATGTGTGGTGAATGGGTCTTCTTGTTGACAGGTCCAAGACAGAATACTGAATGCTCTGTCTCACTAAGAGGCATCTCAAATTAATATATAAAATATTACTGCTGGGATAGTTTGCATAATGAACTAATTTCTGTTCATCTGACTTCTAGCTCCCAAGCCAAAACCCCATTGCTAGAAGCTGACAGCATTTAGCATATACCTGTAAAAATATACAGGCAAGGGCTTTTCCTCAGATCTTTGGCAGATGGTGGAAGTCATAAAGCAATTGCATTCCTTCATGCTTTCAAGACTAGTAATTAGTTCACTCCAAGGGCAATACAGAAAGCTTTCTGGTACAAACTTTGTGTCTCTAGTTGCAATGAGAACTTGAGAGATAGCATATTTATTGCGTCCTATAAAGTAATTTAATTTCAGCTATTTTTCTAAAGTTTGCTGGACTGAGGTTAACCTCCTGTATTCCAATTTCCACTGTTAAAATGTATACATTTAAACAGTTACAATAGTGCATGCACATTTCTGTTCTCTTTCAGAAGGGCACACTGGATACATTTTAAGCACAAGCACTTTACAAAATACCTTTTCAATGCAAACATCTGTACAGAGCAGTTTGGGGTACACATGACATATGGTTCTAATACATTTGTAACTCAAGCATCTCATATAAATAATTTCGATATTCACCAATGACCTTAATTATTTACTAGATTCCAGCTATCTGTGCTGGGAGTATCTTCTTTTATCACAATAATTATCACAGAAATGATCAATAATGAATTTAGTAAACCTCCAGACACTGGACCCAACCCAATTTGTTTTTGTCAAAGGCAGGTCATGCATTCTTAGCCTGGTGGACTTATTTGAGAAGGTCACCAAAGCAATGGATGCGGGCAAAATGGTTCACACTGCCTATGTTGACCTGGCCAAGGTATTTGACAAAATACTCTACTTGGACATGTTTGTCAAACTCAAGAGGACAGGTACAAACCCTTATTCCACCCAGTGGATAGCCAACTAAATTACAAACAGGACCTAGGAAGTTAGAATTGGAGAGTCCACCTCTACATAGAGGCCATTCACAAGTTGAGTTCCTCAGGGATTGGGCCTGGGAACACTCCTTTTTGGAATTTATTTCTCTGAAGTGAAGGCCAATGTCAATGTCCTCTGGCTGACTAAATTTGCAGATGATTGCAAATTAGGATCTGTCATTGAATTCCACAATGGCAGAAATGTTCTCCTGGAAGGGCTGACACAGACAAACAGCTGATGTCAGAACTATGGACTTAAACTAATTGGCAAGAAATGAATAATAGTATCCTTCAGAAAGTTATCCACCCTTGGTAACTATCCCATTGGCAACACACCCCTTAGAGTTGACCTAGTAGTCAGGGACTTCGGGACACAGGTAGACTGTAATCTAGCCTTTGACTATCATGTATCTACAGTAATGAGGAAATTATTCTATGTTGCTCATATAAACAAAGGTATGGCATCTTGGTCCAAAGAAGTCATTGTTCCACTGTAGTCAGCATTCATCAGCCCTACCATAGAGTACAATGCACCCTTTGGTATGTACCTAACCAGGAATATTCAACAACTGGAGTGTCCATAGAGGTCTCTCACTAAAAGATAAAAAAATTCAAATAAAACCAGATTGGATTTTACATCATAGACCAGGCAGACTTCATCTACATATAAGTAATCAGTAAGAAATAGAACATAATGACCATTGTTAAGCCTTTCTGATTAGCTTTAGCTATTATTTCTCTAGCAAGGGACAGCAGCTAGGCATAAGTAACATGTCTTATGCAGACTGCCTCAAGGCCCTATCTCTGTAGTCTGTCTCCCACAGGCTGCTGAGGGGAGAGCAATGTCTGGCATATGGATCATTGTCAGATCTCTCTCTGATGGACCTCCTGCATATCCACAAAACAAACAGCACCAGAATTACCCATTCTAAAGACTTAAACTTTGCCTCTAATATAAATAGGACCTGCTGGAGAGGCAGGTATGTATCCTACAGACTACCCTGTCTCTGGAACAGGCTTCCCATTCATGTGAAACAGAGTTCCTCTCTAACCCAATTCAAGTGTAACTTGAACAGCTGGATGGGGAACAGGAAATTCATCCCTGGTTTGGCACCTATGTCTCTAATGGACACAAGCAGCCTATAAATGATTCATCTTCCAAGCCGCTGCTTACACTTATCAAGGGTACCAGTGCTTGTCAGGAATTTGGAATGCATGGCTAGGCTTAAAAAGGCCCTTGTGACCATTAGCCCAGTAAACACCTATGAACCTATGTGTGGCACATGCCTGTTAAGTTCCAATAATCATAGAGCAAGACATTGGCACCATTTTTGAATATTGATTTTGATACATTTACTGATCAGACCATTGCTAACTGTGAGCTGGATGGTACCTCAGTGAACATTTCTGAGTTTTTATGTTTTTCATATTTCTACTACTTCAGGATCATGACTGCTTTTTGAGGAGGATGAGACATGTCTGGGCACCCACCTAGACTGATAAGGAGGTGACCTAGATGTTGATGGTGTGCATTAGATTGGAGCAGCAGATGACAGCCAGGTTTTGGAACTTCATTTTGATCTACGTGATTACAAGGGAGCACTGACAGAGACTAGAGCTGTACCACACTGGAAGGCAAATTCATCACTGCAATGATGACCTGCATCAAAGGGACACAGCAGAACTTTGTAGGTGGGCTGACAAGGGTGAAGGCAGTCTGCAGATCCATACAGTAAGTTACAATATTATACATATACCCTACCATTTCTTTGGATTTTACAGATATTTTTAAACTATATATATATCATAGATATATTTTTATAACCATGATTTAGCTGCTGTGAGAATTAGCTCGTTGGGATATTTCAGCAGATTTTGTGCATACTGCCATCTTAACTATGTGTTCAGTACCCATGTTGTTATTTTATTTAATAATTGAAAAATATCCATAACTATGTCCTTTGTAGATGTACACATGTTTACAACATTTAAGTACATAAGTTTACATGGCATCTGTTCTCATGAATCACAGACGCCTACAGTGCCTAGGCCGCAGAAAACTGCACATTTCAGAATTTTCATTTATATTCCACTGTATCACCTATTGGACCATTATAAGTTGGAAGACAAACACTTTTATAACTTATTTACATAATTTTGCATAAACAATCATTTTTCATTAATGTTTGACTTAAGCATTAATACCCATAACATTGCATAAACATAATTTTTTAGTTATGTGTTGATAGCTGTTATGTTTTCTCTATGAGATGTGTGCAAATTGCATGCATTTTCCATATTCTGCTGCTTATTGCAAAATTTCTAATAAACATCTGCAGTACGTGTTTTCTACAGCACAATCCTAGTTGACTTTTAGCTCGAGCCATGCCTGTTTATATATAAGCAGCATGTGCTGAGTGTTAGCTTAGCTTGTAAGGTCACAGGCTAACATATTTATATTTTGTGTGTTGTGGGTTCAATTCCTTTTTTTTTTAAAACAATTTTACTGATTTTAAATAAAACAAGTTTATAAACAATCACAAAGGATTTAACAGAATATTGCATTTCAGAAATGTTTGCATAAAAAAACTCAGGTAACAATGTATAACAGCTATCAGAATAAAATTACTAAAACTGTTTACAAGGGTGGGAGGACAGCATCATGGCATAATGGTTAAGGTGTTTACTTTCTAGACTCAAGGTGCAGTGTTTGATTCTAACATGGAGTAATTAGCTAGAATTAAAATAGCCCACAAGGGCAGTTAGCCTAATGCTAATCTATCTATGAACAAAGCCATCCATTAGTATTTACAGTAGTGGTGAAGTTTTGATCATTTCATATATGTATCACATGAAGAAAATGAAATTTGAGTTATACATTATCATTACTGATCTCTTTTCAACAAATTCTGTAAGTTAACCCACAGATGGTAGGAACAGGTCTTTCTAGGTGTTCTAGATGTTATAGTTGTAAGTTGTAGGTGACAAACCTCAATTAATGTATTCTTGAAATAATTGAAAGAAGGAGGGGATTCAGATACCCATTTTCTTATAATACTCTTTCTGGCACAGCGAGTATTTCCTAAAGTAAAGGGTATGTAACCTTTTTAACACAATATATTATGGGTGTATTGAAAAGCACTAGAGAATTGGTAAGGGTACAATTGTTTATGAATAGTGCTTGCAGATCATTAATACTTCTCCAAAATATACTTATAGCAGGGCAGTCGTAGAACATATGAGCCCAATCAATGTTTATGGCTGATTTACATTTGTTACATAAGTTCTGCTTTCCATTAATTTTGTTCATTAGTTGAGGAGTGTAAAAGAATCGATACATAAATCTCCAAGTGTATATTAAGTGATAGAGTTGTTTTCCCTGCTGATTTTAATATAGTTATTTTATCTTGATTACATGGAAGTGCAGTATTAGAAGTGCAGAAGTAATTCCAAAAAACAACAGCAATATGTTTCCTCTCTTATAAGTCTGTATATAAAGGATAGTTTGCCTGAATAAGTTTGTTTATGTTGGAGAATTGACTGAAAAAATCTAGTAATGCGCTAGTATCATGCTTGATTGCTGGTGTGATCAGGTCTATATTATTGTGCATAAATAATCTGAGGGATTGTATGTAAAGCTATAAAAATTTGTCTAACTGAAATTAATTTATTTCATCTACATTTTTAACCTTTCCATCTGACATATGTTGAAACCAAAACTTCAAATCTTTTTGTTTAAATAAAGTGATTTTGTTTAAATCTGAGGACAGAAAAAATTCATGGGTAAAAGCAATGGGGAATACTAGAAAAAACATTATTTATATCTGGAGTGTTTATATATAACGTTTCTGAAATTTGTTAGTATATTGTGTACATAGCTATATGAGTGTTTGGATGCTATATGTGTAGTGAAGTAATCTTTTAGTATCCATAACATTGGATTGTTTATTAATTTTAAATTATAAGTTTGAGGTCTCATTATTAGTTGCATAGCTGTAGATTCCCAATATATTTTCCATTTGGCCTGATATAAAGTATCTAAAAGTTGTACAAATGATCTAATAATGGAGGAGTAGGAATTGAGGTTCCAGTCAGGAAAAGCTATACCCCATTTGTTCCAACTACTAAGATGTTGTCTAAGAGCTACTCTTGGTTTTCTAGGAAACCAAAAGAAATGTTTTAGTGGGAAGTATTAAAATAGATTGAATAATGTAAAGGATTTAGGTAAAATTATAATTTTAATGTAGTTAATCTTTCCTCTGTTGTGAATAGGATCGTATTCCACTTCATTAATAAAGTTTGAATGTTTTCATAACATTTATTATAGTTTAATTGTATTATTGCTACTCTCTCAACTAACAACTGCTCATAAAATCTTCTACCTACCTAACAACACACCTACACTAAACAATCTTATAACACCCTCCATCACCACAGGTAAGCAATGGAACATGCTGCCACCCAACCTAACCTCTATTTCTAAATAAATAAAATATTGATTTGACGTCTTTAGCAAGAATGATTCCTAAGTATGTACTTTGATCTGTAATTAATTTATGTTTATTGTTATTTATAGTTCTCTTATTTTTATTTAAATAAATAGATAGGATTTTTGTTTTGTTGTCATTAAATGTCAATCCAGACATTTTTTAAATGTATTGATAGAATCAAATAATGAAGTTATAGAGGAATCATTTTCCTTAGTGGTAATAAGTACATTATCTGCAGGTAGTTGGATTTTAGAAGTTATCTCTCCATTAAGCCATAGACCTCCTATGTTTTTATTTTTCCATATATCATTGGCCTGTGGCTTCATTATAAGAGTAAATAATAGCGGGGAGAGGGGGCAACCTTGTTTAGTTCCTTTAGTGATAGGTATCTGGGTTGAAGTATGTGATCCTATTTTAATATAAGATAGAGCTCCTTTATATAGATGTATTAGTAAATGAATGAAATTATTTGAGAAATTTAGGCACTCTAATAATATGAATAGATAGTCTCAGTGTATTTAATCAAATGCTGAATTTATGTCTAGGCTAATCAGTGACAATTTTTTTTTTCTTTCTATGAGAATAATCAATTAAGGCAAGAGATCGTTTAATATTATCAAATGTACTTCTATTCATTACAAAGCCTGTCTGGTAATCATCTATAAAATATGGTAAGATTTTTTTTTAATCTTTTGGCATAAATATTCATGAACATTTTGTAATCAACATTCAAAAGAGAAATGGGTCTATATGAAGAAAATTATTTAGGGTCTTTGCTAAATTTTAGAATGGGTGATATGAATGTGTATTTCCATGAAGGAGGCAATAAAATGTAATTTTTGAGCTATGATGAAAACTTTGTGAAGTAAAGAGATAGCAGTTTTAGGCATAAATGTATAAAACTTGCGTATAATGCCATCGTTTCCTGGTGGTTTGTTTTGTTTAAGTTTATTGATTTGGGTTTCTACATCAGCTAGGGTGAACTGTTTGTCAATAATTTCTGATTGTTGCTTGTTAAGTTTGTTATATATGTTTTTATTTATACATTCTTTTATCTTATCTTTAGATTCTATGTTATGTGAGGTTTGAATAATTGTGTGGAAGTGAGATCTGAATTCATCTATTATATATTGTATGCTAGAAACCTCCTTCTTTTTCCTAAAAGTGTATATATTTTTTAATATGATTATGTTTACTCATTCTTTTGTTTTTGTTTTTAAGGTTAGTTAAATGTTTGGTGGTTACTGAGTAGGCAAGACATTTATATTTTTCAAAGGAGATCATAGTCTTGTGGTGTAATATAGCACTGTATTCTTCCTTTGTTTTGTTTATTTCATCTCTAATGTTCTTAGATGTAGGCCTGTCTTTAATTTTAAGATGTAACATGTACAATTTGTCTTGTATTTTTTTTAAATCTTCATTCCAGGAAGTTTTTTTGTTATAATATCATTTATTTATTTTCCCATATAGATAAGCTTTTAAAGCATTTTATTTATATATATATATATATATATATATATATATATATATATATATATAGATATATATATATATATATATAGATAAATTGTATATATCAAGAGAGTTAGAAGTTGAATTTATATTAATAACATTTTGTGTTTCTTCTTTTAAGAATACTTGAAATTCTTTTAATTGTGCTAGGTATGCAGGAATTCTTTTTATATGTATCATAGGAGTACTGTTAATATTAAGCTCAAACTTAATAGAATTATGATCAGAAATAGGACAAGATACAGTTTTACTTTTCGTTAAGTCATCTATTATTTGCTTAGAGATAATTATCCTATCTATTCTGGAATATGTTTTGTATCTGTTGGAATAGAATGTGTATTGTGACAAGCTCAAATCTGTATAATCATGGATGTCTTTCAGGTGATAAGAGTCCATGAATTGCATCCTTTGTTTAGCCTGTGGTGTTATTTTCCTTTTCCCTGAAGTACTAGAGTCTTTATCATTTAAAAGACAGTTAAAACCTCCTGCTATAATAATGTTTCCCTCAGATACAGATACTATTTGATTCAGATGTTGTTTAATAGTATTGGTTCCAATGCTTGGTAACCAGTAGTTGTTTACTAGGGTTAAAAGTTTTTTATTTATTTCAATTATAACTAAGCATAGCATACCCTTGTCATCTTGATATGACTTGATTATTCCTGGTAAAGGGAGCGATCTATTCCAAAGAATAGATACACCTCTTTTATTTTTAGTGTGTTTTGAACTAGCAATAACTGTATATTTATTTGTGTTTAGAAAATTAATTTTATCTTTCAATAAGTGAGTTTCTTGTAGAAAAAATCATGTTTGGTTTGTGAATTGCTAAATAATTTGAATAAGCTTCCTCTTTTGATAGGATTATTTAGGCCATTTATGTTGATTGATAAACCCTTTAATATGGCCATTGCAAAATTATACTAGTTGTTGTTCTTCTTTCGGCTTTTCCTGGTTAGGGGTCAACACAGTGGAACTCCGGTCCGCTAATGATTGGCAGTAGATTTTTTACAGGTGCCGAGGTGCCAGCTTGATGTCCAACCTTCAGCAAATTCATGCCCATTCTATGCATGTCTTTTGAATGCCACTCGACTATGGGAAGGACATGCAAACTCCACACAGAAGGTGCTCCAGCCATGAATCGAATGGGAAAAACTCTTGCTGTGAGGCAACAATGCTACTGCTGTACCACCGTGGCTTAGCTGCAAAATTATAGTAGTGTTTATATAAGTTGTATCTTATCTATGTCATGTATATACTTTATGAAGCCCTCTCCAGGATGTCAGTTGTTTAAACTATAGAGTATGTCTTTCATTATATAGTGGGTAATATAAGTTTTATTTATTTATTTATTTTACATTTGTTAACCGGGCTAGTCCAACTGGATACAAGTCCATTTTCAGTGGAGGCCCGAGGAGAAAAGCTCCACTATCTACATACATGATAAAAAAAAACTTTAAATACAAAATATATGTAGGTTTTAAGTTAAAAAAGTCGAAATACATAACAAAGTAAAAGACAGTAATAATGATTGAAAGAAATTACAAAAAAAGGGGGATAGAGAGAGAAGGAAGTGGTTAAAGTACAGATATGTGAGAGAAAGGGAGAGAAGAATTAAATTTCCAAAGCAGTTGTCAGGAGTGTAATGAGAGAAGTACAGATATTTATTTAAGGTAGTCCTATAATGGGTTAAAAGGGGAAAAAGTAATTAAGTGAAGAATTAGATAAGGGAGTAAGTGCAATGGATATGGGAGACGGATAGGAAGTCAAATAGGAGGTAGTTTAACTGGGAGTGATGCAAGAGCAAAGCCAGTGGTTAGAAAGGAAGAGTTTCAGTTTGGTCTTAAATTGTGTAGTGGAAGTCTGATCTGTAAGGTCTGTAGGAAGTTGGTTCCAGATTTTACCAACTGAGTTGGAAAAAATAGAATCTCCTGCTGTATTCTTTGATAGAGATGTTTTAATCATAATTTTATTGGAAGAGCGTAGGGCTTTTAAGTTGTTGTATGGTTTTATAAGGGTGGAGAGCATGGGTATGTTTTCAGGGTAGTAAAGGGCTTTGTGGGCAATTGAAAGCTGATAGTACTGAATTAGGTGGGGTAATTCCAGCCATCCTAGGTTGGAGAGGTTCAGACAGTGATGTGTTTTATATGGAGAAGCAGTGGCAAATCTAGCAATGTTGTTGTAGGTTGTTGTGAGCTTATTAATGTTATGCTTAGATAGATTAGTATAAATAGGGGAAGCATACAGTAAGGTGGAGATAAGATGTGTTCTTGCTATGGTAGATCTAGCTTCAGTGGTTAGGAAAGATCTGATTCTATAGAGTGAGCCTAGCTTTCTATTAGTTGCTTTAATGCTGGAGTTGATGTGAAAATCAAATTTTAGTAGGTTGTCAATGGTAACACCCAATAGTTTGGTTGTTTGGTCAGGTGATATAAGGGTGCCGTTGTTAGATGTAATTGTAAGATTTATAGAGGGAGACAGGTGTGTAGGTAAGAAAAGGAGAAGTTTAGTTTTCTTGGGGTTTAAGAGAAGACAGTGATTAGAGAACCATTGTTCAATAGTAGTAAATGTCTTTTGGGTAAGGTAATGAAGGTTGGCTTGGTTTGTGGCAGAGCAAATGATGGTGGTGTCGTCAGCATACTGAATGCAAGTAGTTAAGGGTGTGGCAAGATGCAAATCATTGATAAAGACTGAAAATAAAAGAGGACCTAGGATGGAGCCTTGAGGGACCCCTAAAGTGGTGGGGAGGAGTTCAGAGAGATTGTTGTTCCATAGAACAGCTTGTCTCCTGTTTTGAAGATAGGAAGTGTTTTGATTATTGTAATTTACATTTATAGATAAATGGGTTGTAATGGATATCAGGTGAGACTTATTAATAAGAGCAGAAGTAAACTATAACGTATGTAGAAATAATGTAGCTTCCCGCCTGGAGTTGTAAACTCCTTGTCCCAGTGACATCAGTTACTCGGAGCAAGCCCCTAAACAGTGGCAACAGAACACAGCTACCACTAGATATACATATTAGATATCTATAACTGAAACTAAGTAAAAAATTAAATATTATTATATATTGTAAGTTAGAATGTTAGAAATAGTGTAACCCATCTGATATGACAATTCGGTACTCAAATATCAAGTGGGTAGTATACATTAAATATATCTGAGAACAAAATAGAGTTTGCAAAATATCCAAGGTTAACAAGACATTTCCTTATAAAGGAATAAAATCAACTTTAGTTATCAAATTTTCAGTAACCAATCTATGATGTTAAACATAATGTTCATAACCATTGTCTGTGAAACTGTAATTACCATCTGCATGCAAACTATAGTATGAAGTAAAATATATGTTAAGTTTCTTCTTTACACACCAGTACTAGAGACATTCCAAATGATTGTGATATAAATCGTAATGTAACAGTTATCTTTGATGTAAAAAAATATATATGTTTAACTATGAAATTTATATAATCATATTCATTAAACAACAGAGGTAGAGATAATTAGAGCCTTGTATAGAAAGTAGTACAAATTTTGGAGTAACTGTCAAATAGCATCTTTGGATTTATGTGATGACTTCATGGAGATTATTATTAAAGCAGCAATAATGACCATAGTGACTGGTAATTCATTTTCTAACCTTTAAGACACATCCCAGTTGTGTTATTAATGCATCTAAGAAGCTCTAAACATAATTTACAAGCAAATTTGAAGTAAGAGATGTCCCAATTAGTCCTAGAAATTCAAACAATAGATCCAATATCTCTCAGAAGAAAGTATTCTCAGCCTATTTGGTTATGCAGCACAACCAGCATACTATAGACATGACATTGGGGTATGACTCAGCAGCAATAAATTGAATGATCTTTCATATGTAGAGCAACATTTGAGTTGAGTGATTGTGCACTAGGGTCTCTTGCAACAGCATTGAGCTACCATCTGCCACCATCACATTTACTAAGCATATAGTTAAAAAAAAAATCTGTTTAAACTGTGAAGGAATTCAATCCTATCAAAACCACTCTCCATGCATAGAACAACAAGAGAATAGCTGATTGAATAAGAATACCTAATGCATTATTACTAATTCAAGTCTGGCAGCAACCATTACACAAGAGCTGAAAATATGAGTATATAACCCACCGTTAACATACTGCAACATGTGATTGGGTTTTGGCTCCCTCTAATGCATAAACATAGTTTTCATATATATAAAATTTCAATATCACACCAAGACCTCCACCTCAGCTATCCATCTTCAGTAAAAAAATATTCAATGATATTAGCATCCCCTCCATTCCAAAAACAGATGCAAGAATAAGTTTATGAAATTTTAGGAACTTGTAACTTCAGGGTAGTAATTAATGAAAGATTATACAATAGTAGGAAGTTAAATTAGACAAGTAATTATATACCCTTAAGGAGCTTGGTGTGATTTAATGAACAGATAAAGAGTATGATCAATATTACTTATGGAGGGGATTATTGTGTTTGTAAATATATTAAAAAAAAAATAATATACTGTTTGTATACTGATCATGGAAAAGCTATAATTAAGAAATAGATATATTAATGTTATCAAGGATTGTTATTCATTATAATTTATATTATTAACTATGAAGGCTGTTGTTAGTAACCATTATAGGTATGTGTAAGGGATATTATTTGACTAGTTATTATAATGACTATACTAAGGTTAAGAGAAATAAAAAGTTATATAAATAATTTGTTTGTAGAATAAAGGGGAAAGCTTACCTTGCAGAGAAAGCATTACAGTGAAAGTTTACCTAATAACAGAGTATCCAAAGTTATAACACAAAGTAAAAGGGGTATTAAGTAATAGTTAATTTGTTGTTTAGTCTTTTCTTTCTTTCAGTAGTTTTCCAAGTAGGATTAGATGCCAATCCTTTAAGAGAGGGGATTGCCCATTCCATTTCTTCTATTTTTTTCTAGAATATTATGGTTTTTAACAAACATCAGTGCAGAGTCTAAGTCATCAAACATCTTGGGTCCCTCAGGTGTAAATATCTTCAGTTTGGCAGGAAACAAAGGGTGAGTCTTAATTTGTGATTTCTTCAGGTCTTTTATCAGTGGAGAAAGATTTTCCTTTTGGCTATTACTGTAGATGAATAGTCATTGTCAAAACGTATTGTTGTGTCATTGAGTTTTATAGGTGACTTGGACCATGCAGTTTTTAGAACTAGTTCCTTGTCCGAGGAAGAAAGAAATTTGACTATAACAGATCTGGGTTGTTTTGTATTGATGGTAATGTCAGTAGTTAGTGACTGGTGGGCCCTTTCTATGCCAAATGACATAGCTTCTGTAAGGTCAAGAGTTTTAGGTAGCCAAGAGGTAAGAAAGCTGGTCATGTTACTTCCCTCTATTTCTTCATGTAAGCTAAAAATCCTTAAGTTGTTTCGCTGAGATCTGTTTTCTAGATCATGAAGTTTGTTTTGAAGCATGGTGTTTTGTTTAAGTAGAAACTCTACATTATTCTCATTTTCTACTGTTCTGCCATCCATATCATTTAATGCTTCTTTGATGCCTGATATTTGAGTTTTTTGTTGTTGTAAGTCCTGGTGAAGAATATCCATTTATTTAGTTGTTTTTTTCTTTAAAGTTGTCTATTTTGGCATCACTTGTATCCATTTTTGTGTGAAGATCCTGGGTGAAGTTACTAGAGTTTGAAGTTCTCTTTTGAAACTGGAGTCTTGTGTTCTGGTCATGGTGAAGCTCATGATGAAATTCTTCTTCAGATGAGAAGTAGATTTCCAAGTATAATTTTGACTGAAACATCTGTCTCCTGTTGATTTTTTTTTTAGATAATATAATAGTACTAGGTAGATGCCGCGGTGCTATGGCGGTAGCATTGATACCTCACAGCAAGAGGTTCTCCCATTCGATTCTCAGCTTGGCAGTGCCTTCTGTGTAGAGTCTGCATGTCCTCCCTGCAGTTGGGTAGCATTCGAAAGACATGCGTGCGTAAATGGGCATGCCTTCATTGAAGATTGGAAGGCTGGGCATCGAGCTGGCACCTCTGAGTTTCGTAAAAAAAATCTACTGCCAATCATTAGCAGACCGGAGTTCTGCTGTGGCGACCTCTTACCTGGAAAAAGCCGAAAGACATACAATATAATAGTACTAGGTAAATACTATCTAATTACCCTAAAAAAGGTTTCAGAATTTTAGTTAGAGAACAGAATTCCAGTGTAGATTTAATTTCTTTAGTGGAGCTGAAAAATTCTGCTGCTACTCAGTGCCCATCTTGGTCACACCCCATCGTGGGTTCAGTTCTTGAAAGGTGACACACATATATCTTAAACTGTTATATTGATTTCATATACCCATAGCATTCAGTTAACTAAGCACAGTACACTTATTGATATTAACACATATTTTGAGCATTGTTGCAAATAACTTTGTTATTTGTTAAATTCATACTGATATCTCTGTGATCCATAACATTCTGTTAACAAAGCAGGGCCAGTACATCTCAATAAATCTTGTTATATGTCTGAGAAAGTTTTAGGTTAATGTTGTATAGTTTTTATAAATGCTATGCACATCTGTTTTTTAATGAAATGCCAATGGCAATAGAAGAACAAAATCAAACTCTAATGTTGAGGGACTATGATGACAAGTTAACAGTTGAAATGTAGATCAAGGTAGATGTCTGTTTTTAACTTCTGATGTGCAGTTTAATAAGGAATAATAGTCCTCACACATACATTTCTGTGTCCATAATGAACACCAACAGTTGTGGTTCTGTCACATAAGCTGGATGGTAATGACACTGTCACACTGTATGCAGAATTGATGATCTCCATTACTGTTAATTTTTATGAACACAAAGCTGACATGAGTGTAATTTAAAAACAGCTTAGCTGCATGAACAGCATATATCCATACTTTGCAATCTTACGCCAAGATCATTCTTAGTAGTCCATCCATCATCAAGATGATGTCATACCATTAACTCTGCCTGGACAACATGCTTTTATGGTTAAGCTGTGTAAGGAAGGAAGGTAGATCTGAAGATTAGAGTTTGTAGATTGTGGTTGCTGTGTATTGTGCTTACCAAATGTTTTCAGAAAAACAGTCTGCAAATTGTGCTATGAAATGTATATCATTGTTAATTGTGGAATACATCCTGAATTTTTTTTTTTAATTTTTCATATGACAAGGACCGCATTTGGAACAGAACAATGTCTATCAAGCAGATGCACAGTATTGAAGAGCAGTAGAAGAAGAGAGGTATGTTGAATATTTTATGTATATTATGAAATGCGCCGTTCCACTGTTTTCAGGTCTGTAATTTTCTAATTAACATGTTTATTGATTAGAAAGCAGGAACACCCATAATGCATCAGTAAGGGAAGTGAAATCAGCAAACGTTAGCTGTCATTACACTGTATAAAACTTGTAGTGTTGATATATTATGTATGTTTGATCCATTTTGCCTGCACATATTTTTTAACAATACAGCCATAACCTAAATGACAGTTTGTTGTATGTATTTCTCACATAGGTTTTAAGGTGAAGGTTTTACATACAAGTGTAAGTGTTGTGATTATTGTTTATGATGTGTGTTTGGTATATTTCAATGTTTGGCTGTGTTTTCAGATATTTTATCTGCTGTGCATAGCCTACCTTTTCACTGAATGAATAAAAGTCTGCTGTGCCAGGGGTAGCACTGCTATTTGCAGATTGTGTGGCATGGCTTTCAGTTCAACATTGGTATTGCATCTGCCTCATACATCATGGGTATGTTTGTAAGAACAGTGTTGTGACTTATGTTGACTGACACATGATTAGGTACCTATTTGATAGCAGCAGTATGCAATCGCACACCCTGCAGTTCAACAGTGGCATTGTTTCTGTCTCCAGCCCATTGGTTGATTTTTTTAAACTCTTATAGCCTAGATTGACTGACACTTGACAAAGCACCCTTTTGATTGCAGTGGTTCATAATCAGCAAGGATATACTCAAAGTTTTGTTTTGTAAGCCTTCCAATTCCTGATTGTTTTTTAAGATAATGCATACAGTTGTATACATGCAGTATTATTCTTAACAGTTATATTACATTCTGATGTGCTTAAAATGGTTTGTTTGAACAGATCACATTGTTTTAGTGTTGCACTCATTATAGTGATGTGTGTTCAGCCAAGTATCATGCTGCCTTTCTCAGATGGTTGTCATATGGTTTGTCTATTATCCATAAAAATGTCCAATACTTTTCTCCTCATTTTTTGCAATGGCAAACTGTGGCTACTCATATAAATCATTGAATGCAAACAGTAAAATATGTTTTTTGAACATTCATACATTATGACTAGTGTGTGTGTGTGTGTGTGTGTGTGTGTGTGTGTGTGTGTGTGCGTGCGTGCGTGCGTGTGTGTGTGTGTGTGTGTGTGTGTGTGTGTGTGTGTGTGTGTTTCTAAGCATAGAGAATTGTTCAGAAAAGAATACTGCTGTCTGTTTTAGGAGTATGACATATAGGGCCATAGGTGACTCTGTCCATAATGGATGCGTCTCAGTCCTTGTGTAAATTGTCATCATAAAGGTATTGTGTTGTGCTATGACAGACATTTTTTTTTCTTTTCTGTTGTGTTTTGCAATTAATCTTTATAGAGCATGGTACCCAAGGACATTTGCCAGTCTCAAGATGTTGATGTGCACATGTGTGGCCACTGCCAGATTCATCTAAAGAAGATAGTGATGATGATGATGATGCCGAGGCACCTGGACTCACCCCTGGCCATCCTGCCTACATCCCAGGGGAGATGTCACTATGACAATAACAGAGACAATTTTCAGAAAGAGATTTAGGAAGCTATGACCAATATGTTCCAAACACAGATAAGGCACATGATGGGGACCTTCTTCGATGAGATGGCATGAGCTATGCAGGATTCATTCAGGATGATAGCTGGTGAGATCATTTGGAAGTCTGCTCCACATTAGCCTAGTCTCTCTGATCTGTAGGTATTGTCTGTGTGCTCCAATATTGTTATGCTTCCAACATGGTGATTGTAATTTAATTGATTGGACTGTATATGCATCCTTGTGCAAGCATACCGTGTATATGTCATGCTTGTGTGTTATTATCATGTGACATTTACTTTGTTTTCAATGTGTGCAAGTCACGTATTAACTACACTGCACACACACACATTCAATTGTCTATGCACTGTGGCAGTTAACCTGTTCATA
Source organism: Protopterus annectens (assembly GCF_019279795.1). Taxonomy (NCBI): domain Eukaryota; kingdom Metazoa; phylum Chordata; order Ceratodontiformes; family Protopteridae; genus Protopterus; species Protopterus annectens. Next base: position 1,132,708,770 of record NC_056743.1, read on the forward strand.
GTGCTGCAATAGGCAGTCTGTAAACATGTGTTTTACAGGGATGACTGACATATATTGTTCATAGTCCAAAACTAACAGTGTGATATGTCTTGGATGTCTGTTTTGCCAAATCAGGTATGTGCAACATGCAGATATGTTTTTTATGATGGATTTAATGATGTCCTACTGTCATGCTATGGTGTTGTATCATGGTTAAGCAATACTGATACCATGTGGGATTATATACAGGTATATCCTGTGTATGTGCAGCCCTCCTCTTCTGACTACATCAAACAACAATGTAACATTAACCTATATATGCAATGTTACAGATTAGACATTAATTTACAGTACATTACACCATATTTGTTGTATGTAGCATTTCCACATGCATGATGTCGTGAGATCGGTGTATACCTTCCATAAATAGTTGTACAGATTATGACTCTATGTGTGTGTGTGTACACATAGTCAGATAGAGACTGACACAGAAATGTACCTTTGGCAAGTGACCATTCAGTGAGATACTGCTGATATGTTGTTATGATGCTCACAGGAGTGTCCTCTGTCTGTAATGAGCATGGCGGTTGACATATACTTGCATTTCTTTATCTGACATTTGCATGACAGTATTTGTGTATGTGCTTGTAATTTTTAGCTTACATACCTATGCATGTCAATGTTAAATGATTGCACATTACTGTCTATGTGTGTTTTATACATGTCCAGTTTTGTGGACATCAGCAATCAATCTAGGTATTTAATATACATTTTCCATTTGTTTAAATGTATGTTGTGTGTCTTCTACAACACCCTGTGTGCTTTACACGTGTTTGCATTGTGTCAACTTGATGTCTCCTGTTTTACCCTGATGTGGTCCCAGGTTGTCCATCTCCCTCCCACCTTATTATTTCCCTAGTATTTTTTGCAGATGTTTTTGTCTTTGTTGAAACTACTACCCATTGCTCTGTCTTACATTGACAGTAAACATGTGCCAAATGTATGGCCGTTTTACAGTGCAGAACATGCACACAAGTTGTTAGCTAATGTCTGCAATACGTCATTGTTTTCATTCTACTTGAATGTTACCCAGTGTAGTTTTCTAGAAATATACCACCATGTGCAGAACCTGCTATATTCATGTTTCTGTACTGTTAGCTATTTTAACATATTATTACGTCATTGGTGTATGTATGTCTATTGGAAAACTAAAAAAAATGTTCAAAGGTATCCAAAGTTGGTGGATTTGTTGCTTTTTGGATACTTTTGAGCATATATTTAGTTTTGGAGTTGTTTTGTTGTTTTTCTGCTTTTTCCACATGAATGTGCGTATGTATGTCTATTGACCTTGCTTACATGTACAGTCCATTTATGCCACTCACAGACATACATACATATCTACACCTTTGTGTTGCCTTTGACATGGCATATGTGTGTAACACATGCACATTCCATTATGCATCAGTTTGTGTTGCATGCACCTATTTATGTATGTAGCAGACTTTGTTGCTTTTCTGCAGTACTTCTGTTTGGCACTGTGCTTTTTGTTTGCCTTTCACATGCATGGTTGTGGGTTGGGTTCTGACCTCTGTAGTTATCTACCATTTGTTGACCTGCATTTGCTTTTCCTGTGATGTTGCTTGGTTTACACCTACACTGCTGCAGACTATTTGGATATGCATTTATTCATAGAGTTTGTACTGTGATCCTTATTTATTACACTACAGCACACATTTAACATTGGTCATACACATGCAGGTATGATTGCTACATGTAGTAACATGATTACATAGGTAGATTTGTTTTTCTGCATTTCACCATGGCTGGTATGCATTCCCACTCTGTTTGTGAACTTTCCATTACCAGTGTTATGCAGTGTACTGTCTATGTAGCTTACCTTTCCTTACTGTTTTTCCAGCCTTTTCTCTCTTGTGTTGTGCGATTTGTTCTATTGGTATATCTGCTGTGGTAACCTTCACCTCCTCTGTTCTTATGTTTCCCTTTTCTTCCATCCTTTAAAAAAACAGAAAAAACAGGGCCTATTCTTACCCCATAAAAAAAAATGCCCATGCCCCTCTGACTTTCCCTCAGATTTTCCTATTCTAACAACCTTCTTGTTTGCCCCTCTTCTTCGATGAAAAATCAAAATACTGGACTAAAGAAACACTAGTAACATAATGTTTTAAACACAAAGCTTTCGGGAAGTACCCTTCATCAGTGTAAAAGCAGCAATAGTGTGACAGATTCATTAAATAGTGTTAAATCACATGACACAGCTTCATAATTAATGTTGTTGTGTCTTTCGGCTTTTCCCTGTTAGGGGTCATCACAGCAGAACTCCGGTCTGCTAATGATTGGCAGAAGATTTTTACGTGCCGAGTTGCCAGCCCTGAGGCACAACCTTCAACGAAGGTACGCCCCTTCACGCATGTCTCCACACAGAAGACGCTTTAGCTGAGAATTGAATGGACAACGTCTTGCTGTGAGGTGACAATGCTACCGCAGCACCACCACCACAGTCAGCTTCATAATTAATGATAATTGGCAATTATCAATGTTAAAATTTAAAGTCAGTATGTGACTAATACCTAAAATAATATAAATATGTTTCTATATAAAAAGTATACCTGTAAAACAAAACATGAAAATAGTTATTTCAATAGTTTCTGTTTAAATTTTAAAACAGGTTTCAGCCTGACAGTGGCATTAATTCCAGGTTTACTGTCAGCTTGTAAACAAACTATCCATTCATATTAATTTACCTCTACTAAGCTAGTTATATCACCACCCTTTATATTTTTGTGAACTACTTCTATAACCCTATACATAAACTCATGTTTTGAGCCACAGTCCATCACATGTTTTGCTAAGGCATTAGTACTAATATTTCTTCATATATCAGAATAGTGTTCAATAATTATGTCTTTCAGGCTTCTATTACTCTTGCCAACATAAAACTTTTCACATTTTTTACATGTTGCAAGATACACAATATTTGAAGTAATACATGTAGAAAAACATTTAAAAGTAAAACATCTTTTTTTCACAGGCTGAATAAAATCAGTATTAGCATATATTTACAACAAGTGCAATTGTAGCAGGGAAATGTACCATTTTTATTAGAAATCACTTTATTAATATTCCTGTTAATATCTTTATAGCATAAATGTTTCTTAAGACTTGGGCAGTTCATATAGGCAAAACCAAGATTAGTGCCAGTGATACTCTTGAGTTCTGGCAGGGCATCTAAGATGCCCCAGTTGTTAGAAATAATTATTTTAACAACATTGGTTCTTTTATTAAAACTAATGGTGTACCATAAAAAATATTTATTTTGTCATAGATAGGAATAGGATCACCATCCATAAAATATGGTTTAGCAAAAGTATTTCTACTACTCATGACATAAGCTCTAAGAGCATTTTGTACCATAATATCCATCTGTTCATTACATATACCATTATCAGTGTTTAATCTGCTAACCCTTAGCATTTGGCTGTTGGCTATACTTTTAAATATATGATTAGGTTGAATGCTATTTTTATGTAAATATCTATTTGCACTAACCTCCTTTCTGTAAATGCTGGTATTAATACCATTACCATCTTTCATTAATTTAACATCCAAAAACATATTTCATTCTGAAAAAAAATTCAGTGAGAACTTTAAAAAAGTAGCTGTATTATTCGAAAAACTCAACAAATTCAATCAATTGATGTAGTTCACCTTCCCAAATAAGGAAGATATCATCTACAAAATGTCTAAAGAAGGAGATGTGCATTCTACATAAAGCTGGACTGTTATAAGCAAACCATTCTTCCCATCTACATAAGTCAATATTTGCATAAGCATTTGCCACAGGGGTGTCCATTGCCACTCCTGAAACCTGATGGTATAGGTTATTATCAAATAAAAATATAATATTATCCAAAACTATTTCCAACAACTCACTCAAAGTCTCAATTTTCCTGCCACTCAATCCACTATGATCACATAAAAAGACTTGTATAGCATTGATACTAAAAGTGTTAGGAATTACAGTGAAAAGTGATGCTATGTCTAATTTTACAAAAATAAATTGCTCATGTTGTTTATTGTTATACAATAAATGTAATTGACTTAAAAAAATCACTGGTATCCCAAATATAGCTTTTCACAGTATTTAAATATTTACTTAAGATGGACTGTAAGAATAGGGCGATGGATTCTGTAATCCAGCCATGACCAGAAACTATCAGCCTCATTGGTGGGTGGTATAGGTCCTTATGAATTTTTGGTAGGCTGTATAGTATTGGAATAATAGAGCATGGTGTATTAAAATAATTAAATAGATCAAGTGAAATACATTATAAATCTGTAGCTCATAGACAGACATATTAACCTGTTGTAAATACTTAGAAACATCAGAGTTATTGACTTATTTTAAAAAAATTGTTTCATCCTCTAAGAACTCATTCAGTAACAACATATAATCTTTCTTAAACATGATTACAACTGGCCCACTCTTATCAGCTTGTTTGATTACTATATCAGTATAAGTCTGCCGATTCTGTAAATCATCAATCTTTTCAGTAGTCAAATTATGAAACTTATTAATATCACATTGTGTATATAGCTCTCTAAGTTGTCTTTCACAAATATTATAGAAAACAGTAATGACTGGATGACTGTTGGATATAAATATACTAGATATTTTACATATCTGAGCTTCCGGATATACTAGATTTTTTAAATATCTGAGATTCTGTAGTTACTGTATCTTTAAAAATCAGTTTCAAATTCAGATTTCTTACAAATAATTTTAAATCTGTTAATGCTTCTACTATTGTATCTGTATTCGCTGGAATTAACCTAAGTTCTTTCTCCAATAAGGAGATATCGGCAGAAGTAATATTAAATAAATTAATGACAGATTGTCTATAGTTTAATGAGAGTTCATTGACCTGCTCCATGTTTGCTGTCCTTTGTAAAATTTTGTATCTTTTCCTTCTTTTTTTCTTCCTATTTGTTCCTTGGGATGATTCATAGTCCATTTCTCGCTTCTCTCTGGTAAGTTTGGTAATATAGGTTGTCGAAAATCGTCCATTGCAGGTGTATTTCCAGATACCATAGCTGCATAGGAAATATAAGTATTATCAGAAGTAGCATTATTTGTGGCTATCGCAGGTGCACTCGCAGCTCCACAGGATTCAACATTCGAAGGACTGGAAGTAGCTTTATTCTGCAATGTAGTCATTGCTTCCGGTAGTGTAATGACATCCAAGGATCCAAAGTTTCTCACGTTTCAGATCTGGAGAACCTCTCATTAACAGACTTCTTTGTTTTATCCTTGGGCCAAGAAAATATATTCCCCATTTTAAAATCATCAATATCTCTCAGGGCCAAATGAATGTTTAACTACCTCAGACAGTATTGTTTTGCCAGGTGTAGCCTGAAGCCAGTATGATTCACTGGAGTGTATTAATCCATTGCATTAGTCAATCATTAAATTTGTTAATCTCCAAGACATTAGCTTAAAATACTTTAAACTTTATAATTATATATATATATATATATATATATATATATATATATATATATATATATATATATATATATATAATTATATTATACACACACACCCCTCAAGTTACCTTGCATTTTGCTACTTTAGGTACAGAAACCAAGACTGCGAAGTGTGTAAGCATTTATTCTTACAGGAAAAAGTACATTTGCTAGCATTCTCTCTTTCACTATGCTCAAAACCACAAAAACTGGTATTTTAAATACACTTGCTTCCCTGTTTGCCAACAAGCTATCACTATGAGAGTCCAACCAAAACAAAAATGAAGTGTAGAAGAAAATATTTCAATGCCTTGGCTATATGACAGCTTACTTAATATCTAGATGGGAAGCAAAGGCTGTGATGCATCAAAAAAATAATTACTGGAATGCCAGTCAAAAAAAATAAAGTATATAAAAAACAAGCAGCCAACAAAATCCTTTCTGAATACACAAAATCAACAGTATAAAAATGACAGAAAACCAGAACATTCTGCAAAACAAAGGACAGATTAAAAGCCATGACTGTACTTGTGTCTACCTTGGATACTCTAAGTGCTCCTTGCCTGGACACATCTAAAGTCACGACATGGGGGTACAAGTTACAAGTATGTCGCAATTTGAAACGTCTCCAGCTGATGGCCCTGAGCCCCTGACACATTTCATATACTCTCAACCTCAGAGCAAGAAATCTGGATAAGGCCATAAATAAAAGTAGGACAAAGGTCCAAAAATAGACCATTTTTAAATGCTGCTCTTACAAACTTAGAAAGAGCAGTAGGTCTTGCATCAGTATGAAATCTGAAACTCAAAAACATCTGTCAGTGAACCTAAGAATATTGTAGAAATGCTCATCACTGTTGCTTAGTTTTCCAACTTGTAAACACAGCATTTATACCTACTCTGTCTGTGCATATCAGGTATCCAATGTGCTCCATCTTACTTCTCACAAATACACAAGTCCTGCCAAACCACAGAGTGATGGTTTAAAGTGAGCAAATGACAAGAGTTATTCACCCTGGCAACCATAACCCCCATCCATAAGTTGCAGTCTGACATCTGATGGCTGTATAATATTATTTCATAGCCACAATCCACTCAAACAATTGACCACACGTTTCCAGGTTGTGCCATGCAAATTACAAAGCTAGAAACATTGCCAAAATATCTGGTTTGCCACTGCCAGCATAATTTTAAATAATAATACATATCTTATTACACTATTCCTGTCATCTCAGCTGTCCTCACAAATCAAATAGACAATATCTGGTTGATGACTGCTAGCATCATTGCAAGGATAATAACAAAATCTGTCTTTCCAGTTTCCACATCATTCCATTCATCTCAACATACACTAGTCTGGGAGCTGTGCATCCACAAGGTTAATGACACAATCTAGCAATTGGTTATGTTTTAAAAAAGGAGTTTTTACAGTATTTCTGACCAAAAAGAAAAGTTAACTTCAGTGGTTCACTTTCTTCATCTGCATCCTGCCTTTGCTCCCCACAAAATGTGATTCATGAAAACTGACTGACATTAACTCATATGAAAAATGCCTGCCAGTAAGAAACAGTACATTTGTTTAAAACACAGTATGGAGAAGATTATATGTCAAAAGGAAAACAACTTTTTCTATTTTTTTTTTTAATGAGAGTGAGTTTACTACATAGCTCTCAACCTTTCATCTCCAAAATGAGGAACAGTCACCTTCATAAGGTGGAACAAATGGGCAAAATGTGGAACACATACTAATGTGGCTTACTAACAACTTCAACTAGGAAGGTCATAGGATGGTTAAAATATGCTGGTTTTAACTTATAAAGAAGATCCTTTAATGAATTAATATGATTAATTTCTATTTGCCATGGATTTCACTTAAAAAAATTCTCACTGAATGTGTGACACTGACAGACTCTTTCAATGTGGAACTGTGAGGAAGATGAACTTTTTAAGACCCCAAATGAGGTATGTTCCTCGTAATGAGGTACACTTGAGAGATATGATTTACTACGCTGTTTTAAACAAAAAATAACGCTTTCTCGTGGGTTTACAATAAATTGCGTTTCAAAGACTTCACAATGGCTTTGCAGCGTTTTTAGTGTTAAATTCTACCAGTTGCTTAGTTATACAACAACACAAAGATGCTTAACATGTACATACAACACAGACCGTTTTATGACAAAGTTATTTCTGTATTTTCTTAATGTAGTACAAACTTTTAATTTTGTTTTGAACTTTCTGAAAGTCAATAATTTTGGCTCAATATTTAGCTGTTTGACCTTCTCATCTATCAATAATGTGAACTAGATGTGTATAAAGTACGGCTGTTTCAGTGCAATGTGACATGAATTGTAGCCAAGTTACTTGCAAATGTAGCCTTGTGTTTAAACAACCTTAATTAACATTAAGACATCCTCCAGAAATATCTAACTCTGAATTTTTTGAATTACAATCTTATAATCTTACATTTAATCAATTTTAGCAATGTCCACATAGACACAATAAAAAAGAAAGGCAATCTGCTCAGCTTATTGACATATCATGCCTTTTTATCCCAGTCTGTTATAGGAAATTACACACACACACACACACACACACACACACACACACACACACACACACACACACACACACACACACACAAAACTTCGTAGCGAAGGATTACCATGTGATCTCCTTTTAAAATATTCTATAGCATACTTGTCTAAAATGTAGTTCTAGTGCAGACTCTGTACAGGCTCGTTGAATCAATCATCCAGGTAAAGGATCTACAAAAAGTATCCAACATACATGGTACACCATGCCCATCAACCAAATGACAAATAGACTCATCAATAACTTTCAAAAGCATGTGTACGCCTTGTACTTATTTCACAGTAAAACTGCCCTAGCAACACCAGCCAGCCAGGATATAAACAAACAGGTATGTGACAAAACAAACATTACAGGTAATATTAGCTCTGTATAAAGTTCCTCACATGGTAGTTTAAAGGTATCGTAGGCAGCAAGCATTTACAGTGATATTCTGGCAAAGTGAACAGGAAGCCAGTCATGACACCATAATCTAAATTAATACCCAATGGCAATAGTTTCATTTTCAGCTGAAATGCTTCAGGTATAAATAATTCAGTGTGATTTAATCAATGCATAGTTATTCAAAACAAAAAAAGGTTTAAACCCTTGTAAGTGAAACACTAAAAGTCACAACAAACAAAAACACTGGCCCATGTACTTTGGGACTAAGGCGAGGGCATGTCTCTATGCCTTAAACTTAATATAAACAATCTTTTAGGTCATGCAAACTCAGAGAAAATGTAGACAGTTGAAAAAAAAAATCAGACCCTAAAGAAGGATACAGTCTGTGACCTTGGTAATGACAATGTATTGAAACTACATGCTAAATGACTATAAAATGAAATATAGGTTTATCATGGTGTTTCAAAGTTAACTTAATTTGCAGTAGTACTGTATAAATGATCGAGTAGTTTCCTGCAGAGATTTTCAAAAGTATTAATTGCAATATGATTGAATATTCATAGCAATATCTGTGCAACACCATTAAACTTTTTTAAATTTCTTAGAAAAAAAAATATATCACAATTCTGAGAAGCCACTGAAGCTCAGCATTTTGTGTTTGGTTTACCAAGTAAGAGAGTCCCTATTTAATTTACTTACTTAATTCTGCAGCACGCACCCTGTACTTTCTTTCTTCTTCTATCTTCTTCACTCCAAGTAAACAATAACCCGATAATCCCTCCAGGCTCCAAATAGAAATGAAAAAAAAAAAGACGATGATCACACAAGTAATTTTGGCAAAAAAAGAAAGCTCGATTCCTCATCGGATCCTAAACTAAACTGACTGATTCTCACTCTCTTCCCAGCTCATAAAGCCCGGGAAGAGAGCGACAACCAATCAGCAGCATTTAGGCTTTAGATCAGCAGGCAGATCATGACTGACATGCCTGCGGACGTCGCAGTCCAAGCCCCTTCCAAGTCTATGCGGTTTGGAACTGCTGCCGCATAGACTTCTGGGCATCACAATGATGCCTCAATTGCTCCTCCGGGCTGCAATGAAAACAAAAAAAAAAAAAAAAAAAAAGCTGTTTACAACCGCCGCGGTTAAGGTGCGCAATGCGCATGCGCGTCCTTTCGGGTCGCGGACTCGAAATTTAAAGTAAAATAAAGATTTCTTTTTTTTTTAATTTAATGATTAAATACACAAGACCAAAAACAACTGAGGGGGCTGCAGTCCGGCAGTCCGATGCCACGAGCCGCCCCTGGTTAATGGACATTTCAGAGATCACTTTTGGCAGGAAGGAAGGATTAGTTCTCAATGACACTCTATCTTTATGAAAGATTAATTAAGGCTGTTTGATGCATAGAGCTTGAAGTTCAGAGATATGTCTGGCAGAAGTAATGGCGACCAGGAACAAAGTTTTCCAAGAAAGAAACTTGAGGTTGCATGAAAAAATGGTTCAAAAGGAGCCGTAGTCAATGCTTGCAGGACTAAAGGCAGATCCCATGGCTGGCTAGGTTCTCTAAAAGGGGGTTTCAAATGATTTATGCCTTTTAGAAAAGTCTTGCATAATTTGTGTGGCATAAAAGAGTCATGGACACCATTGTGAAAATTAGATATCGTGGCCAAATGAACTCGAATGGTAGAAACAGATAGGCCAGATTGGAATAAACTGGACAGGTACTCCAGTACTACCAGCACTGCCGCTGAAAAAGGGTTTCTCTATTTTTCCTTCAGCCAAATGGTAAAACTTTTCCACTTGCTGAGATAAGTAGTTCTGGTGGAAGACTTATGAGACACAATATGAATGTCACGTACTGGGAAAGAAAGATCATTGTGCCTGGCAATCACTGGAAGTGGAGGAACCAAGCTGTGAGCTTTAGGCTGTTCAGGTTGGGTGAATCAGGTTCTGTGGATGGCAGATCAAATTCGGAGTTGGATCGAGAATCCATGGTTGATCTAGCAGTTGAGGCCATAAGAAGGGGAACCATATTTGTCGAGGCCAATATGGCGCAATGAGGATTATCTTGCTCTTCAACCGGCAGGCTTTCTTCAGGAACTGGGAAATGAGAGGGAGAGGGGGAAAGGCATAAAGCAGACCCGAGGGCCAATCGTGGACTAGATGGTTCCTGGGTGACTGTCCCCGAAGGGGAATCAGGGCAAAGTAATTGCTGCACTTGTAGTTGGTTGGGGATGCAAAAAGGTTGCAGCAAGGGAAACACCAGCAGTTGAAAATCTCCGCCACTATAAGAGGATTCAGAGACCACTCATGTGGTTGCAGAATGCACCTGCTCAATCTGTCTGCTATCACGTTGGAACTCCCGGGAATGTGCATTGCTAAAAGAAAGAGGTTGGTAGCCATCACCCATTGTCATATCCTCATGGCCTCCCGACAAAGTGGGTAGGATTTGGTCCCGCCTTGTTTGTCGATGTACCAGACTACAGCCATGTTGTCCGATTGTATTGCAATAGTCCCAGATGGAAGGAGGGGATGAAATTCTTGCAGTTCTAGAAGCATCGCCCTCAGTTCTAGGACATTTATATGCAGATGAGCCTCTAGGTCCGACGACGTGCCTTGGACCGTCTTCCCCTGAAAAAGCCCCCCCCCACCCTATCAGGGAGGCATCTGTGGTCACTGTGGCTTTGGGCTGTTGGGGTGTGAAAGGGCGAGACCATTGTGATGGGTTCTGTGACATCCACCAAATCAAGTCTTGTTTGCATCTCTGAGTCACCTGAATCTGGGATGAGAGAGGAAACTGAAAAGGGTACCAGTGGGTGAGTAGTAACTATTGTAAAAGTCTCATGTGAAACCTCACGAGGGGGACAATGGTGATGGAAGCTGCCATGGAACCAACAGCTGAAGAACAGAATCTTTCCCTTGAGAGGACGGGTATGAGTTGTTGTTTTATCCTTAAGATTCTGTGCTCTGGGATCAATGCCATGCAGTTCTTTGTATCCAACAGGACTCCAATGAATTCTATGGATTGGGATGGAGATAGGTTGGATTTATACCTAACCTATACCTAACCTTTCTGAGGTGTGAAGAGAGTATGCCAAGGCTTTTTCCAATAGATGTCTGGTGGGGGCGGTGATGAGCCAGTTGTCTAGGTATGGAAACACCCGGAATCCTTGCAGTCGCAGGTGAGCTGTGACAACTGCCATGCACTTGGTGAACACTCTGGGGGCTGTAGAGAGTCCGAAGGGCAGTATTCAGAACTAGTAATGATTGAGGTACAGCAGTTTCTCTGACATTTAATAAAGATGAGTAAGCCTATGAAATGTTACTGCGTTGATTCTTGATTTAGGAATTTTAGGATTTGATTTTATCTCCAGTAGTCTTTGTTTGTCTTCTTTGTGACTTTGGCCATGTAATTTTACTGGGGCTGTCATATAAAGGGGCACTTGTGCCTATTCAGCTTTCCCAGCCTGTTAGCAATTTTGTTAAGCATTTCTGTCTTTTGAATTCCTACAGCCCTCACATAGCAGATAATTGGTGCTTCACTACATGCTATTTGACTATGAATCTCAGCAAGTCTCTTGTAATTTAATAGATTGCCAGATGTTTTTCATGAAGTTGACTTTCAAGGAAAGATTTTTTTTCTGCTCATACTAAGCTGTTTACCTTAAGTGTTTTGTTTTATTTAGCAAATGGTGTCAGAGTTTTTTCAGTAAAACTTAAAATAAATGTTTTGAATAGTATGCATATTGGCAGGTTTGAATGATGTTTTATGTTAATTTCAAATAGTCAAGTACCCCTACCTTACCAAGACCCCCATTTGACCATGATCTGGCTCTGTTCACCCCAGCTGATGTTTGTTTTCTTTAATACAAAGGGCATTTAGTTTCTTTGTGAAAGCACACATTTTTTCTATTGTCAGAAAGCATGTTTCAGCACTGCTGTTTCCTTGCTGTCAACTGTAATGCAGGCATTTTGAATCAAAATACAGATGAGATGTCCAACTAAGTGTGTGTGTGTGTTTGTGTGTGTGTGTGTGTGTGTGTGTGTGTGTGTGTGTGTGTGTGTGTGTGTGTGTGTGTGTGTGTGTATGTGTGTGTGTGTGTGAAATTCCACAGCCTGGTAGAGATTTCTGGTTTAAGTGACTTGCTCAGTGTCACAGATGGAGTATCAAACCCTGTACCCTTCAAACTGATGGTTTGAGGTTTCTTTTTAGGCCCAAGGTTTGATTCTCAGGTTGGAAAAGGAAATGGGCTAGGATTAAAATGGTCCACAAAGGCAGCAGTCCGAGTACTTTCCTATGAATCTATCACTTGTTAGCAAATGTGTTACATTTTATCCATCTGTTCCACATCGCCATTGCGCAAGATAGTGTAGTATTCCAAATTTTGGAGTTGGAAGGTTGACTATGACTGTATTTTCTTTAATTATTTTGTTTGTTGATGTTATGGATGCCACATTATCTATGATGTTGCAAGACTGCTCTTACCTGTATTGCTGGAATTTGGCTGGAGTTGCTTGTGTTTATTTTTTTTGGGGGGAGGGGGTGTTGCTTGCTCATCTGAGGTTTAGGACATTTGCCTCTTGAGTTGTTTCCTCTCAAACTGTCTAATGGTTGAAGAACAGGTATGTGGTAAAACAAGTATAAATTAACCTTTTAACCACTCTGAGTTTTCTCCCTAGTTGTTAGCAAATGTTCCCTATTTTGCCCATTTGTTTTACCTTATTTTGTATCGTATAGTATATTTTGAAGATGAAAAGTTCACTATGGCTGTAGTTTCTTTAATTCTTTTGCTTGTACTATGGATATTTTGGTAATATTAAACCATACTAAACTTCTTGAAAATAAAGAAGCCTCAACTTTAGAATTTAGGAGTATGTAGTTTTAATTAGCTCATCCCTTAAAACTACAAATTCTTAAATTCTCCTGCTGATACTTATTCATAAACAATTATAATAAAATTCAGCATATTGTAAATGCCATGTGCATGGACCCTGTACTAAAGTATTTGAAAGTTTTATTGGTAGAACTTCCTGGCCATGTGCATGGACCCTGTACTAAAGTATTTGAAAGTTTTATTGGTAGAACTTCCTGGCCATGTGCATGGACCCTGTACTAAAAGTATTTGATGGTTTTATTGGTAGGGCTTCCTGGCCGAGTGCGTGGACCCTGTACTAAAGTATTTGAAAGTTTTATTGGTAGAACTTCCTGGCCATGTGCATGGACCCTGTACTAAAGTATTTGAAAGTTTTATTGGTAGAACTTCCTGGCCATGTGCATGGACCCTGTACTAAAGTATTTGAAAGTTTTATTGGTAGGACTTCCTGGCCATGTGCATGGACCCTGTACTAAAGTATTTGAAAGTTTTATTGGTAGAACTTCCTGGCCATGTGCATGGACCCTGTACTAAAGTATTTGAAAGTTTTATTGGTAGAACTTCCTGGCCATGTGCATGGACCCTGTACTAAAGTATTTGAAAGTTTTATTGGTAGGACTTCCTGGCCATGTGCATGGACCCTGTACTAAAGTATTTGAAAGTTTTATTGGTAGAACTTCCTGGCCATGTGCATGGACCCTGTACTAAAGTATTTGAAAGTTTTATTGGTAGAACTTCCTGGCCATGTGCATGGACCCTGTACTAAAGTATTTGAAAGTTTTATTGGTAGAACTTCCTGGCCATGTGCATGGACCCTGTACTAAAGTATTTGAAAGTTTTATTGGTAGAACTTCCTGGCCATGTGCATGGACCCTGTACTAAAGTATTTGAAAGTTTTATTGGTAGAACTTCCTGGCCATGTGCATGGACCCTGTACTAAAGTATTTGAAAGTTTTATTGGTAGAACTTCCTGGCCATGTGCATGGACCCTGTACTAAAGTATTTGAAAGTTTTATTGGTAGAACTTCCTGGCCATGTGCATGGACCCTGTACTAAAGTATTTGAAAGTTTTATTGGTAGGACTTCCTGGCCATGTGCATGGACCCTGTACTAAAGTATTTGAAAGTTTTATTGGTAGAACTTCCTGGCCATGTGCATGGACCCTGTACTAAAGTATTTGAAAGTTTTATTGGTAGAACTTCCTGGCCATGTGCATGGACCCTGTACTAAAGTATTTGAAAGTTTTATTGGTAGAACTTCCTGGCCATGTGCATGGACCCTGTACTAAAGTATTTGAAAGTTTTATTGGTAGAACTTCCTGGCCATGTGCATGGACCCTGTACTAAAGTATTTGAAAGTTTTATTGGTAGAACTTCCTGGCCATGTGCATGGACCCTGTACTAAAGTATTTGAAAGTTTTATTGGTAGGACTTCCTGGCCATGTGCATGGACCCTGTACTAAAGTATTTGAAAGTTTTATTGGTAGAACTTCCTGGCCATGTGCATGGACCCTGTACTAAAGTATTTGAAAGTTTTATTGGTAGAACTTCCTGGCCATGTGCATGGACCCTGTACTAAAGTATTTGAAAGTTTTATTGGTAGAACTTCCTGGCCATGTGCATGGACCCTGTACTAAAGTATTTGAAAGTTTTATTGGTAGAACTTCCTGGCCATGTGCATGGACCCTGTACTAAAGTATTTGAAAGTTTTATTGGTAGAACTTCCTGGCCATGTGCATGGACCCTGTACTAAAGTATTTGAAAGTTTTATTGGTAGAACTTCCTGGCCATGTGCATGGACCCTGTACTAAAGTATTTGAAAGTTTTATTGGTAGAACTTCCTGGCCATGTGCATGGACCCTGTACTAAAGTATTTGAAAGTTTTATTGGTAGAACTTCCTGGCCATGTGCATGGACCCTGTACTAAAGTATTTGAAAGTTTTATTGGTAGAACTTCCTGGCCATGTGCATGGACCCTGTACTAAAGTATTTGAAAGTTTTATTGGTAGAACTTCCTGGCCATGTGCATGGACCCTGTACTAAAGTATTTGAAAGTTTTATTGGTAGAACTTCCTGGCCATGTGCATGGACCCTGTACTAAAGTATTTGAAAGTTTTATTGGTAGGACTTCCTGGCCATGTGCATGGACCCTGTACTAAAGTATTTGAAAGTTTTATTGGTAGAACTTCCTGGCCATGTGCATGGACCCTGTACTAAAGTATTTGAAAGTTTTATTGGTAGAACTTCCTGGCCATGTGCATGGACCCTGTACTAAAGTATTTGAAAGTTTTATTGGTAGAACTTCCTGGCCATGTGCATGGACCCTGTACTAAAGTATTTGAAAGTTTTATTGGTAGAACTTCCTGGCCA
The DNA here is from genome assembly GCF_019279795.1 of Protopterus annectens. NCBI lineage: Eukaryota > Metazoa > Chordata > Ceratodontiformes > Protopteridae > Protopterus > Protopterus annectens. The sequence goes on from NC_056743.1 coordinate 1,132,724,508, forward strand.
TGTGCATGGACCCTGTACTAAAGTATTTGAAAGTTTTATTGGTAGAACTTCCTGGCCATGTGCATGGACCCTGTACTAAAGTATTTGAAAGTTTTATTGGTAGAACTTCCTGGCCATGTGCATGGACCCTGTACTAAAGTATTTGAAAGTTTTATTGGTAGAACTTCCTGGCCATGTGCATGGACCCTGTACTAAAGTATTTGAAAGTTTTATTGGTAGAACTTCCTGGCCATGTGCATGGACCCTGTACTAAAGTATTTGAAAGTTTTATTGGTAGAACTTCCTGGCCATGTGCATGGACCCTGTACTAAAGTATTTGAAAGTTTTATTGGTAGAACTTCCTGGCCATGTGCATGGACCCTGTACTAAAGTATTTGAAAGTTTTATTGGTAGAACTTCCTGGCCATGTGCATGGACCCTGTACTAAAGTATTTGAAAGTTTTATTGGTAGAACTTCCTGGCCATGTGCATGGACCCTGTACTAAAGTATTTGAAAGTTTTATTGGTAGAACTTCCTGGCCATGTGCATGGACCCTGTACTAAAGTATTTGAAAGTTTTATTGGTAGGACTTCCTGGCCATGTGCATGGACCCTGTACTAAAGTATTTGAAAGTTTTATTGGTAGAACTTCCTGGCCATGTGCATGGACCCTGTACTAAAGTATTTGAAAGTTTTATTGGTAGAACTTCCTGGCCATGTGCATGGACCCTGTACTAAAGTATTTGAAAGTTTTATTGGTAGAACTTCCTGGCCATGTGCATGGACCCTGTACTAAAGTATTTGAAAGTTTTATTGGTAGAACTTCCTGGCCATGTGCATGGACCCTGTACTAAAGTATTTGAAAGTTTTATTGGTAGAACTTCCTGGCCATGTGCATGGACCCTGTACTAAAGTATTTGAAAGTTTTATTGGTAGAACTTCCTGGCCATGTGCATGGACCCTGTACTAAAGTATTTGAAAGTTTTATTGGTAGAACTTCCTGGCCATGTGCATGGACCCTGTACTAAAGTATTTGAAAGTTTTATTGGTAGAACTTCCTGGCCATGTGCATGGACCCTGTACTAAAGTATTTGAAAGTTTTATTGGTAGGACTTCCTGGCCATGTGCATGGACCCTGTACTAAAGTATTTGAAAGTTTTATTGGTAGAACTTCCTGGCCATGTGCATGGACCCTGTACTAAAGTATTTGAAAGTTTTATTGGTAGAACTTCCTGGCCATGTGCATGGACCCTGTACTAAAGTATTTGAAAGTTTTATTGGTAGAACTTCCTGGCCATGTGCATGGACCCTGTACTAAAGTATTTGAAAGTTTTATTGGTAGAACTTCCTGGCCATGTGCATGGACCCTGTACTAAAGTATTTGAAAGTTTTATTGGTAGAACTTCCTGGCCATGTGCATGGACCCTGTACTAAAGTATTTGAAAGTTTTATTGGTAGAACTTCCTGGCCATGTGCATGGACCCTGTACTAAAGTATTTGAAAGTTTTATTGGTAGAACTTCCTGGCCATGTGCATGGACCCTGTACTAAAGTATTTGAAAGTTTTATTGGTAGAACTTCCTGGCCATGTGCATGGACCCTGTACTAAAGTATTTGAAAGTTTTATTGGTAGAACTTCCTGGCCATGTGCATGGACCCTGTACTAAAGTATTTGAAAGTTTTATTGGTAGAACTTCCTGGCCATGTGCATGGACCCTGTACTAAAGTATTTGAAAGTTTTATTGGTAGAACTTCCTGGCCATGTGCATGGACCCTGTACTAAAGTATTTGAAAGTTTTATTGGTAGAACTTCCTGGCCATGTGCATGGACCCTGTACTAAAGTATTTGAAAGTTTTATTGGTAGAACTTCCTGGCCATGTGCATGGACCCTGTACTAAAGTATTTGAAAGTTTTATTGGTAGAACTTCCTGGCCATGTGCATGGACCCTGTACTAAAGTATTTGAAAGTTTTATTGGTAGAACTTCCTGGCCATGTGCATGGACCCTGTACTAAAGTATTTGAAAGTTTTATTGGTAGAACTTCCTGGCCATGTGCATGGACCCTGTACTAAAGTATTTGAAAGTTTTATTGGTAGAACTTCCTGGCCATGTGCATGGACCCTGTACTAAAGTATTTGAAAGTTTTATTGGTAGAACTTCCTGGCCATGTGCATGGACCCTGTACTAAAGTATTTGAAAGTTTTATTGGTAGGACTTCCTGGCCATGTGCATGGACCCTGTACTAAAGTATTTGAAAGTTTTATTGGTAGAACTTCCTGGCCATGTGCATGGACCCTGTACTAAAGTATTTGAAAGTTTTATTGGTAGAACTTCCTGGCCATGTGCATGGACCCTGTACTAAAGTATTTGAAAGTTTTATTGGTAGAACTTCCTGGCCATGTGCATGGACCCTGTACTAAAGTATTTGAAAGTTTTATTGGTAGAACTTCCTGGCCATGTGCATGGACCCTGTACTAAAGTATTTGAAAGTTTTATTGGTAGAACTTCCTGGCCATGTGCATGGACCCTGTACTAAAGTATTTGAAAGTTTTATTGGTAGAACTTCCTGGCCATGTGCATGGACCCTGTACTAAAGTATTTGAAAGTTTTATTGGTAGAACTTCCTGGCCATGTGCATGGACCCTGTACTAAAGTATTTGAAAGTTTTATTGGTAGAACTTCCTGGCCATGTGCATGGACCCTGTACTAAAGTATTTGAAAGTTTTATTGGTAGAACTTCCTGGCCATGTGCATGGACCCTGTACTAAAGTATTTGAAAGTTTTATTGGTAGAACTTCCTGGCCATGTGCATGGACCCTGTACTAAAGTATTTGAAAGTTTTATTGGTAGAACTTCCTGGCCATGTGCATGGACCCTGTACTAAAGTATTTGAAAGTTTTATTGGTAGAACTTCCTGGCCATGTGCATGGACCCTGTACTAAAGTATTTGAAAGTTTTATTGGTAGAACTTCCTGGCCATGTGCATGGACCCTGTACTAAAGTATTTGAAAGTTTTATTGGTAGAACTTCCTGGCCATGTGCATGGACCCTGTACTAAAGTATTTGAAAGTTTTATTGGTAGAACTTCCTGGCCATGTGCATGGACCCTGTACTAAAGTATTTGAAAGTTTTATTGGTAGAACTTCCTGGCCATGTGCATGGACCCTGTACTAAAGTATTTGAAAGTTTTATTGGTAGAACTTCCTGGCCATGTGCATGGACCCTGTACTAAAGTATTTGAAAGTTTTATTGGTAGAACTTCCTGGCCATGTGCATGGACCCTGTACTAAAGTATTTGAAAGTTTTATTGGTAGAACTTCCTGGCCATGTGCATGGACCCTGTACTAAAGTATTTGAAAGTTTTATTGGTAGGACTTCCTGGCCATGTGCATGGACCCTGTACTAAAGTATTTGAAAGTTTTATTGGTAGAACTTCCTGGCCATGTGCATGGACCCTGTACTAAAGTATTTGAAAGTTTTATTGGTAGAACTTCCTGGCCATGTGCATGGACCCTGTACTAAAGTATTTGAAAGTTTTATTGGTAGAACTTCCTGGCCATGTGCATGGACCCTGTACTAAAGTATTTGAAAGTTTTATTGGTAGAACTTCCTGGCCATGTGCATGGACCCTGTACTAAAGTATTTGAAAGTTTTATTGGTAGAACTTCCTGGCCATGTGCATGGACCCTGTACTAAAGTATTTGAAAGTTTTATTGGTAGAACTTCCTGGCCATGTGCATGGACCCTGTACTAAAGTATTTGAAAGTTTTATTGGTAGAACTTCCTGGCCATGTGCATGGACCCTGTACTAAAGTATTTGAAAGTTTTATTGGTAGGACTTCCTGGCCATGTGCATGGACCCTGTACTAAAGTATTTGAAAGTTTTATTGGTAGAACTTCCTGGCCATGTGCATGGACCCTGTACTAAAGTATTTGAAAGTTTTATTGGTAGAACTTCCTGGCCATGTGCATGGACCCTGTACTAAAGTATTTGAAAGTTTTATTGGTAGAACTTCCTGGCCATGTGCATGGACCCTGTACTAAAGTATTTGAAAGTTTTATTGGTAGAACTTCCTGGCCATGTGCATGGACCCTGTACTAAAGTATTTGAAAGTTTTATTGGTAGAACTTCCTGGCCATGTGCATGGACCCTGTACTAAAGTATTTGAAAGTTTTATTGGTAGAACTTCCTGGCCATGTGCATGGACCCTGTACTAAAGTATTTGAAAGTTTTATTGGTAGAACTTCCTGGCCATGTGCATGGACCCTGTACTAAAGTATTTGAAAGTTTTATTGGTAGAACTTCCTGGCCATGTGCATGGACCCTGTACTAAAGTATTTGAAAGTTTTATTGGTAGAACTTCCTGGCCATGTGCATGGACCCTGTACTAAAGTATTTGAAAGTTTTATTGGTAGAACTTCCTGGCCATGTGCATGGACCCTGTACTAAAGTATTTGAAAGTTTTATTGGTAGAACTTCCTGGCCATGTGCATGGACCCTGTACTAAAGTATTTGAAAGTTTTATTGGTAGAACTTCCTGGCCATGTGCATGGACCCTGTACTAAAGTATTTGAAAGTTTTATTGGTAGAACTTCCTGGCCATGTGCATGGACCCTGTACTAAAGTATTTGAAAGTTTTATTGGTAGAACTTCCTGGCCATGTGCATGGACCCTGTACTAAAGTATTTGAAAGTTTTATTGGTAGAACTTCCTGGCCATGTGCATGGACCCTGTACTAAAGTATTTGAAAGTTTTATTGGTAGAACTTCCTGGCCATGTGCATGGACCCTGTACTAAAGTATTTGAAAGTTTTATTGGTAGAACTTCCTGGCCATGTGCATGGACCCTGTACTAAAGTATTTGAAAGTTTTATTGGTAGAACTTCCTGGCCATGTGCATGGACCCTGTACTAAAGTATTTGAAAGTTTTATTGGTAGAACTTCCTGGCCATGTGCATGGACCCTGTACTAAAGTATTTGAAAGTTTTATTGGTAGAACTTCCTGGCCATGTGCATGGACCCTGTACTAAAGTATTTGAAAGTTTTATTGGTAGAACTTCCTGGCCATGTGCATGGACCCTGTACTAAAGTATTTGAAAGTTTTATTGGTAGAACTTCCTGGCCATGTGCATGGACCCTGTACTAAAGTATTTGAAAGTTTTATTGGTAGAACTTCCTGGCCATGTGCATGGACCCTGTACTAAAGTATTTGAAAGTTTTATTGGTAGAACTTCCTGGCCATGTGCATGGACCCTGTACTAAAGTATTTGAAAGTTTTATTGGTAGAACTTCCTGGCCATGTGCATGGACCCTGTACTAAAGTATTTGAAAGTTTTATTGGTAGAACTTCCTGGCCATGTGCATGGACCCTGTACTAAAGTATTTGAAAGTTTTATTGGTAGAACTTCCTGGCCATGTGCATGGACCCTGTACTAAAGTATTTGAAAGTTTTATTGGTAGAACTTCCTGGCCATGTGCATGGACCCTGTACTAAAGTATTTGAAAGTTTTATTGGTAGAACTTCCTGGCCATGTGCATGGACCCTGTACTAAAGTATTTGAAAGTTTTATTGGTAGAACTTCCTGGCCATGTGCATGGACCCTGTACTAAAGTATTTGAAAGTTTTATTGGTAGAACTTCCTGGCCATGTGCATGGACCCTGTACTAAAGTATTTGAAAGTTTTATTGGTAGAACTTCCTGGCCATGTGCATGGACCCTGTACTAAAGTATTTGAAAGTTTTATTGGTAGAACTTCCTGGCCATGTGCATGGACCCTGTACTAAAGTATTTGAAAGTTTTATTGGTAGAACTTCCTGGCCATGTGCATGGACCCTGTACTAAAGTATTTGAAAGTTTTATTGGTAGAACTTCCTGGCCATGTGCATGGACCCTGTACTAAAGTATTTGAAAGTTTTATTGGTAGAACTTCCTGGCCATGTGCATGGACCCTGTACTAAAGTATTTGAAAGTTTTATTGGTAGAACTTCCTGGCCATGTGCATGGACCCTGTACTAAAGTATTTGAAAGTTTTATTGGTAGAACTTCCTGGCCATGTGCATGGACCCTGTACTAAAGTATTTGAAAGTTTTATTGGTAGAACTTCCTGGCCATGTGCATGGACCCTGTACTAAAGTATTTGAAAGTTTTATTGGTAGAACTTCCTGGCCATGTGCATGGACCCTGTACTAAAGTATTTGAAAGTTTTATTGGTAGAACTTCCTGGCCATGTGCATGGACCCTGTACTAAAGTATTTGAAAGTTTTATTGGTAGAACTTCCTGGCCATGTGCATGGACCCTGTACTAAAGTATTTGAAAGTTTTATTGGTAGAACTTCCTGGCCATGTGCATGGACCCTGTACTAAAGTATTTGAAAGTTTTATTGGTAGAACTTCCTGGCCATGTGCATGGACCCTGTACTAAAGTATTTGAAAGTTTTATTGGTAGAACTTCCTGGCCATGTGCATGGACCCTGTACTAAAGTATTTGAAAGTTTTATTGGTAGAACTTCCTGGCCATGTGCATGGACCCTGTACTAAAGTATTTGAAAGTTTTATTGGTAGAACTTCCTGGCCATGTGCATGGACCCTGTACTAAAGTATTTGAAAGTTTTATTGGTAGAACTTCCTGGCCATGTGCATGGACCCTGTACTAAAGTATTTGAAAGTTTTATTGGTAGAACTTCCTGGCCATGTGCATGGACCCTGTACTAAAGTATTTGAAAGTTTTATTGGTAGAACTTCCTGGCCATGTGCATGGACCCTGTACTAAAGTATTTGAAAGTTTTATTGGTAGAACTTCCTGGCCATGTGCATGGACCCTGTACTAAAGTATTTGAAAGTTTTATTGGTAGAACTTCCTGGCCATGTGCATGGACCCTGTACTAAAGTATTTGAAAGTTTTATTGGTAGAACTTCCTGGCCATGTGCATGGACCCTGTACTAAAGTATTTGAAAGTTTTATTGGTAGGACTTCCTGGCCATGTGCATGGACCCTGTACTAAAGTATTTGAAAGTTTTATTGGTAGAACTTCCTGGCCATGTGCATGGACCCTGTACTAAAGTATTTGAAAGTTTTATTGGTAGAACTTCCTGGCCATGTGCATGGACCCTGTACTAAAGTATTTGAAAGTTTTATTGGTAGAACTTCCTGGCCATGTGCATGGACCCTGTACTAAAGTATTTGAAAGTTTTATTGGTAGAACTTCCTGGCCATGTGCATGGACCCTGTACTAAAGTATTTGAAAGTTTTATTGGTAGAACTTCCTGGCCATGTGCATGGACCCTGTACTAAAGTATTTGAAAGTTTTATTGGTAGAACTTCCTGGCCATGTGCATGGACCCTGTACTAAAGTATTTGAAAGTTTTATTGGTAGAACTTCCTGGCCATGTGCATGGACCCTGTACTAAAGTATTTGAAAGTTTTATTGGTAGAACTTCCTGGCCATGTGCATGGACCCTGTACTAAAGTATTTGAAAGTTTTATTGGTAGGACTTCCTGGCCATGTGCATGGACCCTGTACTAAAGTATTTGAAAGTTTTATTGGTAGAACTTCCTGGCCATGTGCATGGACCCTGTACTAAAGTATTTGAAAGTTTTATTGGTAGAACTTCCTGGCCATGTGCATGGACCCTGTACTAAAGTATTTGAAAGTTTTATTGGTAGAACTTCCTGGCCATGTGCATGGACCCTGTACTAAAGTATTTGAAAGTTTTATTGGTAGAACTTCCTGGCCATGTGCATGGACCCTGTACTAAAGTATTTGAAAGTTTTATTGGTAGAACTTCCTGGCCATGTGCATGGACCCTGTACTAAAGTATTTGAAAGTTTTATTGGTAGAACTTCCTGGCCATGTGCATGGACCCTGTACTAAAGTATTTGAAAGTTTTATTGGTAGAACTTCCTGGCCATGTGCATGGACCCTGTACTAAAGTATTTGAAAGTTTTATTGGTAGAACTTCCTGGCCATGTGCATGGACCCTGTACTAAAGTATTTGAAAGTTTTATTGGTAGAACTTCCTGGCCATGTGCATGGACCCTGTACTAAAGTATTTGAAAGTTTTATTGGTAGAACTTCCTGGCCATGTGCATGGACCCTGTACTAAAGTATTTGAAAGTTTTATTGGTAGAACTTCCTGGCCATGTGCATGGACCCTGTACTAAAGTATTTGAAAGTTTTATTGGTAGAACTTCCTGGCCATGTGCATGGACCCTGTACTAAAGTATTTGAAAGTTTTATTGGTAGAACTTCCTGGCCATGTGCATGGACCCTGTACTAAAGTATTTGAAAGTTTTATTGGTAGAACTTCCTGGCCATGTGCATGGACCCTGTACTAAAGTATTTGAAAGTTTTATTGGTAGAACTTCCTGGCCATGTGCATGGACCCTGTACTAAAGTATTTGAAAGTTTTATTGGTAGAACTTCCTGGCCATGTGCATGGACCCTGTACTAAAGTATTTGAAAGTTTTATTGGTAGAACTTCCTGGCCATGTGCATGGACCCTGTACTAAAGTATTTGAAAGTTTTATTGGTAGAACTTCCTGGCCATGTGCATGGACCCTGTACTAAAGTATTTGAAAGTTTTATTGGTAGAACTTCCTGGCCATGTGCATGGACCCTGTACTAAAGTATTTGAAAGTTTTATTGGTAGAACTTCCTGGCCATGTGCATGGACCCTGTACTAAAGTATTTGAAAGTTTTATTGGTAGAACTTCCTGGCCATGTGCATGGACCCTGTACTAAAGTATTTGAAAGTTTTATTGGTAGAACTTCCTGGCCATGTGCATGGACCCTGTACTAAAGTATTTGAAAGTTTTATTGGTAGAACTTCCTGGCCATGTGCATGGACCCTGTACTAAAGTATTTGAAAGTTTTATTGGTAGAACTTCCTGGCCATGTGCATGGACCCTGTACTAAAGTATTTGAAAGTTTTATTGGTAGAACTTCCTGGCCATGTGCATGGACCCTGTACTAAAGTATTTGAAAGTTTTATTGGTAGAACTTCCTGGCCATGTGCATGGACCCTGTACTAAAGTATTTGAAAGTTTTATTGGTAGAACTTCCTGGCCATGTGCATGGACCCTGTACTAAAGTATTTGAAAGTTTTATTGGTAGAACTTCCTGGCCATGTGCATGGACCCTGTACTAAAGTATTTGAAAGTTTTATTGGTAGAACTTCCTGGCCATGTGCATGGACCCTGTACTAAAGTATTTGAAAGTTTTATTGGTAGAACTTCCTGGCCATGTGCATGGACCCTGTACTAAAGTATTTGAAAGTTTTATTGGTAGAACTTCCTGGCCATGTGCATGGACCCTGTACTAAAGTATTTGAAAGTTTTATTGGTAGAACTTCCTGGCCATGTGCATGGACCCTGTACTAAAGTATTTGAAAGTTTTATTGGTAGAACTTCCTGGCCATGTGCATGGACCCTGTACTAAAGTATTTGAAAGTTTTATTGGTAGAACTTCCTGGCCATGTGCATGGACCCTGTACTAAAGTATTTGAAAGTTTTATTGGTAGAACTTCCTGGCCATGTGCATGGACCCTGTACTAAAGTATTTGAAAGTTTTATTGGTAGAACTTCCTGGCCATGTGCATGGACCCTGTACTAAAGTATTTGAAAGTTTTATTGGTAGAACTTCCTGGCCATGTGCATGGACCCTGTACTAAAGTATTTGAAAGTTTTATTGGTAGAACTTCCTGGCCATGTGCATGGACCCTGTACTAAAGTATTTGAAAGTTTTATTGGTAGAACTTCCTGGCCATGTGCATGGACCCTGTACTAAAGTATTTGAAAGTTTTATTGGTAGAACTTCCTGGCCATGTGCATGGACCCTGTACTAAAGTATTTGAAAGTTTTATTGGTAGAACTTCCTGGCCATGTGCATGGACCCTGTACTAAAGTATTTGAAAGTTTTATTGGTAGAACTTCCTGGCCATGTGCATGGACCCTGTACTAAAGTATTTGAAAGTTTTATTGGTAGAACTTCCTGGCCATGTGCATGGACCCTGTACTAAAGTATTTGAAAGTTTTATTGGTAGAACTTCCTGGCCATGTGCATGGACCCTGTACTAAAGTATTTGAAAGTTTTATTGGTAGAACTTCCTGGCCATGTGCATGGACCCTGTACTAAAGTATTTGAAAGTTTTATTGGTAGAACTTCCTGGCCATGTGCATGGACCCTGTACTAAAGTATTTGAAAGTTTTATTGGTAGAACTTCCTGGCCATGTGCATGGACCCTGTACTAAAGTATTTGAAAGTTTTATTGGTAGAACTTCCTGGCCATGTGCATGGACCCTGTACTAAAGTATTTGAAAGTTTTATTGGTAGAACTTCCTGGCCATGTGCATGGACCCTGTACTAAAGTATTTGAAAGTTTTATTGGTAGAACTTCCTGGCCATGTGCATGGACCCTGTACTAAAGTATTTGAAAGTTTTATTGGTAGGACTTCCTGGCCATGTGCATGGACCCTGTACTAAAGTATTTGAAAGTTTTATTGGTAGAACTTCCTGGCCATGTGCATGGACCCTGTACTAAAGTATTTGAAAGTTTTATTGGTAGAACTTCCTGGCCATGTGCATGGACCCTGTACTAAAGTATTTGAAAGTTTTATTGGTAGAACTTCCTGGCCATGTGCATGGACCCTGTACTAAAGTATTTGAAAGTTTTATTGGTAGAACTTCCTGGCCATGTGCATGGACCCTGTACTAAAGTATTTGAAAGTTTTATTGGTAGAACTTCCTGGCCATGTGCATGGACCCTGTACTAAAGTATTTGAAAGTTTTATTGGTAGAACTTCCTGGCCATGTGCATGGACCCTGTACTAAAGTATTTGAAAGTTTTATTGGTAGAACTTCCTGGCCATGTGCATGGACCCTGTACTAAAGTATTTGAAAGTTTTATTGGTAGAACTTCCTGGCCATGTGCATGGACCCTGTACTAAAGTATTTGAAAGTTTTATTGGTAGAACTTCCTGGCCATGTGCATGGACCCTGTACTAAAGTATTTGAAAGTTTTATTGGTAGAACTTCCTGGCCATGTGCATGGACCCTGTACTAAAGTATTTGAAAGTTTTATTGGTAGAACTTCCTGGCCATGTGCATGGACCCTGTACTAAAGTATTTGAAAGTTTTATTGGTAGAACTTCCTGGCCATGTGCATGGACCCTGTACTAAAGTATTTGAAAGTTTTATTGGTAGAACTTCCTGGCCATGTGCATGGACCCTGTACTAAAGTATTTGAAAGTTTTATTGGTAGAACTTCCTGGCCATGTGCATGGACCCTGTACTAAAGTATTTGAAAGTTTTATTGGTAGAACTTCCTGGCCATGTGCATGGACCCTGTACTAAAGTATTTGAAAGTTTTATTGGTAGAACTTCCTGGCCATGTGCATGGACCCTGTACTAAAGTATTTGAAAGTTTTATTGGTAGAACTTCCTGGCCATGTGCATGGACCCTGTACTAAAGTATTTGAAAGTTTTATTGGTAGAACTTCCTGGCCATGTGCATGGACCCTGTACTAAAGTATTTGAAAGTTTTATTGGTAGAACTTCCTGGCCATGTGCATGGACCCTGTACTAAAGTATTTGAAAGTTTTATTGGTAGAACTTCCTGGCCATGTGCATGGACCCTGTACTAAAGTATTTGAAAGTTTTATTGGTAGAACTTCCTGGCCATGTGCATGGACCCTGTACTAAAGTATTTGAAAGTTTTATTGGTAGAACTTCCTGGCCATGTGCATGGACCCTGTACTAAAGTATTTGAAAGTTTTATTGGTAGAACTTCCTGGCCATGTGCATGGACCCTGTACTAAAGTATTTGAAAGTTTTATTGGTAGAACTTCCTGGCCATGTGCATGGACCCTGTACTAAAGTATTTGAAAGTTTTATTGGTAGAACTTCCTGGCCATGTGCATGGACCCTGTACTAAAGTATTTGAAAGTTTTATTGGTAGAACTTCCTGGCCATGTGCATGGACCCTGTACTAAAGTATTTGAAAGTTTTATTGGTAGAACTTCCTGGCCATGTGCATGGACCCTGTACTAAAGTATTTGAAAGTTTTATTGGTAGGACTTCCTGGCCATGTGCATGGACCCTGTACTAAAGTATTTGAAAGTTTTATTGGTAGAACTTCCTGGCCATGTGCATGGACCCTGTACTAAAGTATTTGAAAGTTTTATTGGTAGAACTTCCTGGCCATGTGCATGGACCCTGTACTAAAGTATTTGAAAGTTTTATTGGTAGAACTTCCTGGCCATGTGCATGGACCCTGTACTAAAGTATTTGAAAGTTTTATTGGTAGAACTTCCTGGCCATGTGCATGGACCCTGTACTAAAGTATTTGAAAGTTTTATTGGTAGAACTTCCTGGCCATGTGCATGGACCCTGTACTAAAGTATTTGAAAGTTTTATTGGTAGAACTTCCTGGCCATGTGCATGGACCCTGTACTAAAGTATTTGAAAGTTTTATTGGTAGAACTTCCTGGCCATGTGCATGGACCCTGTACTAAAGTATTTGAAAGTTTTATTGGTAGAACTTCCTGGCCATGTGCATGGACCCTGTACTAAAGTATTTGAAAGTTTTATTGGTAGGACTTCCTGGCCATGTGCATGGACCCTGTACTAAAGTATTTGAAAGTTTTATTGGTAGAACTTCCTGGCCATGTGCATGGACCCTGTACTAAAGTATTTGAAAGTTTTATTGGTAGAACTTCCTGGCCATGTGCATGGACCCTGTACTAAAGTATTTGAAAGTTTTATTGGTAGAACTTCCTGGCCATGTGCATGGACCCTGTACTAAAGTATTTGAAAGTTTTATTGGTAGAACTTCCTGGCCATGTGCATGGACCCTGTACTAAAGTATTTGAAAGTTTTATTGGTAGAACTTCCTGGCCATGTGCATGGACCCTGTACTAAAGTATTTGAAAGTTTTATTGGTAGAACTTCCTGGCCATGTGCATGGACCCTGTACTAAAGTATTTGAAAGTTTTATTGGTAGAACTTCCTGGCCATGTGCATGGACCCTGTACTAAAGTATTTGAAAGTTTTATTGGTAGAACTTCCTGGCCATGTGCATGGACCCTGTACTAAAGTATTTGAAAGTTTTATTGGTAGAACTTCCTGGCCATGTGCATGGACCCTGTACTAAAGTATTTGAAAGTTTTATTGGTAGAACTTCCTGGCCATGTGCATGGACCCTGTACTAAAGTATTTGAAAGTTTTATTGGTAGAACTTCCTGGCCATGTGCATGGACCCTGTACTAAAGTATTTGAAAGTTTTATTGGTAGAACTTCCTGGCCATGTGCATGGACCCTGTACTAAAGTATTTGAAAGTTTTATTGGTAGAACTTCCTGGCCATGTGCATGGACCCTGTACTAAAGTATTTGAAAGTTTTATTGGTAGAACTTCCTGGCCATGTGCATGGACCCTGTACTAAAGTATTTGAAAGTTTTATTGGTAGAACTTCCTGGCCATGTGCATGGACCCTGTACTAAAGTATTTGAAAGTTTTATTGGTAGAACTTCCTGGCCATGTGCATGGACCCTGTACTAAAGTATTTGAAAGTTTTATTGGTAGAACTTCCTGGCCATGTGCATGGACCCTGTACTAAAGTATTTGAAAGTTTTATTGGTAGAACTTCCTGGCCATGTGCATGGACCCTGTACTAAAGTATTTGAAAGTTTTATTGGTAGAACTTCCTGGCCATGTGCATGGACCCTGTACTAAAGTATTTGAAAGTTTTATTGGTAGAACTTCCTGGCCATGTGCATGGACCCTGTACTAAAGTATTTGAAAGTTTTATTGGTAGAACTTCCTGGCCATGTGCATGGACCCTGTACTAAAGTATTTGAAAGTTTTATTGGTAGAACTTCCTGGCCATGTGCATGGACCCTGTACTAAAGTATTTGAAAGTTTTATTGGTAGAACTTCCTGGCCATGTGCATGGACCCTGTACTAAAGTATTTGAAAGTTTTATTGGTAGAACTTCCTGGCCATGTGCATGGACCCTGTACTAAAGTATTTGAAAGTTTTATTGGTAGAACTTCCTGGCCATGTGCATGGACCCTGTACTAAAGTATTTGAAAGTTTTATTGGTAGGACTTCCTGGCCATGTGCATGGACCCTGTACTAAAGTATTTGAAAGTTTTATTGGTAGAACTTCCTGGCCATGTGCATGGACCCTGTACTAAAGTATTTGAAAGTTTTATTGGTAGAACTTCCTGGCCATGTGCATGGACCCTGTACTAAAGTATTTGAAAGTTTTATTGGTAGAACTTCCTGGCCATGTGCATGGACCCTGTACTAAAGTATTTGAAAGTTTTATTGGTAGAACTTCCTGGCCATGTGCATGGACCCTGTACTAAAGTATTTGAAAGTTTTATTGGTAGAACTTCCTGGCCATGTGCATGGACCCTGTACTAAAGTATTTGAAAGTTTTATTGGTAGAACTTCCTGGCCATGTGCATGGACCCTGTACTAAAGTATTTGAAAGTTTTATTGGTAGAACTTCCTGGCCATGTGCATGGACCCTGTACTAAAGTATTTGAAAGTTTTATTGGTAGAACTTCCTGGCCATGTGCATGGACCCTGTACTAAAGTATTTGAAAGTTTTATTGGTAGAACTTCCTGGCCATGTGCATGGACCCTGTACTAAAGTATTTGAAAGTTTTATTGGTAGAACTTCCTGGCCATGTGCATGGACCCTGTACTAAAGTATTTGAAAGTTTTATTGGTAGAACTTCCTGGCCATGTGCATGGACCCTGTACTAAAGTATTTGAAAGTTTTATTGGTAGAACTTCCTGGCCATGTGCATGGACCCTGTACTAAAGTATTTGAAAGTTTTATTGGTAGAACTTCCTGGCCATGTGCATGGACCCTGTACTAAAGTATTTGAAAGTTTTATTGGTAGAACTTCCTGGCCATGTGCATGGACCCTGTACTAAAGTATTTGAAAGTTTTATTGGTAGAACTTCCTGGCCATGTGCATGGACCCTGTACTAAAGTATTTGAAAGTTTTATTGGTAGAACTTCCTGGCCATGTGCATGGACCCTGTACTAAAGTATTTGAAAGTTTTATTGGTAGAACTTCCTGGCCATGTGCATGGACCCTGTACTAAAGTATTTGAAAGTTTTATTGGTAGAACTTCCTGGCCATGTGCATGGACCCTGTACTAAAGTATTTGAAAGTTTTATTGGTAGAACTTCCTGGCCATGTGCATGGACCCTGTACTAAAGTATTTGAAAGTTTTATTGGTAGGACTTCCTGGCCATGTGCATGGACCCTGTACTAAAGTATTTGAAAGTTTTATTGGTAGAACTTCCTGGCCATGTGCATGGACCCTGTACTAAAGTATTTGAAAGTTTTATTGGTAGAACTTCCTGGCCATGTGCATGGACCCTGTACTAAAGTATTTGAAAGTTTTATTGGTAGAACTTCCTGGCCATGTGCATGGACCCTGTACTAAAGTATTTGAAAGTTTTATTGGTAGAACTTCCTGGCCATGTGCATGGACCCTGTACTAAAGTATTTGAAAGTTTTATTGGTAGAACTTCCTGGCCATGTGCATGGACCCTGTACTAAAGTATTTGAAAGTTTTATTGGTAGAACTTCCTGGCCATGTGCATGGACCCTGTACTAAAGTATTTGAAAGTTTTATTGGTAGAACTTCCTGGCCATGTGCATGGACCCTGTACTAAAGTATTTGAAAGTTTTATTGGTAGAACTTCCTGGCCATGTGCATGGACCCTGTACTAAAGTATTTGAAAGTTTTATTGGTAGAACTTCCTGGCCATGTGCATGGACCCTGTACTAAAGTATTTGAAAGTTTTATTGGTAGAACTTCCTGGCCATGTGCATGGACCCTGTACTAAAGTATTTGAAAGTTTTATTGGTAGAACTTCCTGGCCATGTGCATGGACCCTGTACTAAAGTATTTGAAAGTTTTATTGGTAGAACTTCCTGGCCATGTGCATGGACCCTGTACTAAAGTATTTGAAAGTTTTATTGGTAGAACTTCCTGGCCATGTGCATGGACCCTGTACTAAAGTATTTGAAAGTTTTATTGGTAGAACTTCCTGGCCATGTGCATGGACCCTGTACTAAAGTATTTGAAAGTTTTATTGGTAGAACTTCCTGGCCATGTGCATGGACCCTGTACTAAAGTATTTGAAAGTTTTATTGGTAGAACTTCCTGGCCATGTGCATGGACCCTGTACTAAAGTATTTGAAAGTTTTATTGGTAGAACTTCCTGGCCATGTGCATGGACCCTGTACTAAAGTATTTGAAAGTTTTATTGGTAGAACTTCCTGGCCATGTGCATGGACCCTGTACTAAAGTATTTGAAAGTTTTATTGGTAGAACTTCCTGGCCATGTGCATGGACCCTGTACTAAAGTATTTGAAAGTTTTATTGGTAGAACTTCCTGGCCATGTGCATGGACCCTGTACTAAAGTATTTGAAAGTTTTATTGGTAGAACTTCCTGGCCATGTGCATGGACCCTGTACTAAAGTATTTGAAAGTTTTATTGGTAGAACTTCCTGGCCATGTGCATGGACCCTGTACTAAAGTATTTGAAAGTTTTATTGGTAGAACTTCCTGGCCATGTGCATGGACCCTGTACTAAAGTATTTGAAAGTTTTATTGGTAGAACTTCCTGGCCATGTGCATGGACCCTGTACTAAAGTATTTGAAAGTTTTATTGGTAGAACTTCCTGGCCATGTGCATGGACCCTGTACTAAAGTATTTGAAAGTTTTATTGGTAGAACTTCCTGGCCATGTGCATGGACCCTGTACTAAAGTATTTGAAAGTTTTATTGGTAGAACTTCCTGGCCATGTGCATGGACCCTGTACTAAAGTATTTGAAAGTTTTATTGGTAGAACTTCCTGGCCATGTGCATGGACCCTGTACTAAAGTATTTGAAAGTTTTATTGGTAGAACTTCCTGGCCATGTGCATGGACCCTGTACTAAAGTATTTGAAAGTTTTATTGGTAGAACTTCCTGGCCATGTGCATGGACCCTGTACTAAAGTATTTGAAAGTTTTATTGGTAGAACTTCCTGGCCATGTGCATGGACCCTGTACTAAAGTATTTGAAAGTTTTATTGGTAGAACTTCCTGGCCATGTGCATGGACCCTGTACTAAAGTATTTGAAAGTTTTATTGGTAGAACTTCCTGGCCATGTGCATGGACCCTGTACTAAAGTATTTGAAAGTTTTATTGGTAGAACTTCCTGGCCATGTGCATGGACCCTGTACTAAAGTATTTGAAAGTTTTATTGGTAGAACTTCCTGGCCATGTGCATGGACCCTGTACTAAAGTATTTGAAAGTTTTATTGGTAGGACTTCCTGGCCATGTGCATGGACCCTGTACTAAAGTATTTGAAAGTTTTATTGGTAGAACTTCCTGGCCATGTGCATGGACCCTGTACTAAAGTATTTGAAAGTTTTATTGGTAGAACTTCCTGGCCATGTGCATGGACCCTGTACTAAAGTATTTGAAAGTTTTATTGGTAGAACTTCCTGGCCATGTGCATGGACCCTGTACTAAAGTATTTGAAAGTTTTATTGGTAGAACTTCCTGGCCATGTGCATGGACCCTGTACTAAAGTATTTGAAAGTTTTATTGGTAGAACTTCCTGGCCATGTGCATGGACCCTGTACTAAAGTATTTGAAAGTTTTATTGGTAGAACTTCCTGGCCATGTGCATGGACCCTGTACTAAAGTATTTGAAAGTTTTATTGGTAGAACTTCCTGGCCATGTGCATGGACCCTGTACTAAAGTATTTGAAAGTTTTATTGGTAGAACTTCCTGGCCATGTGCATGGACCCTGTACTAAAGTATTTGAAAGTTTTATTGGTAGAACTTCCTGGCCATGTGCATGGACCCTGTACTAAAGTATTTGAAAGTTTTATTGGTAGAACTTCCTGGCCATGTGCATGGACCCTGTACTAAAGTATTTGAAAGTTTTATTGGTAGAACTTCCTGGCCATGTGCATGGACCCTGTACTAAAGTATTTGAAAGTTTTATTGGTAGAACTTCCTGGCCATGTGCATGGACCCTGTACTAAAGTATTTGAAAGTTTTATTGGTAGAACTTCCTGGCCATGTGCATGGACCCTGTACTAAAGTATTTGAAAGTTTTATTGGTAGAACTTCCTGGCCATGTGCATGGACCCTGTACTAAAGTATTTGAAAGTTTTATTGGTAGAACTTCCTGGCCATGTGCATGGACCCTGTACTAAAGTATTTGAAAGTTTTATTGGTAGAACTTCCTGGCCATGTGCATGGACCCTGTACTAAAGTATTTGAAAGTTTTATTGGTAGAACTTCCTGGCCATGTGCATGGACCCTGTACTAAAGTATTTGAAAGTTTTATTGGTAGAACTTCCTGGCCATGTGCATGGACCCTGTACTAAAGTATTTGAAAGTTTTATTGGTAGAACTTCCTGGCCATGTGCATGGACCCTGTACTAAAGTATTTGAAAGTTTTATTGGTAGAACTTCCTGGCCATGTGCATGGACCCTGTACTAAAGTATTTGAAAGTTTTATTGGTAGGACTTCCTGGCCATGTGCATGGACCCTGTACTAAAGTATTTGAAAGTTTTATTGGTAGAACTTCCTGGCCATGTGCATGGACCCTGTACTAAAGTATTTGAAAGTTTTATTGGTAGGACTTCCTGGCCATGTGCATGGACCCTGTACTAAAGTATTTGAAAGTTTTATTGGTAGAACTTCCTGGCCATGTGCATGGACCCTGTACTAAAGTATTTGAAAGTTTTATTGGTAGAACTTCCTGGCCATGTGCATGGACCCTGTACTAAAGTATTTGAAAGTTTTATTGGTAGAACTTCCTGGCCATGTGCATGGACCCTGTACTAAAGTATTTGAAAGTTTTATTGGTAGGACTTCCTGGCCATGTGCATGGACCCTGTACTAAAGTATTTGAAAGTTTTATTGGTAGAACTTCCTGGCCATGTGCATGGACCCTGTACTAAAGTATTTGAAAGTTTTATTGGTAGAACTTCCTGGCCATGTGCATGGACCCTGTACTAAAGTATTTGAAAGTTTTATTGGTAGGACTTCCTGGCCATGTGCATGGACCCTGTACTAAAGTATTTGAAAGTTTTATTGGTAGAACTTCCTGGCCATGTGCATGGACCCTGTACTAAAGTATTTGAAAGTTTTATTGGTAGAACTTCCTGGCCATGTGCATGGACCCTGTACTAAAGTATTTGAAAGTTTTATTGGTAGAACTTCCTGGCCATGTGCATGGACCCTGTACTAAAGTATTTGAAAGTTTTATTGGTAGAACTTCCTGGCCATGTGCATGGACCCTGTACTAAAGTATTTGAAAGTTTTATTGGTAGAACTTCCTGGCCATGTGCATGGACCCTGTACTAAAGTATTTGAAAGTTTTATTGGTAGAACTTCCTGGCCATGTGCATGGACCCTGTACTAAAGTATTTGAAAGTTTTATTGGTAGAACTTCCTGGCCATGTGCATGGACCCTGTACTAAAGTATTTGAAAGTTTTATTGGTAGAACTTCCTGGCCATGTGCATGGACCCTGTACTAAAGTATTTGAAAGTTTTATTGGTAGAACTTCCTGGCCATGTGCATGGACCCTGTACTAAAGTATTTGAAAGTTTTATTGGTAGAACTTCCTGGCCATGTGCATGGACCCTGTACTAAAGTATTTGAAAGTTTTATTGGTAGGACTTCCTGGCCATGTGCATGGACCCTGTACTAAAGTATTTGAAAGTTTTATTGGTAGAACTTCCTGGCTATGTGCATGGACCCTGTACTAAAGTATTTGAAAGTTTTATTGGTAGAACTTCCTGGCCATGTACATGGACCCTGTACTAAAGTATTTGAAAGTTTTATTTTGAACTTCCTGGCCATGTGCATGGACCCTGTACTAAAGTATTTGAAAGTTTTACTGGTTGAACTGCCTGACCATGTTCATGTTCCCTGTAGTAAAGTATTTGAAAGTTTTTTTGGTAGAACTTCCTGGCCATGTGCATGGACCCTGTACTAAAGTATTTGAAAGTTTTATTTGGTAGGACTTCTTGGCCATGTGCATGGACCCTGTACTAAAGTATTTGAAAGTTTTATTGGTAGGACTTCCTGGCCATATCTATGGACCCTGTACTAAAGTATTTGAAAGTTTTATTGGTAGAACTTCCTGGCCATGTGCATGGACCCTGTTCTAAAGTATTTGAAAGTTTTATTGGTAGAACTTCCTGGCCATGTGCATGGACCCTGTACTAAAGTTTTTGAAAGTTTGATTGGTAGAACTTCCCTGCCATGTGCATGGACCCTGTACTAAAGTATTTGAAAGTTACGTGGAAGAAGCAGATACATTTGTCAGCAGTAAGTAAATATCAGGTGAATTCACATTTGAGAAATGATAGCTGTACTGTAATCGCTGGTATTTTTTTGATGATAGATGAACACTGTGTGCAGAGTGAATAGATAAAATTTAATGTCATTGGTATAAAGAATAGCAAATATATCAGCAGTAACTAAGGTATACTATCAGATATCAGTAAGCAAACCTAGTAGTGTGAAGTTCTCATTTCTTCTCCTCTGAGAAGGAAAATGTCCACTTCACTTCCCCGCTGTGAATGAGTGAAAGGGGAGCTATGACCCCTGACATGAAAAAAGGTTGTATTTTACCCAATATTATTTGAACTTTAGAACCCAAAAAGAGATCCACATCAAAATGAATATCATGTCATGACTACTTAATTTAAGGTTCATTCTTTGTCAGGATATCTCATGCACAACACAATAATGTCATCTATTGGTTTGGTCTTTAAACTTAAGACTCTTGGATCTGTTTGCTGTCTGTATTTGCAAGTGCTACACATTAAGATCCATCATGTAGACAGAACTAAAAATATGAAATTACCTCCCTTCTGGTGTTTTGAAAAACTGTAAATTGTGGTGTTATTATGCATGGCACACTTTTATCACCAAGTGTTGACCTTAGTAATATGTTCGGAGCTACTAAATTGAAATTTAAATCTCATTTTCCACGAAGCACAAATTTGCATCAAAAGCTGAGCTCTCCAAGTCTGTCACCTTCAACTATGTAACCTGAATGATTTTTTTAAGATCTCTAAATTGAATTTCTGTTGAGGCATGTAGTATATTACTTAATTCCTTCAGCTCTTGTGTAACGGTAATAAGAGTAACCAAGTTAGGAGTTAAAAGTCTTCATTTCTAATGCAAAAACATTTGACGCTGCAATTAGTGCAGTACTTCTACTCAATGAATGCTTCCAGTACAACATTTTCCTAGAAGTCTTGGACTAACATCATCTTTTAATGAAAATAGAGATTGCTGCAGGGTTAGCACCTCAAACCTTGGATATTGTGCCGCCATTCAGATGAGAAAGCACTGGCCTACACTGTTTAATTAACTAAATTCTCCTGGCAATAACTAATTATAATGAAATTCCAAATTACTAGTAGTATCCACAGTATCACGTAGAGATCGGCAGAAACATTTTGATGCTATAACCCAATATTATTGGAACAGTATAGACATATCACATCCAAATGTGTATGTCTTCTAAAGTTAAGCTACTGTGACCCATGTGGAGGTGCAGTCTGTTATATATAGACAGTAGCTGCTGCCTCCCTTATAGCCCTCTAAAACACCCACCCTCAAATTAATAATGAATTTAAATGTGAACTTATCTTCAGGTGCACCTCACCAACTCATATATACAAATGTAGAAAAGTGTATAGCTCCTCTACTGTCCTTCTAAATTAAAACATACAACTTATTTCAAAGCTAAAGGGTTTTCTCAAATAACATTTGAAAAATGTAATGCTGAGAGAGAATTTCCATGGCACAGGTAAAACAAATACATGTAAAGAGTTTCATAAGATAAAATATCTTAGTTTTTTTTCAGGAGTGTACTGTTTTCAAACTGTTTGTATGAAAATGTAGCCCAGAGCAGTTACTGTTAAACAACACCAATAAATGATATCAGTGAATATGCAACTAGTGTGTATCATTGCATTTTTGATGTCTTGTCGGTGCAGTAGATGAGAGAAACTCAAATGAGAGTTATACTTTGGTGCATAAGGATACTTATGAGAAACATTTTATATTTAAGCACTTTTATTTTTATGCTTATACAGGAACAGATTTCAATGTTTGTAACTCCCATGTCCAAGGAAAAAAAAACCCTTAGGAAAAAAAGATAATCTTAAAGTGCAGAGTTTAGACAATTAATACAAACCAAACTCCAAAAGGTTTGGTCTTGGTCTAAGTGACTGTCTCCAGCATATTACACCAGAGTAAGTCATTTAGACAGAGAGCAACCCTTTTGGAATTTGGTGAAAAATTATATTGAGCTTACTGCTTGCTGTGATGAATTTGAAGTCTTCTTAAGACACTCTCTTGCTGGCTGGATTCTGATAAAATTCAAAGTCTGGTTATATTTGCGTTTGCATACAGAAACTTCAGAATATACACTGATGAGAGAATATACTTTGCAGCATCAACTTTAGAGCAGTAACAAATAACTTTTTATAATAAACCAAATGGACTAATGTTGCAGCTTAAAGTACTGTTCCAACTTTACTTCTCATATAGTACAGATGATGTAAGAGATATAACATTTACCTCAGGACAAATGAGTCCCTACCATACCTCTAACATAACTGAATTCATACAGTTCTTTATATACAATTTTAGTCATGCACATTTCCTCTTGGTAATCTATTTTGGAGAATTGCTCATCCTGTAGAAACAGTACTAATTGTTGCAGATGCTGACGCAAACTGCTGACTTGATATTATTTTTCAGCTTCCTTGTTTAACAATGTCATGTCACATTTTTGCTGAATTTATAAGAAGCCAGCTTTTCTGACAGTGTGAACATCCTGTTTTTGTCTTTTGTACAAGAACATCTGTTCTTGTGCCAAATGCAGAAAAAGGAAACACATTGTCTTTAAAAGCAGATTTTGCATTTTTGCTCTTGCATACATCCTGTTTTTAAGTCTGTAAGGGAAAAATGTCCATTCAGCAGGTTCCTTATTTTCCAAGCCATGGTAATTTAGTATGGATGCTGATTACATATTACTAAACTCTATTTCTACATTTAAGCAAGCTTTATCTTATACCTTATTTATGTTGTATATTTGTAGCAAAGTTACTTTCAACCTTAGTATATTGTTGAGCACACTCTAACATCTGGCCCACTGACTCCTGTTTCCCTTAGCTCTGAATAACAGAAGTACCTACCTATATAGTAAAGTAACAGAATACTGTCAATGAAATGAAGATATAACATTGCTTGACTAAATATTTTAATAAAAAAGTATAAATATCTGCAGATATGTAAATCAATTAAATAATCTGTAATTACAGAATATGTTTTAAAGAATTCTAGTATGTTCCCAATGGAGCTAAGCAAGCATGTAGCTGAAGGCTGACAACTGTCTGTCAGTTTAGTACAGAGGATTACATTTTTGAGCTGGTAGTAAGCTTCATTCTTCAGTTCACTGTTTGATTATCGGAGTCGGCATCCGTTTACTGAGTCACTTTTTAGTGCTCCTCAGTCACATGTGAAAAGGACTGGTTTTGCCCGATCAACAAATGAATAAAAATGCCTATAATTGTCTTCAGAAGTGTGTTTGTTTAGTTTCAGTTTACACTTTACTGATTTGTTTCATTAATGAAAAAATATAAATTTCAGTAAATTTAATAGTTTAAATAATAAGATGAAAACCAAAATTAAAAAAATAATAATTTCTTTTAAAACCTGCATTATTATAAGGAGCAAAAAATGTCCTATTTTAGTATTCCATTGTATTAGTAATTCTAGAACATAAACTGTGAGTACAGATCTAATTTTATAACAGTTATACAAATGCATGTCTATAATCAAATAAGAGATTATGTTAGTGTGAAAGCAGAAAGCTAGAGTTGCTGCTGCTGCGATGCAGGTCATAGATATCACCAGAAGCAGGCCCAGCTGAAAGTTCTAGAATCTGTAAAGAAATGATAAATTGTTAGCTGATAGATACATACATGCATACATACATACATACACACAAATATTTTAAGCACAGGCAATAATGCCCTTCTAGCCTGTTAATATTCCAAAACAGTTGTCCCCATAAGTGTCCAGGATATTCTTAAAAAATAGCTAAACTAGTGCTTATTTTCATGTAATTTGATAGTGTAATTCAAGAATCAGCTGCTCTCTCAGAGAACCATTTTGTACATTTCTCATTCCTATAGAATCTTCTACATATGTTGTTGGACGATTCTCTGCTTTTTGATAACCCTCAAAATTTCCAGATGTATTTGTCTCTAAATGCCCTAGTACCTGAATAAGGCATCATATTAAATATTTGTATGAGACACTGCTGTACAAGTTCAGATATTTCATTCGTTCAGATTAACTTACATCTTCACATCCATGGATGCTCTTGGTATATTTCCCCTGTACTCTTTCCAGTTTACTCATGCTTGTTTTCTTATAAGGTTTCCGTATTATTGTTCCATACTCAAGTTTGTGTCTAATGTAACTAATAAACAATAACTTCATCATTTCTGATTTCTTTGACTTTATAAATCTTTTTATACAACCTATCGCATTATAACTATCGTTAACCAATTTGTTAATATGTTTAGAAAAACTCATATCTGGATCTACCTATATACCAAGGTCCTTAAATGAGTCTACAGTTTCAATCATTGTGTGCTGTATTATATATTCACCTTTTCAGATTAAGTCTCCCAAATTTCATATGCTTAGTTTTTGATATATTTATCAGCATATGATACTCCTGTGACGAAATGGTCAGTTTAATCAAGTTATTTTTCAGCCATGCCCTATCTGTGACACGTGTAATTAGTTTACTCATTTTCAACTCATCTGCATATAGACTGTAGAACACCTCAGATGAAAAGAATAGCTCTGAATGATAAAGTCTAAACAAATATGGGCCTGGAATGAAGCCTTGTTGGATACCCTGACTGTAATATTGAATTTCACCTGTCCAATTGTTGTATGATATTTGTCATATCCTATTTGTTAAGCCATGTAGCTATCTATCTTATAACATAGGTTCATAGGTAGGTACTAGGCTATTGGCCCAAGGGTCTAAGTAAGCCTAGCCAACAAGGTTCCCTGGCTTACCCCACCCAAGAAAGTTATTTTCCTGTGCCCCTGTTGAGCAGAGCCACCGAAGTGATCCCCGGGTGTATTTCCTATTTCCTATCCACATATCAAGATTTTTCTAGAAGAGTGCTAATGAGGAACTTTGCTTGACATAGATTGGTAGCTTGTTCCAGAGTATGGGAAGTCTGTGGGACAGGAATCTATCCCTCCAGCATGTCCTCTTTATTGTGGTGACAAGGTTTAGGTCCCTAGAGCATGTAGCTTGGAGGGATTAGGATTTCTTTAGGTGTAGCATGTCCAACAGCTCTGGTTTTCAAATAGCTTTATATGTTAGGCAGAGATCATCTCGGAGTAGGTGATATGCTATGGAGTAAAGCTGGAGTTTTTTGAGGTGGTCAGTATAAGGCATCTATTTGAGGCCAGTAATCCTCTTTGTGAGGTACTTCTGTGGCCTTTCCAGCTACTGCAGATGTCTTGTGAGGTACATTCCAAAAGGGGCATTGTACTCTATAATGGGTCTAATGAGTGTCACGTAGAGGGGAACAATTACCTGTTTTTTCCTGGATGAGAACCTTTATGTGATGAGGTGTGCCATGTAGAAGGATTTCCTGACTACTGTGGTGATTTCCTGACTACTGTGGTGATGTGATTATCAAAGGAGAGACTACTGTCCACCCAGGTCCCCAGGTCTCTTATCACACATTTGGCATTAAGTAGACTGCCACCTATGTGGTAGTTCATGGGTACATAGTTTTTACCAAAGGGGATGACAATGCACTTTTTGGCATTGAGCTTGAGGCCATGAGTCTGACACCAGGCATCTGTCTCAGTGAGGCCCTTCTGTAGGATGTCCACATAATTTGGGGACTCAACTATGGCTCCTATTTTGCAGTCATCTGCGAACTTCATTAGCCAAAGGCCTTCTGTGTTAGCCTGTACTTCAGAGAAGTAGATATCAAACAGGAGAGGTCCCAGGACTGAACCCTGTGATACTTCACTTGTCACTGGTTTGAAGTCAGATTTAGAGTCTGCAACTTTTACAGTGTAGGTTCTGTCAGTGAGCCAACTGGCAACTCATCTTGTGATGTAGGGATTTATACCTAGTTTAGTGAGTTTAGCTATAATTCCAGAATGGGGGATGGTGTTGAAAGCCTTGGCGAGGTCAAAATAGGCTGTGTGAACTACCTTACGCTCGTCTACAGCTTTAGTGACAAAGAAGTCAATCAGGTTCAGGAGGCATGATCTGTCATTCACAAACCCGAACTGGGTGGGGTCCAGAGTTTGCAGGTTACCAGTGTCTTTGTTTATGAGTTCCATGATGATACGTTCCATGGTCTTAAAGACCAGGCTCATTAGGTTAATAGGGCGATAGTTCCTGGGATCAGTGGTAGCTCCCCCTTTGTGTAGTGGGATAACTGTTGCTGTGTGCCATTCTGTGGGCACAAAGCCTGATGTGAGACTATGATTGAACATGGTGCTTAGGTTGGGAGCCAGTTCATTTTGAATTTCATGTAAAACACAGCCTGAGATGTTGTCCAGTCCCATGGATGCTATGTTTTTGGCTTTAGAGAGTGCAGCTTTTACCTGCGTAGTTGTGATTACAGGGACCCTGCATTCTTCTTGTATAGATATGGGCCCTTTAAGGGGTGAGAAAGGGTAAAGTTAGCATTGAACCTGTCTGCCAGGACATTGGCAATATCAGTTGGTTCTGTAATTTTCATGCCGTTATGCTGTAACTCAGAGCAGATCTGGGTGTTGCCATTGTGATTATTGACATAGCTATAGAATGCTTTGTGGTTGCCCCTAGAATCAGTGGCAATTTTGTTTTCGTAGCTAGCTTTGGAGGATCTTATAAGGGATCTCAGCTTCTTACTGAGGCTGACCAGGGAACTCCTCCATTCATGGGATTTTACTCTCTTTTGCAACAGTTTCTTCCTTCTGTTGTAGAGTTTGTTTATGGCAGGGGACCACCAGATTGGCTTCCTTTTTTTGGGGGTTAGCATCTTGGTTCGGTTTGGAATAGCACAACAAGCACATCAATACCTAGTTGCCCTAATTTATTGATCATTGTTTTGTGTCTGTCCCTATCAAATGCTGAAGTTAAATCTATATAAATTCTATCACAGCTCACTTTTTCATCCTAGCTATTATACTGTTATAGAACATCATGTTACAGATTGAAATGGATCTATTTTCAACATATGCATGCTGATAAATGGTTCAAGTCCCAACATTCCCAGTTCTGAAAATAATTTATCCAATATTCCCTTTTCCATTATTTTTCCACAACATGAAAGTAAATGTATTGGTTTGTAAGACTCTGTGTTAGCCCTATTCCACTTCCCCTTAAATACATGTTTAACAAATGCATGTCTCCAATCTTGGGGACTCTCCCCATATTTATATAACCTAGTAGATGTTAGATATAATGGTACTCTAAGTTCTAGGCAAATTGTTCTCAGGTCATTATTACTAATTCCGTCTCCTCCCTGTACTTTGTTTGGATCCAGTTTGCACATTTTTTTCCAATATAATCTAATATGATTTGAGTATCTGAGGTTATCTGGATATCACTAGGAGAATTTGT
Organism: Protopterus annectens; assembly: GCF_019279795.1. Taxonomy (NCBI): domain Eukaryota; kingdom Metazoa; phylum Chordata; order Ceratodontiformes; family Protopteridae; genus Protopterus; species Protopterus annectens. The sequence goes on from NC_056743.1 coordinate 1,132,752,238, forward strand.
CACCCCCTTTATGGAGCAAAACTTTTTTGCATAAGATTTTGTAAACATATCCATAATCTGTTGTGTCTGAGAATAAATTTTAGTATCTACACAGTTTATCATTTTTTTATCTTTACTCCTACCACATCTTAAGTATCTATAAAATCATTTCCTCTTATGAAATGTAATGATAAGTCACATTATATTTACATCAGTACCGGACAGATTCTGCAGAGCTCACAGTTGCTAATTATTTTCTGCAACTGCCACGGATATATTTTCTGATAAAAAAGTCATATTTGAGGTAGAAAACTAATACATTTTGATAACTTAAGAAGGTTGTTGTGATAAATTCAATTTTATTGCCATTGTAACTGCTTCAGTAATTTTTCATTTTTAAGGGGTCACTTTATAGATATAGCCATAATGCTCATCAAATTCAAAGTCAAGTTAAAATATAAATAGAATGACATTAAATATTTATTGAAAATGTTGTGGTTGTGTGGCATTCAGTATAAAAGAAAGTATAATAAGCATAAAAAGCAAAATATAAAGGAAAATAAAATTGGTATGATCCTTGCCATCACAACTTGCCAGAAAACCCTTCATAATTATTTCTTCAAAATGAATGATGCTGTGAAATACTACAACCATAACTGCAAGGGAAAGTTATCTGGAACTGTCACTTTCCAAGCAGATAAAATTAATCTTTCAGCTGTTATAGCAGCTCATAGAAGTTTTCTGGCTATGTTGAGGAATATTTGATAGCAATTCTCCATAATGAAGAGGTGCTCCAGTTTCTTCCCTGAGTTGAACATCAATTGAATTGCCTGTAATTGTGTATGCCATGTGTCATTAAGTCTTTATATATATATGTGTGTGTGTGTGTGTGTGTGTGTGTGTGCATGCATGCGTGTGTGTGTGTGTGTGTGTGTGTGTGTGTGTGTGTGTGTGTGTGTGTGTGTGTGTGTGTGTGTGTGTGCGTGTGTGTGTGAGACTGCCATCCTAGACATCTTAACTGGAGCCAGTTTCCTTTTCCTCCATGGCACAGAATTTGACAAAGCAGAATAAAGCAGGCAACCAGAGAATAAAGAAACAGTAGAAGATACATTTTTGAAGACAAGTAGCATATGATTCAAAATTATTGTGGATATGCCCATGGACCCCCATGGACTAATCCTAAAACATAATTACCAGGTCTGCATCAAAGTGCCAGGCTTGCCACAGCCATTTCAAAAGAAATTAAAGGAACTCATAGACTATTTTCTGTTAATGAATACCTAGCAAGCTCTATGAAATACCTCAGACTAGTCTTGCTTTGTGAATGCATGGTTCTTGTGCAACAATTCTACAGTCTATAAGTAAGTCATTTATTGTGAAAGACAGTGAAAGATCTTGAGACAATTTATGATATTGGTGATTCAACTCATAAAACATGAATACCAAAATGCTTTTGAAAAACATAAGTAATAATCATTTTAGGAAACAAGGGAGGGTGAGAAATAATATTTGCATTTAATAACTGTAATAATTTATAGATTCAAAACCAAAAACCAAGCCAAACACCAACCAAGAAAAAACAGCAGTTTTCTGTAGAATGTCACCAAGCACGATAGATTCCACCACAGTTAAAAACAAAGTGCAAAAACACAATTTATTAACGCAATTCCAAAATCAAGGCGTTTTCGTCCTATAGCTGGACTTCATCAGATAATCTCTTACATCATTTATTAGCATCCATTATTTATAGATTCAGCTTGATTAGTAATGATCTTAAAATAGTATGCATTACGCATAGATTGCTCTATATCCTGTACAACTGTATCAACTTTCAGGGGCATATTGTTAATATGGTAGTTCCCTGGGATAGGTGACTTCTCAAACGATACACTAATACATTTTGTCATTTAGTTTCCGTCCATGATTTTGGCTCCGGTTATTTATTTGGAACAAACCTTTCTGCAGAATGACATTTACAGACTTAGTCAGACAGAGCCCTTAGGTTTTTTGCTTTTACTTCAGAAGAGTAGATGCCAAACAAGAGAGGTCACAGCACAGAATCCTAGGGGACTCCACTGGTGACTGGTCACTTTGTGAAGGCAACTTCTCATATTTGGATTTCCCTCATCCTATCAGTGAGCCAGTTGGCAATCCATCAGACGACATAGGAATGTATTCCCGGTTTAATTAGTTTTCCTGTTATGCCTAAGTGGGAGTTTGTGTCAAAAGTTTTAGCCAGATCAAGGTATGCAGTGTGTACCATTTTTCCTTCATCCATTGCCTTGGTGACCTTTTTAAAAAAAACTCTACCTGGTTGAGTAAGAATGACCTGCTCTTGATAATTCCAGTGTTTAGACGTTCCCTATGTCTTGATTGATCAGAGCCATGATATGTCATTCCCTGACTTTGCATAACAGCGTGGTTAGACTTATGAGTCTGTAATTGCCTGGGTTTATGGAAGGTCCTCCCTTATACAGGGAAATGATGGCAGCTATTCTCCATTCACTTGCTACAAAACTGGTATGGAGTCTGAGATTGAACAGTGTTGTTAGGAGTGTGACTTAACTGTGATTCATTGTTATTTAAGATGCATGCAGGGATATTGTCAGGACTCATAGATGCAGTATTTTTAGCTTTTGATAGCACTTTTAGGACTTGGTCTTGTGTCATAGCTGGAGGCAAGCCGGTTTTACATATATCTTCTGGGACAGATGGAGGGGAGGGAGGGGTAAAGTTAGAGCTAAATTTACTGATCAGTAGGTTCACTATCTGTTTAAACTCAGTGTATGTAACATTGTTTACAATCAACTCAGCACATTGCTGCATTGTGCTTTTGGGATTACAAACAGAACTAAAACGTGCCTTGTGATTGTTTTGCCTTGGGTAGCTATTTTAGCCTCAAACTCAGCTTTGATTGATTTTATTAAGTTCCTGAGTTGTTTATTTATTTCAGTGACAAAGGCTCTAACATTCTGGGAATTATCTTCTTTCTTTTGTTCAAAATAATTTTCCTTTTATTATAAAGCTTGTTGGTATTACGGTTCCACCATGTAGGTTTGTTTCTGGGGTTTGGCCTACACTTGCTCCTATGGGGTACAGCTGTATTGATGCACCTGTTTACATGCTGGTATAATGTGTTGGTATATGTTTCTGCTTATTCATTGGAGAAAGAAAATATTGTCAAGAAGTAAAATGGAATGTGCACAACAGAGCAAAAACTCCCTCATTAGCCTAAACAAGCAAATTAGGGAACTAGTCAAATCTCTGAAAGCAGAATTTGAGGTAATAGCTAAGGATAACCATACGTCATTTTTCAGTTATGTCAGCAACCTTAAGGGCAACACCCAACAATGTGTGGAATTAGTTGTAAACGGCATCACCTATCCTCACCTAGAAAATGTAGCAAATCTGCTGGCTGACAAATTCAGCTCAAATTTTACCTCCCTATCACCCCTAGTTTTCCCTCACAAAATACCCTCTACGACTCCACTGCCAATTATCACCAAAGAACAGGTTACTGCTGTGGTCTGTAAAGCTAAAACCTGGCTTCAACTGGGCCTGATGATATATTGAAGTTGCATCTTAAACAGCTTAAATCAGGTCTTATCAGGCCCATTAGGATTTCAGTTTAACCACAGTCTCTGGAATTGCTTTTTCCCAGTAGAGTTGAGGACAGCAACAGTCATTCCTCTGTATAAAAGAAGACTACCTACTGACTCGGGGAAATTAGACACCCATATGTTTGACTAGTCTTATACGTAAGGCTATGGAAAGAAAAATCATGAATCTGATAAATAATAACATAGGAAACCTCAAAACTCTGGACCTGACACAATTTGACTTTGTCAATGGCAGGTCATGTCTACTGAATCTGACGGATTTCTCTGAGAAAGTCACTAAGGCCATGGATGATGGGGAAACATTACAAACTGCCTACCGTGACTTTGCCATGGCATTTGACACAATTCCTCACTCAGGTATTAGAAATAAACTCACAAAACTGGGCATAAATCCCTATGTCACCAGATGGATAGCCAATTGGCTCACAGACAGGACATGAGGTTAAACGGAGTGAATCCAGATCCAGCAAGAGGACAGTTACTAGTGGTTAGACCACACCCATTCAAAATATACTTCAATGAAGTCAAGGCTAATGTGGAAGCCTCTGGATGACAATGTCTGCTAATGACTGCAAGATGGGGGCAGCCATTGAATCAGCCAGTGATGTAGATATCCTTCAGGAATGTCTAGATCAAGCAAATGATTCTTGCCAGAACCATGGCCTAAAACCAAATGTAAAAAATGCATTATCATACCCTTTGGGAAGTCAAATACCCCTGCAGATCACAACATCAATAGCACATCCCTAAGAGTGGACTCAGAGGTGAGAGATCTACACCTATAGACAGTAGTCTGAACTTTGACTGCTATGTGTCCACATTAGTGGAAAGTAATTGTATGTGGCACAACTTATAAGTAAAGGTATGGGATCCATATCCAAGGAAATTGTAGTCCCACTGTACTCACCCTTCATTAGACAGTAGTCAAGTAAAATGTGCCAATTGACATATACTTAACTAGGCACTTACAGCAACTAGAGCAACTTCAGAGGTTCCTCACAAAGAAAATGCAGTGTGTAAGCAAAATGAACCATGCAGATAGACTAAGCCCTATCCCTTTACTCCATCTCCTATCAAGTATTAAGGAGTAACCTATGCCTCACCAACAAGGCACTCACAAATCCATCCCTGATCGACCTGCTACACAGCTATAAGTCAAACATCATGTGGGTCACCCAATCTAGGAATCTAAACTTAGATATGTGTCTCAGAGATAGCCCCTTCATTGGAACAGGCTTCTTATTCACATTAAACAGAGCCCTTCCCTGGCCCTCTTCAAATGCAATTTGGATCAATGGATGGGGAATCACAAATTCACACCTGGGGTAGTGCCTCTGTCTCTTATGGACAGGGGCAATGTATTAGATATGCAATGCACAAGCACAAATCCCTGCCATCCTCTTGCCCATAGGGGCCATGTATTGGGTAAAATTGGGTTATATTGGCTAGGCTTGTATGGGCCCTTAAACTTTCAGGCTAGTAATCTTCTATATCCCTAAGAACCTTAACTGTGTTTGGTGGGGATTTGAAGCTTGCCAATGTATCACTTAGGAGTCAGTAGTTTGTTTTAAAGAAATTTTTAAAGGTAACTTGGGTGTAAGGCATCTCTGGTTTCAATTTTATTTCAAAGGAGACTGCTTTATCCTTAGACCTAACAGTGATGAAGATACACAAGGGATGGTGCAAGATGCTCCCATGTTTATAAGTACAACATTCAATATGTCATTCCCCCTGTTGGGTACTATGACTAATTATTCTAGGGCATTTGTCTTGACAAGGTTCAGAAATTTCTGTGCTTATGCATTAGTGGTGGTTTAGGTTTTCCCAGTCTATAACTGGACAGTTTAGATCACCTATGAAAATGGTATTGAGTTTAATAGTGATTAAGTCTAGTTCCTGTAGATAGATGCTGTGGCTTTCTTATGTCATAAAGGGAGTTCTATAGCTAGATAATATATGGTATGGGACCTTCTGGTTATTTGCACATAAAGACACTCTACACATCATAGATTCACAGGTTCATAGATTAGTACTAGGCTAACTGCCCTTATGGGTCACTTTAAGCTTAGCCAATTACCCCTTGTGAGAATCAAGCCCTGTCCCATTGTGCTTGTAAGATAGACATCTTAACCATTATTCCAACCTTCCACCCAATAAAATTCTGTACATCTTGTCTGTGAGGTAAATGTGTTAACCATTATATCAACCCCAAGGCTCATGCTGCTTTACCAGCCTTGATGTGAGTCTTTTCTGGATGTAGACTGAGACACCTCCACCTTTTCCCTTCCTGCACAATAATATGTGTAAGGCATTATAACCTACACATATACAACAAACACAGGATATTGCAGCATACCCTATCTAAAGTAGATAACCACAGTTTCCTCCATCTATGAGCTTGTACAAAATGTTTATAAGACAATAGTTGCCAATTAATATTTTTTAAAGTCTGGAGACAGTAGAAGGAAAATACCAAGGTATTTGGTGGATGAATGCACCAGAAAGACAGTAAAAGATGGTGAGCTGTCTAGTTGCTTGGAACAGCCTAGTGTTTGCTTGACTAATTTTAAAACCATACAAGACAATGAAGTTTTCCAACTGACCTGCAATGATCTTCAACTACTGTACTAAGATGGAGGACGAAAAAGGCAGCCATCTGTGAATATTAATATTTTAACACAAATAATAGTTCCAGCCCACACTGTTTGGGTTTTGAAGAATAGATTTAAAAACTGATGGGCTCATTTGCTAGGAGAAAAACTACTAAGATGCAACAGGCAACCCTGTATAGTGCCTTTAGTCAGAGAAAATTTAACTGATGTCACTGCTATTGATGACTGGAAAGTTACAAAGGGCTTGGAGAGCTTTAAATTTAGGAACATGAATGGGGACTGGGCAAAATCAGTAAAGGCTTTTCATATATAGAGTTCCAAAGAACTACATCAAAGGCATTTTTGATGTCTACTAGTTTTGTCGTACAAAGGGGTAAATGCCTCTGTCTGCACTGAAGCAAGTTGGTAAGAACCATGACATCATCTAAACTTGAATGTCCTTTAATAAAATCAGCTTGGTGGTTTCTGTTAAAATGGGGGAGGGCAGACAGCATTCTAGTAATCCAGACAGTTGTGCAAACCTTTTCAGCCTTATTATCAGTTAAAGAGATACCACAGTGTAATTGTTTTTTGCCTCATTACCAGTTAAAGAGATTCTATAGTAGAACCTTCTTTTGCCTCAATATCAGTTAAAGAGATGCCACAGAGTTCGCAGCTTGATAATATTTTCATCTTGCCTTTAGAGAGACTATAATCAGGGTCTGTTTCAAAGACTGTGGGGATAACTTGTTAGAAATGAGGGGTTAAAAAGGGCCAATAGTGAAGCCAAGAAGGATGGGAGAAAAAATGTCTAAGCTTTTGAGTATAAGTTGTCTGGTGTAATTGGCCATGAGACTTCATGTGGGAAATGCTTTAACTGCCTGTCTTACCTTCTGCTATGAGGTGAGAGCAGACAAGGTACCTTTAGACAGACTGGTGACTTGTAAAAGAGACAAGGTTTGCAAAACCAAGTTAACCCTACTGTCCCAATAATTTCCATATTCTTGCTCATCTATTTTACGTAGCACAGCATAAAAGTCTTTAAATACCAAAGTGATTTGGATGGGATTAGAAACCTGTATGAACATATGATTACTTATAATTGCCTTCTTCCTGTGCTTCACTTTAGCATGCAATCTAAGCCCTTCCCAGGAAAATTCTTACATGCCCATTTGCTGCAGCAAAACTCAATCCTACATTAGAGATATTCTGGCCTTGGGTTTGAAGGCTAGTTTTGCTTTTATTTAAGCAATAACCAATGACGTCAGTGTGTTATATTGAAGATTTCCCCACTGTTGGCATGGTTTAATCATGAGGGCAAAGCCCGAGTGATTAAATAAAGCCAACATGGGTAAATTTCAATATACCACACCACGGAATCAGTTATTGGTATTATACAATAACTTTATTTAAGAAAAAAAATACTAACTTTTCTTAAATAATCCCCAGGATTCATTAAACCCTACATGGAGTGTAGGAATAGTGCAGGAGCTGCTGCAGGCAATATGTCCACCGAACGATTCAGTAAAGAGTTCCCGGGATGTGCACAGGCACTCCTGCACTATTCCTACACAGGCACCACTGCCTTATGCTAATTACCTCATTTGCTGGTGAAAAACATGCAAGTTAGGTGAATTAGTGATTCAGCAAGCAGGCGGGTGTCGGTGCAGGAATAGTGTAACCTGCAGAAATATATTCAGTTAATAGCTGAATACATTTCCGCAAAAAAGAAAACAGAGGCATGACAGCCTCAAATAAAGCATGTATTCCATTCAATAGGCATACCAATGGCCAAATATATGGCTGTTGGCATGAAAAATAGTTTAAAATTTCTAAAATAAAAGTTTTTTTCTTTTTTGGCCAATCTCGGCCATTTAAGCATAGGGCAGTGCCGTGCAAACGAGATTGTGCCAAAAATAAAAAAAAGGGGGGAAAAATCAATTTTGAGAGAAGTCTGCATTTTGCCATTATAGTCAATGGCATGCAAAATGAAAACAATGCCAGGGAACAGTGGTTGCTAAGGGGAAAGGCTCAGTGAAAGTGTTGTATCTCAGGAGTAAGGCAGTGATGTATGCAAATGAGGGGATTTATACTGAATCACAAATTTCTTCTAAGTGTCAGTCTGCACCTAACTGTGTAGGTGCTCTAACACCATGGTGTAGACAGGAGGAGCAGCTAACATGAAAAGGGGTGTGGCATTATTACTGTAAGCACAGAGGAGCTCAGTGGCCCGTGTTTCCCTTTAGCTAAGCACAGCTAAGGCAGGGGGTGTGTCTGAAGCTGTATTTCCCTATTCCATGAAATGCAGAGTGTGTTCGCATCTAGGAAGGGCTAGTTCTACTTAAAACTGTTTACTTTGGCTAAACGAGCATGAGGGGTGTGCACCAGGCCCAAAAAAAAACCACAGGAGATAGCAGAACTGTTCATATTTGAGCACCAGGAATACATGGCACACATCAGGGCTTAAACGGGGAGGAAATGGGAAGGTAAAACTGCAGAAGGAAGGCAACCAAGGAGAAAAAACATAGCTGGCAGGTGGAATGTATTAGAATCTGCCAATTACACAGGCAGCAGCCCAGCACACTACTATAAACTATGCAAACACCTTTCAGTCTGTTTTTCCCACAAACTCTACACCACTGGTGTACACTTTCAGGGGAAATTTAAACTAACAAATCATGCTAGGTGCTGCTGTTGCACTGATCTATCAGCACATGCTAGAGAGTGAGGGTGGTAAGGAGGAAAACGCTGACAACCAACTTAGGCTGAGGAGGAGGAGGAGAAGACTGTTCAGACCCAGGGTAACCTACCAGGGGTTACATGATCTGCAGATAGTACAGTGATACATGGTGGACAGGGACATACTTCAGCAACTTGTTGAGCTGCGTCAGCATTGCCTCAGAGCCAAAACCAACAGAGGGGAACCCATCCCAGTGGATACATGTGTAGCTTTAAGAATACTAGCTACAGGTACTTTCCAAAGACCAACTGGGGATATCATGGGGGGTCTCATAGGCATCTGCATCCAGGATACTCCACCAATTCCTGGATGTCATGCGAACATATGCCACTGAGCACATTTACTTCCCCAGCACCCGTGAGGAGAGGACCAGCAATATGCATCTCTTCTACCATGTAGCAGACTTCCCAGAGATACTGGGTGCCATAGACTGCACACACATCCACATCAAAGCACCACCTGGTGAATGGGGTAGGGTCTACATAAATTGCAAGGGCTTCCCCTCCATCACTTTCCAGGTTGTGTGCGATGCCCAGGGCATTATCATGGCCATGTGTGCTGGCAGCCCTGGAAGCTATCACATCTCCGACATCAAGCATTCATCACAGTTGTACCGGGCATTTGCCAGTGGGGACATCCCATATGGCCAGCTGGTGGGGGATGCTGGCTATGCACTAGAGCCATGGATGATGACACCCATCAGTAATGCACACACCCACACAAGAATGCCATAATGAGGCAGACAAACAAACCAGAATCATTATAGAACACGTGTTTGGGATGCTCAAGTCACGGTTCCACTGCCTTGACATATCCGGTGGAGCCTTGCAGTACTCTCCAGCCACATGTGCACATATGTTCATAGTATGTGCCATGCTACACAATATGATCCTGTGAAAACAGCTGCAGCAGGAACAAAAATGGGGAAGGTCCACACAGCCCCTACCATTGCCAAGATCTCCACAGGCACAGAGAGACTTGGAGGAGGAACATCCTGAGCCTGCCCTTGTAGGCAGATGGAGGCATGCTCAGTAAAGGCAAAGAGGCAACAGATAGCACATACACTGACACTGTAGGGCCCCAGGGACTGATCTCTCTCTCTCTCCCTCTCTGACTCGCACACACAAAAAAATGCATGCCAAACATCACACCACCTATACCTTACCATGTATAGGCATGATATTATGTGTATCCGACATAGTCAGCCGTCAAGCACCATCCTCACAACAGCTTCAGGCACAAGGTAAGCCAGTCTCCATAACAAAATAAACAAATGGAGTGGAATTTTCTGATAGCATATCTATGGTATTGATCAAGCATTCAAGGGAATGGGGTGGCTAACTGGGATAGCAGCAGACAACTGACAGCTCTGTGGGACAGCAGGAAGTGTATCCCCAATACTGGCCTAACAACACCATGCAGAGTACCACCCTAGTTGACAAATACCATTGCAGTATATGTAGTGATCCAAATAACTGGGGGGGGGTCATAGGTCACATGCATGGATGTCAAAGTGGGGATCCCATACCCATCACCAGCCTCACCCAGCAGATCAGCTGTAGAAAACCATACAGAAATGCCTGGCAAAGCCCCCCCCCCATGGCGACATCCATGAAATCCCCACCCACAGACATTTACACAATGATATCACAGCAGGTCTGGCAGTGGCAGTATGGCTTTGAAAGGTAAGAAGTCTGAAACTACAAATGTCTGTGCCAGAACAATCTGACCTGTGGCTGATACTGTTATTCCTGTAGTCTGAAAGATAGGGCACACCACTATGCTAAATGGGACAAAAATGTTAAGCAAATATCAGCACAGTCTGTGCAGATGTGTATTGTGTACAGATGTCTCATCCCCCCATAGTCCCATACAAATGCAGTAACATGTCCCTAGCCTTAAACAGCATCCAGCTGTCACCCAGAGTTAAAGCGCAATACTAACAGAAAGCAATTGTCAGTAACATGCACAGTCAGCTTACTGGTGCCATCCCAGGGGTGTCTACTGCCAGCAGGCTTGAAACATATGATCATCAGAATGTACTGCCTTGCTACAGATGGCCTGCATCTGTCACACTTGGTCTACAGGCCTCTGGCAAATGCCTATGCCTCAACCACAGTGCCCTGTTAGGGAGGTTCATGGGGTCCATAACACCAACATAACACAGTTCACAAAATGCAAAGAAAGACCATGATGATAACTGCAATGAGCAAATCTGTCAGTCTCAGAGTGCCAGAAATCTGGACAAAACCATGAATAATGGGGTGATGAAGGTCCAAAGAGAAGGACACCTGTATAATACTGCTCTAATAATGTTATAAATTTGATGGAATGATTTGCATTAGCATGAAATGTCTGATGGGTACAAAGTCTGGAACTGCAATGTCAACTGTCAGTGATATCTGACTTCAACCCTGAGTGACTTGCAAAACACTTTTGCTTGAAAACCACACTTGTTTGGGTAACCAACAAGATATATGAATCATGAATGTGGACATTCTGTAATACACTGTACAGTCGACAGGCAGAGCTAGGAGTCTAAACATGGGAATGCACTCACTGCAGGCAGTCCTAACCCTGGAAGATGGTCACATGTCTGCACCCACAAAACCCTGGGCCACAGCCATAAGGAGTAACACACTCTTCCCTGATCACTCATCCTACGCAACATCCTGACCCCAAATTGTGGCCATCCAAGCAAAATGAGGTGGGTCATACATATATGTGTGACAAGCACACACCTCCAGGCTGGTCAAACAGTCTGACACACACAAGACCCTCCAAGTGCAGTCAACCATTGAGGAGAACCCGATGCAAAGTACTGGACACACACACCCCACATATCTTATCCTCTACAAATCAATCCAGAGTCTGCCTGTTGCCCTGATCCTTTCTGGCTTATATTACTCAACTGTGGACTGGAAATCAGACCATGCCAGAACATAAATGCACAGAGACTCTACCATTGTAATATATCACCAAGGTGATGGACCATTTTCACAGCACCAGCAGTCAATTGTTTGTAGGCACACCTCTCAACAGGCTGGATTGTGCAAGAATGTGTAGTATTTGGCCCATAATACTGGTGTGTGCATCATTCATCCTGTATTACTCTGGTAAATCACTGTAATGATCTGAGGAGGTATGTCACAAGGTACTGAAACAATACAGGACAGTGTCAAGTGGCATATATGTCAGATGTCTGCTAAAACAAGCCCTGTAACCCTAGCAACCTATATATTACTGAGAGTAATTGTCACAATCACTGTATGGCCCATTGTCCCCCCCATTTTGATAGGCTATCTCCAGATATCCTGCACCAACAGGTTGAGAGGTATGGCTGTAGCACAAAACAAACCTGACTGGAGTACAAAAATCCCTGGAATGGAGTCCCACTTGTACTATAGAAGGTCACACTGGGCATGCTCATACACTTAGAAAAATGCCAGTAGGATCTAGGAATGAACAGACCTTTCCCACCCAGTGCACTTCCCATTGCCCCACCTTAGCAGCCCTGAAGATGGCTGTCACAATAGAAGTCACTTTTGTCAGGCCTCAGCCCTATAATCTCTGTGGCTCAGTGGCTCATGCGATAACTGTCTAACACTATAGTATAAATAAGTAGTTAGGTAGGAGTTCTAATCTCAGTCCTGGCAAATATAAAAGTGTGTGTGTGTGTGTGTGTGTGTGTGTGTGTGTGTGTGTGTGTGTGTGTGTGTGTGTGTGTGTGTGTGTGTGTATGTGTGTGTGTGTGTGTGTGTGTGTGTGTGTATGAGTGTGTACAACTAAAAGCTTTTGGGTCCATTCAAACCCAGTACACTTCCCCTTTCCCTACTTTAGCAGTCCTGCAGATATCAGTCACCTTAGAAGTTCCTTCCATCAAGCCTTCGCCCCATAAGCCCTGTGGTGCATGTGATAACTGCATAACACTCTAGTAGAAATAACTAGTTAGGTAAGAGTTCTAATCTCAGTCGTGGCAAATGTAAAAGTGTCTGTGTTTATAACTAAAAGCTTTTTGGTCCATTCAAACCCAGTATACTTCCCCTTTCCCTACTTTAGCAATCCTACAGATATCAGTCTTCTTAGAAGTTCCTTCCGTCATCCCTTAGCCCCGTAAGTCCTGTGGTGCATGCGATAACTGCACACCACTATAGCAGAAATAACTAGTTAAGTTGAAGCTCTAATCCCAGTTCAGGCAAATGTGTGTGTGTAAGTGTGTATATGTGTAGTTTAAAGTATTTTGTAGCCTCTCACACCCAGTACATCACATATTGCCATACTCTACAAGGGCTGGTGATGTTCCTCACCTTAGAAGTACCTTTGGACAATCCTCACCCTATAAACTCTGTGGTATGCGTGATAAATGCATAACACTGTAGTAGAAATAAATAGATAGGTAGGAGTTCTAATCTCAGTCTGGGCAAGTGTGTGTGTGTGTGTGTGTGTGTGTGTGTGTGTGTGTGTGTGTGTGTGTGTGTGTGTGTGTGTGTGTGTGTGTGTGTGTGTGTGTGTGTGTGTGTGTGTGTGTGTGTGTGTGTGTGTGTGTGTGAACAGTATCATCTCTGTGGATGGGTTGTTGTGTTTGTGTGAAAACCATACCATTGGGGTGGGTTTTGCAATGTTTTGCTATTGCCCACCCAGTACATGTCCCAGTGTCCACATTACAAGTCCTGCAGTTGCCATACACTGTAGAGGGACCTGTAGACACTCTGCAGTCTTATAAGCATTGTGCCACATGCAATAACTATGTGACAGTATGGGATAGATAACAAGATAGGCTGCCCATCTAATCCTTGGATATTGCTCCACACTCAGGAATCATACACAAACACAGTCAGGTAGGCAGCCACACCTATATCAGTAGGTGGCCTGCAAACTGGCTCAGAGATAGAACCCACAGTGTGAAAGCAGCGGACCCCATCTCAGACTGCTGAACCATCATGAGTGGAGTCCCACAGGTGGTGGACCTATGTTCCCTCATGATTGGGATCCACACCTTGGAGGACTAGCCCAATACAAAAGTGCCCTGGCTAACAATGTCTGCAGATGAATACAAGGTGAGTGCTGTTATTATCCCCCCATGCGAGGTTGACATTGTACACAAAGGCATCTCTGAGACCTATGACTGTTGTCAGAACCCTGGACATAAGCTCAATGCCAGATGATGTGCCACTATCCCCTTGGGTGTGACATGTTTCTCATAAAGTAATACATTGATGGTAGTGCACTGAACACTGATGTTGGTATAACGGAAATGGGAACACAGGTTGACAGCGAGCTGTATGGTGACCATCACAGTGCCACTGTCTTCCAAACGTCCTTCCATGTGTCACTACTCCTGACTCAGGGTGTTGAATCCGGGTAGTAAAAGGACAGTGTTTCCCTGTACACACCCCTCAGTAGGCCAATCAATATGTACTATACCCCATTTGCCATGTACCCCACTGGACACCAGCAACAACAGGAGAGGCTGCAAATGTACCTCACTAAGAGGATCTTAGGTACTACACACTTGCCCCACATGGTCAGACTCCAACAACTGCACTGAATCGCGGTGTCATATTGGCTACGTAGGTGCGATCTCTGCCTGACATACACTGCCATGTCTGACCCAACCCTGTCAGAAATGTTACATCTGAGGACACCAATCTGTCCACACAACATGCCCCAGATACATCAACCCCATCCTCACAATCAACAGGACATGCTGGAAGGACAGGTTCACAACCCAGAGACTGACCATGCCATGGAATAGATGCCACACACGTCAAGCCAAGCACATCACTAGCCCTCTTCAAGAGAAATCAGGAGGAGTGGATGGGGAATAGAATACCCACCCTGGGGATCACTACAGTGACTATACTCAGTAGACACACTGGGGAGTATCATCAGGTGGCATAATGCCAGTGTATTCCCATGGGCTAGCCTTGTAAAGCCTCCATGGTCATTTGCCATGTACACACCTATGACTCCTTGAAACCATGGATCTCAGGACTGTCAAATGTGTGTGTATGTGCATTAGTGTGTTGAGAGTGTTTGTGAGTGTGTAAACATGTGGGCGAAAGTAGTTGGTGGCCCATCTCAGCCAGTACAACTACCATCGCCATACCTTAAAAGTGCTGTAGATGTTATTCACTATATACGTACCTTGAGACACTCCACAACCTATAAGCTCTATGGTGTGTGCATGAACTGCATAACACTATAATACCAACAACCACATAGCTAGGGGTTCTAATACGATTCCTTGCAAGTGTGTGTGTGTGTGTGTGTGTGTGTGTGTGTGTGTGTGTGTGTGCGTGTGTGCGTGTGTGTGTGTGTGTGTGTGTGTGTGTGTGTGTGTGAGTGTGTGTGTTTATTGGTGTGTATTGGTGTGTACAGCAGTGTTTGGGAGTATGTACACTCATGTGTGACAGTAGTATGAAAACTGTCACGCCAACTACACCACCCATTGCCATATCTTACAGGAACATGTGATGTTAATCACTATACATGTATTTCGGTTGTCAAACCCAACACTGGCAATTGTGTGTGTGTGTGTGTGTGTGTGTGTGTGTGTGTGTGTGTGTGTGTGTGTGTGTGTGTGTGTGTGTGTGTGTGTGTGTGTGTGTGTGTGTGTGTGTGTAAACAGTATTCTCTGTGTGTTGCAGCAACACAGTACTCTCTGTGTGTATGGTATTCACAAACCTTTGGTGTGTTCCACCCACTACACTTACCATTGTCCACTGTACAAGAGCTGCTGACATAAGCCACTATGCACTTACCTGCATACACCCCTCAGCTCTGTCAGCCATGTGACACATGCAATAACTGTTATACAGACCTGTTAATTGTGCACAGCTCTACCCTGGATATGACACAGTCAATGTGTTACCACACTGCCTTATGCCTTGTAGAAAAGGACTGTGGGGCTACATCTTCCCTACAGACAGACACCAAGAACAAAAACAGAATACATTATGGAGACCACAGTCAGTCAGTGTTAATAACATCAATAGTGCATCATGGCTGGATAGCTACACACTCTGACGTGTAACCATTAACATGCTGGCTGACAACACCTTACACAGCATTACATTGCTAAACTGTACTAAATTCACCATGTGCATGAGAACCATGTTAGCATGCCCCTGCATTGATGGTATGGATTACAGGGATGTGGCACAGGTGTCATCATATGCACAGGGTGTGGTGTGGGTTTGCCAGATGCCTAGGCTGAGCCAATTGGTTGACATCATGTGTGTGGGTTGGGGGTTGCGTATTACATGGGCAGTGCAGAGGTGGTGTGTGTAAGTATGGATGTGTCCTAGCTGTGATGGTGATGTGTGTTTATGGATGCTTACAGTTCTGCCATGCCGCTGCCCCATACAGGGGTATGTTGGACAGCTCCGGACCATACATGGCAGGGTGCACAGTTCACTGTGTCCAGTCATGGACATGGGAACTGGGCCTGCCAGGGGTTCCACTGGCACCACCAGGCTCAAGGCCAGACAGTGTAGTACTCCCTGATGATGACTGTTGTCTGCTGAATCCATGTCCCTGTTGGAACCAGCCAGGACCACATGCCCATAGCCTGCTGTGTTTTGGTGTGGACAGCACCCCCCTGCATTTGTGCTGCTGGTACTGCCACTACAGGAGGGGGAGCAAGATGATGTATGGCCACTTAGACCTTCAACTGTTCATGGGGCTGTCCTATGTCCACATGGCTGACGGACAACTCCAACCACATGCGCCAACACAGACATCCCATGGTCAAGGACTGCCACCATCTCACCCAACCATCTATCCATGACCTCAGCATAATAACAGTGGGCATCTGCAAGATCAGAGATGTTGTCATGCATAGCAGGAAAATTTGCCATCTGGACCCTGAGAGT
The DNA here is from genome assembly GCF_019279795.1 of Protopterus annectens. NCBI lineage: Eukaryota > Metazoa > Chordata > Ceratodontiformes > Protopteridae > Protopterus > Protopterus annectens. The sequence continues at coordinate 1,132,769,045 of NC_056743.1, forward strand.
CTGTCTGGTGTGATGTTCCATACATGTCTGTGCCTCCATGATGGTCCGAAACATGCATCTGGTGACACTTGTGGCACTTCTGGCAGAGCCACGATGTGCAACAGTCCTCCTCTGAGCACCCCTGTCCATCCACATTTGTGGGACCTCACCTGTTATCCAGCTATGGCTGGTGTCTACAGACGCACTTGCCATAGTCATCATACTTTCCTGTCCCATGCCACCGCCCACCAACTGTCCCTCATCTATGGACACTGGTGATGGGACATGTGTTGGCATTGTGACTGTGTTTGGGGATGGTGTGGACAAAAGTGGGATGCCAACCAATGGCACAGATTCAGCCCATGACAACCCTGCCTGTGCCTCACTATGCCTATCATCGTCAGAGTCTGCAGAGATACTGACTTCAGTTTCCACGCAGGAGGGACCCTGATCCTCATCACCACCTGTTAGGGGAAGACAATATGTCTAATGTAATGCCTGTACGGTATGGTTTACTTACACACACACACACACACACACACACACACACACACACACACACACACACACATACACACACGCACACAGACAGTTACGCAACAGTTGACATGCATGACACATGGCCCTCAACATCACGCATTGCAGCCATTCTTAATCCTTGTTACTAACAATCTATGTCTCTGAGATGCATGAGTCATGTTATTAGGTGACATCCCTTCAACTAGCATACACTGCACCCATGGAAACATTATTGCTGTGTACCTGTATAGCACACTGGCATCTACTGTACACCACACCTCACAACTGTACAAATCATTGCTGAAGTGTAGATGTCTGGCACTTATGTTTGTTCTGTTCCTCACAACCCGTATGTGTTTGTCTGACACATAACTGGGATGATATGAGGACTGATGTCACTAATTAATGACATACATTTGATTTGCACATCTCATCAGCAGCAGTGAATGTATGTGCAATCAAATCCAGTTACACCAATGACCTTCTTAACATAACATGGATATGATAAGCGTACACACCAGCCTCTTGTATGATATAAAATGAGAGCATATTACTGCTTTTAAAAACATTACACATCTTATATGTGACATATAATCTGTGCAATCCAGTCAAGAAACAAACAAACGTGTTAGTTGTGAAGATACTGAATGAGATGCATACAATATTGTGGTTGCATAGCTATGAACACCCTTAAACCAATGCTTGGTTGAAGCACCTGTTAATTGAACTACAGCAGTCAATCTTCCTGGGAAGGGGTATATCAGCATGGCACATCTTACCTTGACATTATTTGGACAGTCTTCCCTACAGAGGTCCTCCAATTCTGTCAGATTGCAAGGCCAGCTCATTTGCACAGCCCTTGGAGGTCACACCGAGGGTTTCCTATTGGTGTTGGGTCTGGGCTTTGTCTGGCCCAATTCATAGCCTTGATTGTATTCAGATAGAGACATTCTCATCTAGCTTTGGATGTATGCTTCAATTCATTGCCATGTTGGAAGCTGTAGCCCCTTTCCATGCTTGGCTATATTGCAGATGCGTGACAGCTTTGGCACACACTTGAGTGTTATTTGTAACTGTTCAGAATTCCCACCACCATGTCTACAGGCCTAGTTCCAGCTAATGAATAGCAACCCTAAAGCTGGACACTGCCACCATCAAGCTTCAACATGTAGATGGTGGTCCTCAGGTGAAGTGAGATGATGCTTGTGCACCACACGTAACTTTAGGAATACTGTCTGTAGGTTTGAACCTTGGTCTCATGACACCATTGCACATTGCAGCACATGCCTTTGGCAGACTTGATGTTATGTTTTGCTACCTGTACACAGCCCTGGATGGTGTTTGGTGTGGATAAATGCCTTTGTCTACTTACCATACCCTATTGGCCACACTTATGCTGAATCCAGGCAACATCTGCCACATGTACTACATGAGCAGTACTTGCCAGAGATTCCTGCAACCCCCTCAATGTTGCTGCATGTCTCTTGGCAGCCTCCCTGACCAGTTCTCAACATGTCTTGTCATCTGTTTTGGAGGGACATCTGGTTAATTTCAACAGCACTGTTGTCCCATACTAAGTCCACCTGTAGATGACTGTCTGCAATGTGTTCCATTGTATATGCAATGCTGCGGTAATGCTGTTCTACCCTACTCCTGACTGATACCTTTCAGATATGAGATCCCTTTGACACTTTGTAAGATGTGTGCAAGCCATGGCTGCTTCTGTTGCAGGCAACTGAACAAATGTCATGAACATGCTGCTTGGACAGCAGACCCTTATGTCATGAACATACTGCTTGGACAGCAGACTGTTAGTGTTACATCGAGTCCTGTACTTGATGGCAGGTGTGTAGCCAAGTGTATGGTAGGGTTTGTATACCCCATATTCGGTGCACTAACATTTTTTTTTTTGTTTTACGGGGAGGATGACATAATGGTTAAGGTGTTTACCTTAAAAGCACAAGGTGCAGGGTTTAATTCTCACATGGGGTAACTGGCTAGGCTTCAAATGGCCCAAAAGGGCAGTTAGCCTAGTACTAATCTAGGAACCTATGAACAAGTTAATTGTTCATGTTATGGTCACATTACAGATTTGAAAAGGTGTGGAATGTAATATAGTGGTCTGTTGTATATATATCAGGAACACTTGGCATCTTAATAGGGGTGTGTACACTGTTGTATCCACTGTATAAGATTAATATGTCATGCATGTCCCTACTGTAGCCAATTTGTCCCCCCATTTTGTTGGTCTCTGTCCAGATATCTTGCACTGACAGGTTGTGAGGTATGCTACAGGAATATTACATACCCTTCAGATATGCCCCCATGGTGACTACTGTGATGCACTGCAGTTAACAACAACAAAAGTGAACATACACATCATGCATTATGGCTAGGTGTGATATTTGTGTGCCTGACAAATAACATGGCCTTAACATGACAGGGTATTGGCAAACCACAACAAAACTATACTCAACAGCTACAGGCTGCTGTCCCAAGTGTTGACCTGAGGGACTTAAATAGTTGTGGTAGAGAGGTACTTTCAGCAGACTCTCATGTGGCCTTGGTACAGGGTGGAAGCAGCATTCCTGCACATTAACAGTACAAACACGAGTACTACAAAATATGCTGCCTATCACCATAAATGTGCACTTCTGTGCAGTACAATACACTGTCAACACCTACTATCTTATCCAACTAATGCATGTAGATACTATACAGATACAACTAGCTATACAGCAGTATTCTAGTAATGTGCACTGGGGCCTTACCCGCACACTCCTCATCCATTGTGTGGGTACAACCAACCTCCACAATGCTTTCTTCAGCTTTTTGTGGGATGCTTTGGGTGGGTGCCTCAAGGTTGGTGAGGAGCTCCTCAGTTGGTGTCAGTGGGGGCTGGATGGCTGGGCCCCCACCTGTGGCTAGGTGGTCCCTCGCTACAGCAGCAGCCCTTCACCGGGCATAGTGTATGAGGTCAGTAGCATGATGCCGAACCTGATCGTATGTTCTGCTGTGCGGCCAACATCATTTACCCTGTGGACAAGAGCATTTCACAGGGTGGTCCTCTCCCACAGATCTTGTGACCTTCTGCTAAATAGTACTGCATACTGTTGGGTGACAGCTTCAATGATGCATGCTGTTTCTGCTTCGGTGAATGCAGGCAGTCTGGGCCTTTGCATTGCACCTGGAAGACATAAACAGGAGAACATGTCACAGGACCTCTTACCGTTGTCAAATTGCACATCAACAGTGTATATCAGTTGCCACCACTCACAACTACACCTAACCCTCTAATCTATCACAACAATATCATCTTGCATTGCACTCCTTGCCCTGATGTGTCATATTCCCCCCAATGATGGGCACTTTGCATAATCCTCTATTCCCCATTCATTTCTGTGTAGAGGGATGATAGTGGCCATCTTCCATGTGGATGGGGTGTGGATGGTGGCAAGGCTGTGTTTGACTACAGTGTGTGATGGAGCTGTGAGCACATGCTGGAGTTCATGTAGGAGGCAGACAGAGATGTTATCAGGCCCCATGAAGACTTGGTGTTGTTGCCATCAGTAGGCAATATGCACATGCTCACCATTGGTGAGGGGAGGGGTACATTTGGTGTGCATATCCCGCTATACAAATGGGGGGACAGGGTGGTGATGTTCCCACCTAACCTGTCTGATGCAGGTTGCCTGTAGCCATGGCATGTGTGTATGAGATGTGCTTTACCACCAGTACAGGGTGAATTGTGTTGCTGCCTCTGAGACTGACAACATATGTGGAGACACCCTTGTGATTGGCCTTGGTGTTGTGGATATGTCTGGGTTGTACTCATAGTCAGCTGTACAGAGAGTCACCTGTGAACTTACATGCTTGCTCAGATAGAGGCAGACTTGCTTCCACTTTGTTGCCTGCACCTATGTGTCCGTGTACAGCCAGTATAGCAACCTATTATGTGGTTTGTGCATTGCTGCTGTCCACCAAAGGGGATTAATCTACCTTGGTAGAGGCTGGTTTTACAGGTATTGTACTGCTGAGTCAATACAGCTAAAGTGGATGTAAAATGTACACACCCCTGTTACAATGCCTGGTATTTGTGAAATTGAAACAAGACACCACAATAACTCATTTCAAAATGATTTCCACCTTTAATGTGACCTATAGCCTGTACAATTAAATTGACAACATAATATGTTCTTTGAAAACATATGCAAATAAAAATCTGTACAATATGTCGGTTGAATGCATGTGCACACCATTAAACTGATATGTTGTGTAATCACCTGTTGTGATGATTACATCATTCATTCACCTTGGGTTGGAAATCTAACATCATGGCATGCTTGTACTTGCCAATAGTTGCTCACCTTCCCTGCCACATTGCTACAGATTTGTCAATTTGTAAGGGCATCTCTCTTGTGCACAGCCCTATTCAGGTCAACACACAGATGTACTCTTGGATGTAGGTGTGGGCACTGGCATGCACATGCCCAAACTATACTTTACATCTTGTGACACCATTCCTTTGTTGATTGGGATGAATGCTTGAGGTCATTGTCATATTGACAGGTAAAATCCCTCTTTGTCTTCAGCTTTCTAGCAGATGACTATAGGTTTTAGGACAAGGATGATTGTTATTTGGAAGTGTTCATAATTCCCTTCACCTTAACTAAAGGTCCAGTTCCAGCTTAAGAAAAGCAACCCCAAAGCATTATACTGCCACCACCATACTTCACCAGAGGGATGGTGTTTTTTTGTGATGCAAATTGTTGTTTTGGGCCAGACATACATTTTGGAATTGTGTGCCAAAGTTTCAACATTGGTCCCATCAGACCATGACACATTTTCCAACATGCTTTTGGAAGATTTATGTAGTGCTTGCCAATCTTAGTCCGGCCTTCTTGCTACCCTGTCCCATAGGCCAGACATATGGTGACTACAAAAGATTGCTGACAGGTGGTACACACTCAGGACCTACCAGACTTTCCTGCAGCTCCTTCACTGTTGCTGTAGGTCCCCCAGTCAGCCTCCATGGCCAGTAGTCATCTTGTCATTTCATCCCTTTTGGATGGATGTCCAGCTGTTATCAGCATCACTGTTATCCCATATGTTCCCCACAGTTTGATGACTATCTGCACTGTATTCCATGGTATATCCAGTGTTGTTTTTCTACTCTTCTCCTGACTGATTACTTTCCACACTGAGATCCCTTTGAGGCTTTGTAAGCTCTCTGCAAAACATAGCTTTTGCTTTAGCATGCAACTGGGTGAATGTCAAATAAATCCTAGTAGGACAGATGAACATTATTTCTGGGTAATCAGAGTATCTTTATTTGATAGCTTGTGTGTACCCAAGAAGAAGGAATGGTGTGCTTACAGCAAGAGGTGCATCTACAAGGCATTAGACTACATGTGTGTACATGTATGCAGCCAGCATATAGTACATATATTATGTTTACATTGTCTCTCCTAACAGATTTCTTTGTTTTCCTATCAAATTGTACAGGTTATGGGTCACATTCAAGGTGGGAAACATTTTGAAATGATTATCTGTAGTCTCATGTTCATACAGCCCACAAATCTGGCATTTCAGCAGGGGTGTCTACACTTTTGATATCCACTGTATATAGGTGTTCAAATAGCTGTTAGTGGTAGGCATGGAAAGAGGGTTATGACACAGTTGGACACATCTCTGATTACAACCTGATAATCATGCCTGTTCTAGTACCCGTAACAGTGGCAGGGCAATGCAACAGGCAGTAGCTGTATACATTTATGTCTGTTGTATGCACTGAAACTGATATTGCACACATGTACAACATGCACATACTATTTACCTGATTGCTTGCAACCCATGTTATTTGTTTTGAGCCTTCCAGGTGAACATACACATACATACATGTGCCTCTCAGCCTTTTATAGCAAGACTTCTGGACAATGGCACACCTACATGGGTGGTGGCAAAGGCACATCAGTATTGACACTACATTAATATAGCTGCAACATACATAATTAAGTTGATTGCACAGTAGGCTTTGACATCACAGTGATAACTAAGGATGATGTCCAACAGTCATAAATAGGCTATAATGTTACAGTGTCATTGCTCACAGACTTGCCAATGGTTTGGCTGACATAACACAACTGCATGTGTATGTGACTACAAATGTCAGACACAACTGTGCTTATTGTCCAGCAGAACACTGTACAGTTGAATGGTATGGATTCACTATATCACATGCAGTTTAACACACAGTTCTGCAACAGTACTTTAATATGCACATGCTCTATATAGTTCCCTTAGATTTATTTGCCAACTATGTATCATACTATTATTTGCAGCTAACATATGGATATATACAATATCCCTGTAGCTGGCCTAGCAGTGGCGCAGTCAGTAGTGTTTGACAGACACTCCAGTGGCTGTCATATATGAGCTATCCTTTCCTCCTGGGGTGAGTCAGGGTCCTGAGCTGCGTTCTATGTCACAGTAGTGAGAATCAGATGCTATGTTGTAGGTGCTAAACAACAGGAAATCACTACAGCAAGTCTTGTTGAGACACAATTCTTTCAAACTCCTATTTCTCATTATTAGAAAAAACATACTACATTCAATTACATGCTTACTTGTTTCACATACCTTTCTTTTTTTTCACGGTGGAATGAGTTATATCAACGTGTTGCTCAAATTATTTTTGTATGCTCACTGTCAAGTACTGGTAGACAGATGGTTTGAATAGGTGGCAGCTTGCCTTCTGTAGGTAATGCTCTTGACCAGGTGATGGCCTGTGCACCAATCGATGTTCCCAACTTGTTAATTGATTGCAGTGCAGCTGTGTAGTTCTTCCAATAGCCAATATCATGGCAACACACTCCTATAATTGAGTACTTCATATGGACATTGTCCCTTTACCTTGCCTGTGAAGAGGACATCCTGGAGGAGTGTGAGCTACAGAGTGTTACAGGCAGCAGGTGGGAATCACTCTTACAACAAGACTTGTGGAGACAGACCAACTAAATGGTGGAGAAGGTTTCAGACAGGGATAAAATGTGAGTATTGCTGTTATATAGTTTGAATGCTGCTAGTTTTACAGGGTTTGTCTGTACATGCTAGTTTTGCATGGATTTCAGTCTGACAAAGTTATATGTCTGCATAGCTCTCAACTGTAGGGCTTTCCCCATAATGGCCAGGGGTTTGCCTGTTAAGTTTGATCTGTTCCCCAGACAGATGTTGTCCTTGTCAAATCCGTTTCATGCTGTGCTGATTGCAGTTAGTAAATGGCAACATCCATTTGTGTTTCTGACTTCATATCCCTCAGAACAGATATCTTGCAACCAACCCTGTAACAACCACAACTATCTCAGTGTATAACAGCAATATTTCAAGTATGGGCCTGTGTTTGGGCCTCTGTCCTCCACTTAAATACCAGGCTTTGTCCAGATGTCATGCAGTAAGAGGTTGATAGGTATGGTCAATCATTTTTAAGTGCTGTCATTCCTGCTAGCATCCCAGTGATGTTGTTAAATCTCACACCTGTTGTGGGGTAGGGGCCATACATATGAGTGCAAAGGCTGGACAACATGTGGAACCTGTACAGGCAAGAGGTTGGTGTGCGGGATAGTAAGACACATTTTAATATTGGGCTGTTAGAACATGTAAGGGATATTACTAATTAGAAGAGCAACAGGTCTATAGCTGTAAATTTTCATACATTTCACCATGGGGATGTTAGTGGGTTACAAGGTACTTTTATGGAAAAGGTCTATTTCTTAGTTTGATAGAACACTTATGACTGAACCATTGTTGTGTAAAGCATCAATTTACATTGTAAGATTTGATACTTTATCCCCTAGGGGGTTAACTGAGGAGTGTAATTGGAGGCTGTGTACTTAAATACGTAATTAAGTGTTAATTGCTTCCTGTATTTAAGGCAAGTATGTTTTGTAATGTTGTAATACTTGAAGGCAAAACACATTAAAAGATTTGTGTGGATCACTGGCTGGTTGTTTTTCATTATACTACCTTCAGTCATTTCAGTTATATTGCTGAAGGTTCGGTGTATGTCTGGCCATTGTGTATGGCCTATCCTGATTTTGTACCAGTGTACTGTGTACTTCTTAATTGTACTGTGTAGGGGGGGGGCAGCAGATGTCAGTGTCATGGGTGCCTTTGCATCATTACCAATGTGTGTCTATGTCCATCGACTTGTCCACCTACTTCATCTGGCTTGGTCCAGACTTATACTGAGGTGTTCTAGGGTGTGATAGTGCTGCAAGTTATTGACAATTAATGTATATCTCTCTCTCTACATATATGTATATATATATATCTATATATCTATATAGCTATATATATATATATATATATATATATATATATATATATATATATGTATATGTATCATTTGAATCATTACTGATTTCACAGTGCTCATTCCCTATGGTAAACTGACTGTACTGCGTGATATGTGTGAAGAAACATCATAACATCCTGCTGCTCAGATGGCTAGTAATCAAGTGCTGTGACTATTGTCTACAGGTTCTTGGGTTTAAAACCTGCAAGGCCTGTTTATTTTGTTGCTGGGCAAGTGTATACGATTTCCTTTACATAACATACCTATATATGCTGTCATTACAGTAGCAAGGGGTGTGACTATACTGTATGGGACATTTGTGTATACATGGGTGGTTTCACATGTTATATGCACTCACCCTTCCATTGTACGCCAGTTACACTAACATGGTGACAGATATACTTTACCACACATTTTACTATTAAAATTGTACTGTTAACACTTCTTTTCCATGTAAAATGTGATTGCCTGTTTTAGTACTCGAGCCTTGGTGGATATCTTAAGTTTGCACTCAAAGACAGCTGTGGGGTACCTCACCTGTGATCTTATTTGCTTGTGTCTGTGTATCTCTGGCCATTGTTAACAGACTGTCAGGATTGTGTAGCTGTATAGTGTATGTATGTTGTTTGGGTTGTGTAAGTTGGGGGGTACATGTGAGTGGCATGGACCCTTTCTATCTGACTGTGCATGCTGCTCTGGTTGGGGAATCTGGGGAATGCCATCAGTAGATACTAATATCCATGTAGTGCATGTTATCTTTGCAAATGCATGTGTAGAGCCCCAGAGCTGGACTTGGGTAGTGTTATGTCAGCCTGCTTGTTGTGTGGACAGTGCTTGGAAGTTCAGTGTAGTTTCCCTACTGTTCTGTTTTGTCCATATATTCGTAAGATGTACAGTTGTGTGGCCAATACCTTTTGTCTGGGCCCCATCACTGTTGTGTATTCCTGACACATCAGTGTGATGATGTGATGATTGGGGTCACTACATAAGGAGTACTTGAGTCCCAGACTTGTAATATTTCCGTCAATATATGTTAGCAGTAACAGTGTTAGTACAACAACTTTCTCAAAGTCTCTACTCACATAATTTGGATATGTGTCATTTGTCATGCCTTTGTCCCCCTCCCCCCCCCACTTTGTCTGGCTTGTTCCAGATTCATTGCACTAAAGGGTTCTGAACATACCTTTCCACTGCCAGACAGTTTGCAGAATATACTAAACATGACTGAATCCACAGTGTTTATTCCTTACTACTCTACACCTGTACTGAATGATATATTTGAAAAAAACAACATTCATTATTATATCTTAGATAGTGTCATGGTAAATTGCTCTGAGTATGCTGTACAGGGTCATCAGTTTGAGACTTAGCAGGGCTGAGTATTTTGTTGCTGAGCAAAACAATGTCTGCTGGTGACAGTGTGATTAAGGCATTTTCAAACAGTTGTGAGTGGGTTTTAATGGGTTTTCACTATGGTAAGTGTTGGTAATACACAGTTAAATGAATATGCGTTTACACCATGTAGGCTTTGCTGAGCGACATTTACCAGTGTGCAGATCTGCTTAGCATTCACATTAAAGCAATGTTTACACCTGCTAAGCATAGCTCAGCCCTGGTAACCATTGCTCATATTCCAGTCTTATAAAATAGCAGAGTAATAATATCATATAATAAGTGCATTTAATTTCCTGTACATAACATGCTTTTATGTGCTGTCATTAGAGTAGCAAGGGGTGTGACTATACTGTATGGGACACTTGGGTATACATGGGTAATATCAATTTTTTTTCTATACATTGGTAGTATCACATGTTATATGCACTCACACTTGCATGTTACACCAGCTACAGTGCACTGGTTGACAAAAATAATTTAACACATTGTATTATTAAATTAGTACTTTTAACAGTGCTTTTCCATGTAAAAGTAGATTGCAGATTGTAGTACTTGAACCGTGCACCCCTGCATGCAAGGCTGGAACTCTGAGTACTACACTATCTTTTTCTTGGTGTTTGAGCTGTATGTTTTCATGTATCCTATTGGATATTACTATGATATTATTATATTAACTGTAGAGTACTATGTTTTTTGGCCATGTCATTGAGGACTGCTGTCATGTAGTAATGGCATACATTTCTGTTTCAAACTTCTACCCTTCAAAACATTCATCCTAATGCATGACCTGTTTGCTATCTACTTTCTGTCTGTTCTCTGTGCAGATGTGCAAATTTCAGGTACTGATAAGCCATACAAGTATGTAGGTGCCCACATAGTATTGAGCTGTGGGTCTGGACACTGCTGCTAGTTCCAACATATGGGACGTCCTTCATGTAGGCCTTGCCCCTTTTCCTTGCCTGTGTGAGGGACATTACAGAGGTGGTGGGCTACAGATTCACAGACAGTAGGTGGGAATACTTCATAGGACAGGACATTCGGAGACAGCCCAACAACATGGGGGACATATCCCCAGAATTGTGAAAAGATTCTATGTAATCAGTGCTGTTATACACATGGTGGGTTGATAGATTGACAGGGTTTGTGTGGACATACATTTAGTGAGTGGTTGCATGTCTGACAGTGATATGTCTCTGACATACCTCTCCACTGGCATGCTGTCCACAGACTGGCCATATGTGTGCCTGTTATGTTTTGTCTGTTCCCCAGACAGTTGTTGTGCTTGGAAAATCAATCAGGGACTCTGGGTAATGCAGTCAATAAATACTCACATCCATTGGTATTACTGAATTCAGATTCCTCAGAAAAGATATGTTACACCAAATCCAGTAACATCAGCAACTGTCTCAATTTATGACAGCAATATGTCCAATCTACCCCTGTGTTTGTGCCTCTGTCCCCAAATGATGTCAGACTTTGTCCAGATGTCATGCACTATAAGGCTCAGGCATATTTAGTGTCATTATTTCTTGCCTTCATTCCTGCTACCATCCCAGTGATGTAGTAGACCCACAGACATGTCAGGGAAGGGGTCCTAGATATGAGTCCTGAGCCTGTACATTCTGAGGTGAACTGTACATTTGAGAGGTCTGTGTATGTCTGACATTGTTAAGGGGGGTAGATGCAATTGTTATGGCTACTTTTTATCTGACTGTGCATGCTGCTCCAGTTTCTGTTGGTCTATTGTCTGTATGTATTTGTAGGGGCAGACTGAGACATGTCTTGTACCATGGACAGGATTCAGACTACACTGAGAATTGGGCCAGTATATGTATGACTAGTGTGTGTGTGGCAAACAATGATGTATTTGTTCACACAGGCCATATACTTTACTGTTCACTTGACTTACCAGTATGTGATTGTGACTGTGGTGATACTGGTTGTGGGTATGCACTTTCACACTGGTGTCTGTTTTTCAGTGCTCTTACATCCCTGTAGTGCCTGATATATTTGCAAATACATGTGTAATTACCCATAGCAGATTTGCTATTTCAATTACTTGTGCTATTTAACTAAATATATGTTAGAGCAGACAGGAGGGTGTTACTGCATTAACTGTGTCAGCTTATCTACACCAGTATTTTAGATATGTCCCCGTGTTCATGCCTTCCACCCACCACTTTGTCAGCCTTGGTCCAAATTCATTGCAATAAGGGGTTCTGGGCATACCTCTCAACTGGCTGTGTTGTTTCAGGATGTCCAGGTTTATTGCTCATATTTCTGGTCTCTTTTACAGATTAGTCTCATCTCTCTGGTAAATCACTGTGATGATATGGGGATTTCTGTCAGTAAATGATGACATACATTTAATTTTCAGACCTCACAGCCATCAGAATACGTATGCTGAAACAAACTGTGTTACTCTGGAAACTATCTACATTTATGAGAGGAATATTTAAAAGAGGTCCCTAGTTTGGGCCCATTGTCCCCCCATTCTGATAGCCTTTGGACAGATTTGTTGCACTAAGTGTTTGAGAGGTATGACTCTGAGATACAACTCCACTACATGTTCTGAGCCAATACATGTATACATCTATATATATATATATATATATATATATATATATATATATATATATATATATGTATAAAATATAGCTATATCACTATATATATATAGGTTCAAAGGTGTGTACTAGGCTAATAGGCCTGGAGCCTTTAGAAGCTTAGCCCATAGGATTACCCTGCCATTGTGCCACCTGACCTTAGCTCACAATGCCTTTGTCGATTAGAGTCACTGGAGTGATCACCAGGGCGGATTTTCTATTTCCCATTCACTCATCAAGATTTCTCGTGAAGACGGCCAGTGAGGTGCATGTATGGCATGCATGGACATGTATGGCAAGTGTATTCCATAGCATGGGCACTCTCTGGGTTATGAACCTGTCCCTCTAGCATGTTGTGTTGATTGTGGTAATGAGGTTGAGGTCTGTGGGGTGTGTGGTGTGGTTGGATTGGGATTTCTCTAGCTGTAACATTTCTAACAGAGCTGGGTCAGACATAGCTTTGTAAGTCAAGCAGAGATCACCTATAAGTAGACAATATGAGACAGAGAATAGTTGAAGTTTTTGGAGTCTGTCCATACAGGACAAGTGTTTAAGGCCTAGGATCCTGTTTGTTGGGTACTTTAGCAGCCTCTCCAGTTGTTGCAGGTGTCTAGTGAGGTACATGCCAAATGGGGCATTGTACTTGATGACTGGCCTAATGAGGGAAGAGTAGAGGGAGACAATAGCCTCTTTCTTCCTGGATGCAAAAGCCTTAGTAATGAGATGTGCCATACAGCAGGTCTTTCTGACCACAGTGGCAATGTGGTGGTCAAGGGAGAGGTTGCTGTCAACCTGTGTTCACAGATATCTTATAACACCTTCTGTGTTCAGGGGACTACCATAGATGTGATAAGTCATGAGAACTGGGTTTCTCCCAAAGGGGATGATGACACATTTTTTGTCATTGAGCTTAAGGCCATGGTTCTGACACCAGTCGTTGGACTCAGTGAGGCCTTTATGTAGGATGTCAACATCACTTGTGAAGTTAATAATAGTTCCCAACTTGCATTCATCTGCAAACCATTTGTCAGCCAGAGTCCCTTTGTGTTGCCGTGGACATCAGAGAAGTAAATGCCAAACAGGAAAGAGAGGACACAGGACCAAACCCTCTGGGACTCCACTCATTACTGGTCAGCAGTCTGGCTTGGAGTCAACTACTTTCACAGTGTGGGTTCTATCTGTAAGCCAGTTTGCAGACCACCTAGTGATATAGGGGTTGATGTCTAGCTTAGTGTATTTTTCCATGATTCCTGAGTGGGGAATGGTATCAAAGGCCTTGGCCAGATCCAGGTAGGCTGTATGAAACACCTTGCCTTCACCCACATCTCTGGTGACTGACTCACAGAAGTTGACCAGGTTGAGCAGGCATGACCTACCCTTCACAAAATCAAAATGTGTGGGATCCAGAGTCTGGAGATTTCCTATATCCCTGTTTATTAGGTCCATGATGCTATATTCCATAGCTTTGCATAACACACTCATCAGGATAATGGGGAGATAGTTCCCAGGGCATGTAGTCATGCCTCCTTTGTGGGGAGAGATGACTGTAGCAGTGCACCATTTGGTACGGACAACATGAAACTGTGATTGAACAGGGCACACAGGTGAGGTGCCAGTTCACT
>NC_056743.1:1132788518-1132868518 GCF_019279795.1 Protopterus annectens
GGTTAAGTGGGAAACTGCTTAATCTGTGTATGCATTTTTTAGCATTGTACAAACTCGCTTACTACCACTGACTGCTGCTTATTTCAGCTTACTCCTGCTTGCCCCCGTGCTAATTTCTTTAAAAGAAAAGAAAAAAAGGGTGGTAGGAAATTGGAAAAAAAGGAGTGGGGCACGCAAAGGGAAAAACAATATCAAAAAGATAGTTAGCAGTGTGTAGGATGGGTGTAGGGAAGGTCCATAGCTGTCCATTTTTGATACAGCAATAGCTGCATATTTGTACAGAATTTGGAGTTGAATTTTGACACTAAAACCTCTGAGAGAGGGGTGGGGAAATCAGTAATGTGTTGCTAAGCCAATTAGACCAGATTACATGTCCAGTGGACACACGTGTGAAATGGACAGTTATGTATGGGGCAATATTTTTTGTGGGAACCGATTGCCCTTTTTTTTTTTTTTTTATATTGTGAGAGTGGGATGTTGGGGAAAGACAGAAGGTATATTTGGGGAAGTAGGTTGAGTAGGAAGACAAACAAGACAGTAGACAGGGGTGGTATATGACACATGTGGGGGGTTAACACCTTGGACGGGGAGGGTGGTTGGGAATCGGATGCCCACAAGCTCCCAAATAAATACAGTGGGACTGAGGTCCCCACCCATGGGCAGTCACCAGTGTACCTTCACGGACCCAAAGGTGGCTGTTCTGGGGGCTTAGCAGGAGAGCCAGGCTGACCCTCAGGATTCGCCACGAGGCCTTCAAGCTGGCATAGCAGATCTCTGAAATCCTTTCAAAGCTTGCTACCTGCCAATCCCCAGACCTGACAATGGGATGACAATGTCCTTTCTGCGCCTGCTCCTGGGGGGGGGTGGGCCCCATCCCCTGAGGTGGTTCCACCCAAAGGTGGTGCAGAACCAGTGGACAAGGAGGTCCCGGGTTGGGTCCCAGATGTCCTGGGGCTCAGTACCATGGCCAGTTGAGGTGGGACAGGCAGATCTGCTGGGATCAGCCTTCCCAGATGTGCTATGGTGTTGCAGTTTTATAACATATGTTGGTTAGTCATGAAAAACACATTCCTGGATTAGTTATAACAGCATACATAGGTATTTCCATTAACCTAAAAACAACAGATTTGGAACAGTTGCATAGGAAACAGAACACATGCATATATGGAACCACAGTGGGCATTATAACGGCATGCAGGTTACACTGATAACAACAGGCCACCAATAATAGTATTTGAACAGGGAACATTAATAGTCAAATGTTTAAATATTTGTAGAACAATAGGACACATGTCCCAACAGTAGGTTTGGTGAAAAACATACCCATTGATTTATGTGTTTAGATTACTGTTGCAGACAGGGTGGAGGAGAGAGAAGGAGATGTCAATTAACAACTGTATAGGCTTCATTTGTGCGCAACTTTAAATGATCATTGCTCTAATCATTACTTTCCATGTATTACCTCACTTTACTTCATCTTATGGCCTTGGGTTGAGCAATGGTATGTTTATACACAGTGTATAATTACAGTCTTCTTACAGCTAATTTATACCTTTTCTTACCTGGCAGACCTGTGGAGGAAGTTTCTGTTAACACTACCTGACTGTTTCTATCCATATTCAAATTGTCAGGATTACATATGTGCACTCATACTGTGTGTGTGTGTGTGTGTGTGTGTGTGTGTGTGTGTGTGTGTGTGTGTGTGTGTGTGTGTGTGTGTGTGTGTGTGTGTGTGTGTGTGTGTGTGTGTGTGTGTGTGTGTGTGTGTGTGTGTGTGTGTGTGTGTGTGTATGTGTATGTGTGTTTATACTACTGCCATACTCTGTCTTGATTTCTATCAGCCAAGCCACCCTGAGTGTGGGCAGCATTGACCACTATCTGTGACAGCGTGACACATGAGGGACGTTGCTTGGAGGGGACTTCTTGTTGTATGCACTTATCTTGCTATCATTTGCAGCCTTGGGTTTGGACAGTGGGTGTCATATGCAGTGTCTAAGGTACAGCCTTCTTACAGCTAATTTATACATTTTCTTACCTGGCAGACTTGTGGAGGAAATTTCTTTTAACACTACCTGACTGTTTCTACACATATTCACATATTCCTGGGTGAAAATATGAATACAGGTTAATACCTCTCCTGGGATTCGAACCATGACTGTTTGTGCATAAAATAGAAGAGAGTGTGTGTGTCATCAGAATGAGCTCTTGAGAAATTGCTGTCTCTTGTTTGACTGCTGCCTAATACACTCTTGGTTGTATAACTTGATATTGTAATTCTGATATTCATGCATGGCAGATAGTTCTTATACTGTGTTGTCATACTTTGACATAGCACGGTCTGGAAAATGCTAGTTAACACAACATTCCTATTCAGGTATCAGATCTTGGTGCATGGCGCATTTCATATAGTTAATATCCTGTTTGACAACTCCACAATCTTTGTCAGATGAGCCTTAATTATTTAATGCTTTCAGAGCTATAGTTGCTGTGCAGAAACTGTACACATTTTGATGCATAACAAAACATACCAAAGTAAATACAACCAGTCCGGGTTTTTGACTTTTATTGACAGGTACTGACACTTTTATTAATATATACCCTGTATGTCACTATTACTCTGCTAATGTCTCATTTATTCAGTACAAATCATACCCATTTTTTAATACTGACAGGTGGCATTCTACTCCTTTCTATTTATTTGCCCTGAATACTACAAGATAGATTTGTACTCACTAGCCTTGTGATGCAGCCTTAGCAGCCTGCTGGGGTGGGTGTCCAAGTTTGTGGCCCTCTCATATGCATACACAGGCTGGACTTTGGAAAACACTTATTGATGCTGATACTTACACACATCTGGGACATTCCCTGGCTGGGCATCTTGGATGCCCTGGTCCAAGACCTCCCTCTTCCTATGCTTCAGGTCAGCAAAATGGTGCCAGACCTGCTCACCAATCCGAGGGATGCCAGTGCCACTGGTGAGATTGCATGCAGATGGTCCCAGGCCTCCGCTTTGTATTGGGAGCCCTGGTACTGGTCCTGCAGCAGTCTCCCTTCATGGTTTTCTACCAGGAGTCCAACCATGAGCCTGAAAGCGCACACCTTCACCAATACCAGCCATAGTGCCTGCAGTGGGTAGCTACAACTGGTTATGAGCTGTATTCCCACTTGTGATGTATAAATAGGGCTGATTTTCCACCCTTTGCAATGATTGGGCAGTTTTGAATATGCTGAGCTAAGCTACATGACGGGCAAATCCACTTAGCACAGATAAGCTTTGTTTAAAGAGAGAGATGTTAAGCACTGCTTACCAGTGTGCAAATCTGCTTAGCTATGCTAATTATTGCTAAGCATACAAATTTAAGCAATGCTTATTCAAGCTAAGCATAGCTGAGCACAATTTGGCATTGTTCAGCTTTCATTTTATAGACTGTCATTATTATCATAATTATTATTAATTATTATTATGGTTATTATCATTTTATGTACTTTCATTACATTCTTTTGTGGCTATACTGTATGGGAAACTTGTGTTTACATGGGAGTTTCACATCTGTACTACACTGACACCCCATATTTGGACCTGCTATACTACCCTGGTTAACAAAATATATATTATTTACTACCTATTTCTAGGAAAATATACTTTTAATGCTGTTTTCACAAATAAAACTGAATGGTCTGCATTGGGGCTCGAATCATGAATGACTGCATGCTAAGCAAAAGCTCTAACCACTACATTATTTCACTTGGACTATGCTGGCTGTCTAGTTCTATTTAGCTCTTTCGAATGTGTAAGCTATGCTATGCATAGCTGCGCAATACGCACACCCACTCAGCTATGCTTAAACTTTATTGGGGATGGAAAAAAAACAGAATGTGTAACATTACGCTTATAAACTTAGAAAGCTACTAGAATAATTCAATTTGTGTTAGCAGACATTTTTTGAAGGATATAAGTCATGCAACTGAAATGTATGTCACTATTTAGTGACTTCAATCCTTAGATCATCACGATGATTTGCCAGACGGGAGGAAATTTTATGAGGGAAAGGTCAAAATATAAAGGGAAAACTCTGGACATTCTGCAAACATCTGGCCAGTTGAGAGCTATGTTATGGGGGTCTGTGCATCTGTATTTTGTCCACAAACACTGTTACCTGCTTTAGAATTGCTATATGGCAATTCTAGAGTGCAGGGGACATGTGTACCATGCGAGCAATGCTTGGACATATCCTAAGCACTCGTACATGGATCATGTCCATGTAGAGAGTACAGCAGTGTGCCTTCATTAATATGCAAGGCACATTGCTGTTCTACACAGCCACAATCCGCTTCATGCAGGAATAGCACTATTCCTGCACAGAGTTTAATGAATCCTGGGGAATGTCTTTGTATAGTACTTCCATGGTGCCCTTCCACATTTTTCTGATATCCTGGGGCTTTTTCTGATGTATTGCACATGTGTATGGGACTTGTGTTCCATGCTTACACAATACATCAGTGCTGTGTAAAGGTAACAATGGAGAAAGGAAGATCTCTTGCTTTTTTTATTTCATTTTTTTTTTTATTGGAAAGAAAAAAAAATCTGGGAGACTTTTAATGTTCGGGAGTGCCAGGGTTGACAAAATAAAAGGATAATCAGGTAAGTTTCTTTAGTTTTGCAGAACATACCTGATTATCCAGTTATTTCTGTCTGCACTGTCTCCAGTTATTTCTGTCTGCACTGTCTCCTTCGTTTGTTTGAGATCTTCCGTTTTCTCTTTTTTTTTTTAAAAAAAAAAAAAAGAAAGAAAAGTAAAAAAAATGACGAGATATACTAATGGAAAAAAGTCCAAGTGACCAGACCTTTTTCCGTTGGTATATTCTCAGATTTACAATGGGCATGCTGGTTGGTCTGCGCTTGTTTTTGAATATTAATGGCCAGTCATTGCATAATAACCTATAATGCATCTCTACACCTAACTTTAGTTTTGTGGATATGTTCAGAGGCATTTTTTTTTGTATCCTCTTCCAAATTTTTAATCATGTTATCTCATTTTACCTGAGATATCCATTGATAACATCCATCAGAATTTAAATTCAAATCTGAAAACCTTGCACCACGTAAATGTAATCATAGAATGAAAAGGAGTTAGAACAACAACATTACTGATTGCATACCTCTCAACTGTACAGACCTTTGAAGAATGTCCAGGTTTTTCCTCATATTTTTGGTTAATTTTTCAAAAAATGTTGGTTCTCAGGCAAATTACTGGCAAATCATTAAAGATTACATTTAAAAAATAATTACAGATATTTGAGTTTCAGACTTCATACAATTCAGAAAATCCTAGATAATGTAAAACTGGATATTCTATTAACTTTCTAAGTTTGCAAGAAGAATATTTAAAATTGTCCCTATTTTTGGGCCTTTGTCCCACTTTTATTTATGGCTTTATTCAGATTTCTTGCTCTAAGAGGTTAAGAGGCATGCTGATCAGCTATTTTAGGATGACTGTTGCCTGTGGGTCTTTAAAAATCAGTGAATTTATTTACAACTTTTTTAGCTGGGTAGCTATAGATAGTGAGGGAGATATCCATAACAATTACCTCTTGATCTGAGAGTGACAACAATAACTTTAATACATTGAAATGCAGAGAATAAGAGGTTTTAGAACAGGGAATGGCCCAGGCTGTTGCAGAAGCAACATGAAGGTTTGAAAAGTACATACTTGGTTTATCTAGGTTAACAACTCTCTAAACAATTGTCATATTGTGAGTAACCATTGCATTTAACATCAAACCATAGACTTTGACTTGCAAGTCTCACCTAGGGAGCAAGTAGTCAGCAACAGAGTTGTTTTCATCATTAAAATCAGCCCTTATAATAGCAAACAAATCATCAGAGTTAATTGTCACCAAAAGAATCAAAATGAGATAAGAAAAAAATTGATCCTAAATGTTATCTAGAATACATACACATAAAATGTGGTCCTACATGTTATCTGGAATACAGATGCCTGTAGGGGTTTGTCAAGATCCAGTGGCCTTCCTCTTTGTGGGCTATGAACTAGGAGCTACAGAACTCAAATATTGGCTCTAACCAACATTATGACACCGCTTTTGGTCGACCTAGCTCTCATCCTGACTAGTTATTGAACACGCACTTATTATGGCCTCTGCAGATATTCTCATACCACACACTATATTAAAAATCTATAAACATCTGCCATTTAGCAACAGAATTTAAATGTCTGCTCTCAGTCATAATTCAAAGAAGCACAATAGCTGATGAGGAATAGGGCTGCCCTAGGCTTTGTGATGGAAGGATGAGCTGACAATGTCTAGTGAGTAGGACCTCAATCTGCGGTAGGGCTCTAAAGGCTGATGTCATCTTCAGTTTATAAATTTCACTTTACTAAAGTCAAGAAGGGATTGTTGGAATTTAAATGTTCCGCCCATGAGCTGGAATGCAGTAGGTACATTTAATTCCTCTATGCGTAACTCTGCAAACCCAGAGAGAATAAAAGTACTGAAGGAAGCAGCTAAGAAACTTAAAACAGATACCCAGAAAGAACAGAAAACAGAATTTGTCTCATAGAACCATTCTAAAATGTTTTGATCAAAAAGTTATGCCTGATGAGTGATTGCCCATTAATGACCCACAGTAGGTGTCATTATCTGAGATGAAGATATCAGCGTAGGCTCGGCGGTCACAGAAGATGATCAGCAGATGGAAGGTACAACTCCAACAGCTAAGAATCACTCAGCAGCAGGCACTTAATAACAAAAAGGAGATAGCACTGCTGTTTGAGTTACTTTACTCTTCTAATAGAAAATTTTCAGTGTAGGAATTGTCTTTAATAAGGTAGAAGGAATGGCAACTGAGTGTGTAAAATTCCTCCTTGTTAGATGCTTCTATAAAGAAATCAACAGTGGATATTTATTTTGCAGTATTGCAGCTAGATGACTGAGGAGAAGCTGCAGGCTGTGTAAAACCAATGCATTACCTTCCTTAAAGACAGTGTCATCTTCTTATTCAAATTCCACTGCTCTTCAGACAGACAAGGCATGCTATATTCAAGTAACACTAATAATAATGTTCCAAATGCAATCCAAGTAGTCTAAACTCTAGGCCATATGTATTACCAAATCTTTCTAGCTCAACATGCACAGACTCTTCCTCTTCTTTGCTGCAGAAATTATTTAAAAAATGAGGTCTGTCTTATATCTGAGTCATTTAAATGTTGGCATGCTGAGTTAAAACAATCTATCTAGTGTTTCAACCGGGGGAATAGAGAAGCTGTTGGTCTATACAGACCGGATGCAAGACATACTCACAGAAAAAGCATTTAATGCAAACAAAATAGTAATTTCAATCAAGACAAGAAGCTTTACAGAATGGGATACTAAACCTGAACCAGGCAAGTTAATCAATTGAAAGTTGTGGGAATCTCAGTGCATTTAAAAAGCTGAAAGCCTGTCATTCAAACTATACATGAAATGCTAAAGGATTGAATGAAAAATTTTATATCTGATATCAAAGCTGATGTAGCACATAGGTTGGGCTCCAAAACATCTGGATTTACTAGGACAGTTATTGCCAGACTGCCTCCGCAGCTTCAAAAGCTCATGTACAGACAGTTTTCCATACTTGTATTACCAGACATTTCTCTTATTGCTAATACAAGGAGAACCGTGTCTCAAATCAGAAAATAGCTTTAGCAAAGAAGAGTTCAGGAATCCTTTATATTCCCTAAGATCCTGAAAGTGAAATATAAGAAACCAACCTTGCTTTTCACTTTCCAGATGAAGCAGAATCAAAGCTCCATGCTTTAGGACAGCTTCCATGAGGTTCCAAACACACAGTTGGGAGTCCTAAGTTCAGAACAATAATTTGAAGGATTTTGTTTATTTATTTATTTATTTATTTATTTATTTATTTATTTTACTGCCATCCTTCTTTCTTTCTTTCTTTCTTTCTTTATTTATTTATTTATTATTTTTAGTTGGGGTTGTTTTGCTTGCGGAGTGGGCTGACCTTCCCATGCTATTTTTCTTGACTCTAAACAACTGATTAACAACGTTCTGAAAAATGAAACAAGAAAAAAGGCTTATTTTATTAAGATAGAAGTCCAAAATAGTAGTATATATTATCTGTTTACTGGAACTACATCTTATAAAAGAAAAGGATATTATGTTGTTTTCTACTAAATTAGTTAAACATGCATTTATAAATGCAAACAACAGTAAGTCTAATGGTGGTGCTGCTTTGTACTGTAAAAGTAACGTTCAAGTGTTAGCTCAAGTTTCAGGTCAGGAAAGAAGGATTATAATAGTCAAAGTTAAAACGAATGAACAGATAATTAGTTACATCAGTGTAGGAACCTTTTGTAGCATCTAGTTAATTTTGTAAAATCTTACACAAATGTTGCACTCAGCAAACTCTTTTTAATATTCTCCAATTAAATGTTTTAATGTTAAGTTGGATACAAGCAATTTATCTGGAAAGGCAACACTATTTGGTTTGCTTGACATCTGATCTTATTTGCGCCACTTACTCAAGTTTTACACACTTAGATCTAAAACACAAAGTACAAGCTAGGCTTAGGTATTGTTATTGTCAGCTAATAACATTAGCAGTACATTGGCAATCAAAATACATCTTAGGCTAATATAAGATCATGCTTTACAATGCATACTGACATCTACCTTCAATCACTGTACAACTTATAAAGTTATACCATTATAATAAAGCCAATTGCCCCGGTTCCCTTCAATAAACACAACACACCGAATGACATTTGACGACCTTTATTAAGACTTCCATAACATAACTTTGATTACCAAAATTTGTTAAATACAACTGGACATAGTGTAGTCGATTCTAAACACAGCATAAACATCTTTGCAATGTTAATCAGGACAGTGTACCTGCTCATCCTGCCCCAGTAAGCAGCACCCATACCTTTGCTCACTTACTTTACTTATAAACATCCTTATAATGTTAACCAGGACAGCATACCTGCTCATCCTGTCCGGTAAGCAGCATCCATAGGTTCATAGGTAGGTACTAGGCTATCGGCCCTGGGGCCTATACAAGCCCAGTCAAAAAGGTACCCTGGCTTTTGCCACCCAAGAAAATTATTTTCCTGTGCCACTGTCGAGCAGAGCCACAGAGGTGATCCCCAGGGTGAATTTCCTATTTCCCATCCAATCATCAGGATTTTTCTTGAAGAGTGTTAATGAGGAGCTTTGTTTGATATAGATAGGTAGTTTATTCCAGAGTATGGGAAGTCTCTGGGGCAGGAATCTATCCCTCCGGCATGTTCTGTTTATTGTGGTGACAAGGTTTAGGTCCCTAGAGCATGTAGCTCAGAGGGATTGGGATTTCTTTAAGTGGAGCATGTCCAACAGCTCTAGGTTTGACATAGCTTTGTATGTTAGGCAGAGATCACCTCTGAGTAGGCAATATGCAATGGAGTAAAGCTGGAGTTTTTTGAGAAGGTCTGCGTAGGGCATCTGTTTGAGGCTGGTAATCCTCTTTGTGAGGTATTTCTGCGGCCTTTCCAGTTGTTGTAGATGTCTTGTGAGGTACATACCAAAAGGGGCGTTGTACTCTATAATGGGTCTAATGAGTGATGAGTAGAGGGGAACAATGACCTCTTTTTTTCTGGATGAGAAACCTTTTGTGATGAGGTGTGCCACGTAATAGGATTTCCTGACTACTGTGGCAATGTGATTATCAAAAGAGAGACTGCTGTCCACCTGTGTCCCAAGGTCTCATCACACTTTCAGTGTTAAGTATACTACCGCCTATGTTGTAGTTCATGGGTACAGAGTTTTTACCAAAGGAGATGACAGTGCACTTTTTGTCATTGAGTTTGAGAAAAAAGAAAGCATAGCCAGCAAAGCAGTGACAATGAATAAATTGTATTAAATCATATTGATGTTATGACATCTAGAATAACATTTAAACAGCGAAACAAACCGGTTTCGGCCGGAAACAAACACAGCCTTCATCAGTGTAAAGATAATGACATTTCAGAGCTGTTTAAATAAAATGAACTGACAGTCTATTGGCTGTTAACTAAAGATGTTCATTTAAACCAGGTGGGAACAGCCCACCCAGTTTAATAATCCACTTTTTTTCTTTGGCATTAAGAATGGAATGCCAACCAGTTTTATTATTACGATTACTAAACACCATATCAATGATCGTAAACCTAAATTTAGCTGAAGAGTGTACCAAATGATGCTTATATAGAGAATTATGTGATCTCTTTTGTTTGATGTTACTGATATACGTATTTTAAGGGGTCGTGATGTTTGGCCCACATAAAAAGAACCGCAACTGCACGTAGCCAAATAAATAATACAATCACTGCTGCAATTAGAAAAAAAGGTAAGATCAAATACAGGTGAACAATTCCTGCTTGTAAAGTGTTTGGATTTATCAATGTACTGACAATTCATGCAGTGACCACATGGGAAACAACCTTGCAAGGGTTCCCCTGATATTGTTGTTTGGATGGAAAAACTAGACCTAGAGTCACTGTGTTTATAGTGGTTAAAAAAAGCATTTAAATTCTTCCCTTTTCTATATGAGAAGAGACATTGATCTGGAATGATATTGATAAGATCCGGATCACATTGAAGAATATTCCAGTGTCTATGTACACTATGAACAAGACGATCAGAATTCCTGGCATATGTAGTAGTGAATCTAAGTGGTTGGGTTCGATCCTTGGTCTGCTCTTTATATACAAGTAAATCAGATCTGGGCATGTTATGAACCTGGTGACTGGCATCTAAAATGGTACCCAGTTTGTAACCCCTATCCTTGAACCTATTGGTCAGGTCTACTTTATTCCTGCAAAATGTAGCTTCTTCAGAACAAATACGTTTGGCCCGGATGAATTGTGACTTTGGAATATTGCGTGCTACATGGGGGGGATGAAAACTGGATGCATGTAAAATAGAATTATATTGTGGGAATTTCCTATATACCTCTGTACCAAGCGTGTGATCCGGTAACCTATTGATAAGTACATCCAAAAATGTTATAGTATCAATATTATGGTGTGCAGTGAAATGTAATCCCCAATCATTATTGTTCAAATATGAAATGAAATCCATCAACCCAGATTCATCCCCCGTCCATACCATCCATACGTCATCCAGGTAACGTCTCCATATGTCAATGTAAGGCAAAAATAAGTTGGTTTTTGTATCATAAATAATATGATTCTCTACATAAGCCATAAAGAGATCTGCATAAATGGGGGCAAAAGATGCCCCCATTGCAGTCCCCTTGGTTTGCCAATAACATTGGTCCTTATAGTAGAAGACGTTACTGGTCAAGACGCATTGTGCCATATCCACCAAGAAGGAATTGAAGTCCAAACTGTATAAGTTGGAAACCTCAAGCCAATAAGCTAATGCATCCAATCCTGCTTGGTGTGGTATATTGGTATAAAGGGCACTAACATCCAATGTACATAACAGCCATTCGGGATCCAATTGTGTATCTGAAACAATTTGCAGGAAATATGTGGTGTCCTGTAATCGAGAACGGATTAAGGGTAACAAGGGCCTGAGGTGTTTGGTCAGAAACAGAGATAGAGGCTCCATAATATATCCCCTACTGGACACAATAGGCCTCCCTGGTGGATGAACTGGATCCTTGTGAATCTTTGGTAGGAAGTAAATATATTGAATGGTAGGATCCTTCACCAGGAGCTGATTCATAATGTCATCAGTAATGATGGCTCTATCCCTGGCATGTATTAAAAATTGTTCAATCTGTTCATTAAATCTGAATGTGGGATCCATAGGCATGCATGAATAATATCTTTCATCTAAAAGTTGTCTCTTAGCCTCTTTATCATAGTCCACCCAGTTTAGTACCACAACAGCTCCACCCTTGTCCGCAGAAATGATAACAATATTCCTGTTGTGTTGTAATTCCAGAATAGCTTCCTACTCCACAACAGTGATATTATTATGTCTAAAGGGGAGATCAAAAGTTGAAAAATGTAGATCTTTGAGAATGCTATTCTGGAATTGATAAACCAAAGGGTGCATAGGTGGTGAAAAACTGGACTTATGATATATAAACTTATCCGGATCCACCTCAGAAGTAGAGTCACCAAAAAACAATTTTAAATTCAACAGCCTACAAAAACTGATAACATCTTGAGCAAATACATCATCAGACACTACAAAACCGGGTATAAATGTCAGCCCTTTATTCAAAATGTTGATTTGTATAGGAGATAGTTCAAAAATGGACAGGTTCAAGAAATTTGTGTGAGAAAAAGCATTTATTTCATCAGAGCCATGTTCAACAACCCCTGAATATTGTCTAGCTCTTTTGTGCTTACGCCCACCCCGCTTGTATCTAGTCCTAAAGGGACAGAACCTGGGACCCTCTTGGGTGTTGGTGACCCTGATGCTGCCAGGGATTCATTGTCAGTACATGATGAACTATCCTCAAAAGATGAGGTAAGATCAACACTGCATCTTCTTAAGATAGATCTAGGTCTCTTTCTCTTATTAGATGTGGGGAAGTTAGAAAATCTAACATGTTTGGAAGTAGATTGAAAAGGAGTACCCCTCTTGTAGTCCTCCTGATCCCTGGAAAACTTTTTAATCTTTCGAGATTTGAGCTCAGCATCATACTTCTGTAAATCAGAAGCAACTTTATTCAGTTTATTTTTAAAAAATGACTCCTGATCAAAAGATTTTAACTTGTTTGCCAGTACACCAATCTCTTCTAATTCCCTATCAACAGCACGGTTATGAAAATTATATAATTACCCAACAAAGGCCAAAGTGGCCTCCTGCTGAATCTTAGACCATTGTTTTGTGAGCTCATCATCAGCATTAGTTACATGTGGAACAATGCGAATGCGAAGGCCACGTGGAGTAATACCTGCACTCTGATAGGCTTTGAATAATTTACTATGCCAAATATTAGAACGCAAGGATCTAAGATGTTTATTTAAATCATCAAATAAATTGGAACAGATAGATTCTGGATTGTTAGATATTGTGTTAAAAGCACTATTCTGATCTGATGAACCTACCCCAAAAACACCTAGATCCTCTC
Source organism: Protopterus annectens (assembly GCF_019279795.1). Lineage (NCBI taxonomy): Eukaryota > Metazoa > Chordata > Ceratodontiformes > Protopteridae > Protopterus > Protopterus annectens. The sequence continues at coordinate 1,132,801,612 of NC_056743.1, forward strand.
TGTCAGAGGCTAGTCCAGCAATAAAACTGGACAGGTCCATATTAGTTATTAGATAGTGACCAATTCAGCATCAATTTATGTATCTCAAAAAACTGGCAATAATAGTTTAAAACACCAACTACACCAGCATGATATGGCCTAATTACTAATTGAAGTTCTGGGCAATAACAGCCAAAAAGCATGAACTTATCAAAATGCTGCGCCCAAAACCCAATGAGCTCAAAAACAATTGGTCAATGGAGCCAATAGCAACACAAAAATATGTGAACAAATAACCTGAAAAGCAGGAATCAAAACAAGAATGGTGTATCAGGCAAAACCATTGAAAAAAGCACTTAATGCAAAGCATAAAGATGCTGAGCCCAGATCAGATGAAGTAATAACACCAAAAAATGTGGTAATATATGAATAGTAATATCATGTAATAATGTTCCAGGGAACAATGGACACAAGAGAGGAAAGTAATCTAAAAAATCCAAACATGAATGTTGAAATAATACAATATATAAATCCTAGTGAGTTGGCCTGAATAAAAAACTAATAATAGTGTGTAACAACATAGGAACTATACCAGTTCTATATATAACTTCCCCCTAAGTAATACCTGCACACTATGATAGCAATACTAGGTCCAGATAATAGTTATTGTAATGTTTCACATTCAGTTGCCCAAAAAAAAAGGTAGTTCCCATTTCAAATGGATGCCAGTCAAAAATGTAATATGGACATAACAAGTGTTAAAAAACACACTACAAACTATAATCTGCATTCATATGTATTCAAATGACAGCTAGGAGGTTCATAATAGTTTAAATATATATGTCAAAAGTTATAATGAAAGGACCTGTATCAAAAATACAAAAATACTGGCCCATCATAAATCCTGAAATAATCGTATACTAAGAACCTAATGTATCTGCCATGTTTCCTGTCCCTTTCAAAACAGGCATGATAAAACATGCCAGTTATACATAATAGTTAAACACCAACAAGTGACTGAGTCACATAGTACAGGGTAAGAAAACATCCAAATACGTCCCGTACATGTAAAATTAAATAATACAAAAATTATTTGGGTCCCATATCAGGTGTGCTAAATTTCAAAATATTGAAATATTCAAATATAATACATTCGCTGAAAACACCATACAAAGTACAAAACAAGTGAATTCACTACATTTCAAGTTCCCTTCTTAAGATTTTGTTAACGCAAATGTCCAAATATCCCAAAATATCGTGAACAGAGCCCCAAGATTAAAGTCCAATAACAGCACTATAATTACACAAGCTCACATTCAAATTGCATATAACAAAACACAAAAACAGTGAATACACTTCATATGAGGTCTCCCTTATAGAATTATGCATTTGTGAATGTCCAAAATGTCCCAAAATGGCGTAAGTAAAACACCAAAATTAAAGTACAATGACAGCGTTTTTGATTCCACACACCCACATACGAAATGCATGTAACAGAACACAAAAACAGTAAATACACTTCATATGAGGTCTGCCTTTTAAAATTATGTATTCGCAAATGTCCAAAATGTCCCAAGATGGCGTAAATGGAACACCAAAATTAAAGTATAATGGCAGTGCTTTAAATTTCACACACCCACATACGAGATACAACCGAAGATTATGTACATGTTAGTCAAATAAAGACAGATGTAGAATAAAACCTGGATAGTCCCATATTAATGCAGTTATAGTCTGTGGGGATTCATCACGAACCAAATGTCCCAAGACATCTAAACAAAGTCCCAAAATTGAAGTATAATCACAGCGATATAAATCCACACGCCTACATACAAGATTCCACCAAAAGTTGTATATATAATATTCAAATAAAGATGGATGTAGAGGTGAAAACAGATGATCCCATATTAATCCTGTTGTGGTCTGTTTGGTTCTTCACGAGCCAAAAGATAAAAATGATGGAATCAAAATCGCTTCAACCGCAAACACCAGAGACAAAGTGTGAAAACCAGCAAAGCATCTCTATTATATCACAGACAAAAGTAGTATAATGCCTGTGGTGGATGGTAATCCTCTAATAAATCCAAGCGACTGTCAGCAAAATAAAAAAGACAAAAGATTAATAAACAAAATGCGCTGCACCAGAATCCATGTAGCAGCATCAAGGTCACAGGCCCCAGCAGAATGGAAAAAAAGTCAGTGTAACACAAAACAAGTCCCCCTGCATGGAAGCAATTGCCCGGCTCAAGTGAAACAATTTGGCAAAAAAGAAAGCATAGCCAGCAAAGCAGTGACAATGAATAAATTGTATTAAATCATATTGATGTTATGACATCTAGAATAACATTTAAACAGCGAAACAAACCGGTTTCGGCCGGAAACAAACACAGCCTTCACTTCATATTTGAACAATAATGATTGGGGATTACATTTCACTGCACACCATAATATTGATACTATAACATTTTTGGATGTACTTATCAATAGGTTACCGGATCACATGCTTGGTACAGAGGTATATAGGAAATTCCCACAATATAATTCTATTTTACATGCATCCAGTTTTCATCCCCCCCATGTAGCACGCAATATTCCAAAGTCACAATTCATCCGGGCCAAACGTATTTGTTCTGAAGAAGCTACATTTTGCAGGAATAAAGTAGACCTGACCAATAGGTTCAAGGATAGGGGTTACAAACTGGGTACCATTTTAGATGCCAGTCACCAGGTTCATAACATGCCCAGATCTGATTTACTTGTATATAAAGAGCAGACCAAGGATCAAACCCAACCACTTAGATTCACTACTACATATGCCAGGAATTCTGATTGTCTTGTTCATAGTGTACACAGACACTGGAATATTCTTCAATGTGATCCGGATCTTATCAATATCATTCCAGATCAATGTCTCTTCTCATATAGAAAAGGGAAGAATTTAAATGCTTTTTTTAACCACTATAAACACAGTGACTCTAGGTCTAGTTTTTCCATCCAAACAACAATATCAGGGTAACCCTTGCGAGGTTGTTTCCCATGTGGTCACTGCACGAATTGTCAGTACATTGATAAATCCAACACTTTACAAGCAGGAATTGTTCAACTGTATTTGATCTTACCTTTTTTTCTAATTGCAGCAGTGATTGGATTATTTATTTGGCTACGTGCAGTTGCGGTTCTTTTTATGTGTGCCAAACATCACGACCCCTTAAAATATGTATATCAGAACATATCAGTAACATCAAACAAAAGAGATCACATAATGCTCTATATAAGCATCATTTGATACACTCTTCAGCTAAATTTAGGTTTACGATCATTGATATGGTGTTTGGTAATCGTAATAATAAAACTGGTTGGCATTCCATTCTTAATGCCAAAGAAAAAAAGTGGATTATTAAACTGGGTGGGCTGTTCCCACCTGGTTTAAATGAACATCTTTAGTTAACAGCCAATAGACTGTCAGTTCATTTTATTTAAACAGCTCTGAAATGTCATTATCTTTACACTGATGAAGGCTGTGTTTGTTTCCGGCCGAAACCGGTTTGTTTCGCTGTTTAAATGTTATTCTAGATGTCATAACATCAATATGATTTAATACAATTTATTCATTGTCACTGCTTTGCTGGCTATGCTTTCTTTTTTGCCAAATTGTTTCACTTGAGCCGGGCAATTGCTTCCGTGCAGGGGGACTTGTTTTGTGCTACATTGAGTTTGAGGCCATGGCTTTGACACCAGGCATCTGTCTCAGTGAGGCCCTTTTGTAGGATGTCCACATCATTAGGAGTTTCAATTATGGCTCCTAATTTGCAGTCATCTGCAAACTTCGTTAGCCAAAGACCTTCTGTGTTAGCCTGTACTTCAGAGAAGTAGATACCAAACAGGAGAGGACCCAGGACTGAACCCTGTTGTACTCCACTTGTCACTGGTCTGAAGTTGGATTTGGAGTTTGCTATTTTCACAGTGTGGGTTCTGTCAGTGAGCCAGTTGGCAACCCATCTTGTGACATAGGGATTTATACCTAGTTTAGTGAGTTTATCTATAATTCCAGAGTGGGGGATGGTGTCAAAAGCCTTGGCAAAATCTAGATAGGCTGGGTCCATACCAAATAGTAATCATGACAGTGTACCTGCTCATCCACCCCCAGTAAGCAGCACCCATACCTTTGCTCACTTACTAAACCATTCACTGAATTAACTTCAAACCAAATAAGCAGCGTCCTTACCTTCGCTTGCTTATCTATTCAACAAAAACTCCTTGAAATGCATCACCAGACACCAGAGGGGGAACAAAAGAGGGCAAGCCTGTCCCTCTTCTCCGCCTACTGGAATAAAATAACAACAGTCCCACCAATCCGTCAAACAAAAAAGGGGAGGGTATCAAGTTCAAGCCAGAATGTGATTACTTACCCAGCTATACTCATCTAAATCCCTTAAGCACCTCCCACCCTTATCTCATTTCCTTCCAATCAAACCTCCCACCGTTTAACCCTTTCACCTCCCCAACCCATTGAATTTCCATTAATATCAACCTAACACCCCCTTGAAGATGTCCCAGGACAACTTGGCTTGTGCCAAGCCTCATTTGTCCCGGTCCCCTTCAATAAACACAACACACCGAATGACATTTGACGACCTTTATTAAAACTTCCATAACATAACTTTGATTACCAAAATTTGTTAAATACAACTGGACATAGTGTAGTCAATTCTAAACACAGAATAAACATCTTTGCAATGTTAATCAGGACAGCGTACCTGCTCATCCTGCCCCAATAAGCAGCACCCATACCTTTGCTCACTTACTTTTCTTATAAACATCCTTATAATGCTAACCAGGACAGCATACCTGCTCATCCTGATCAGTAAGCAGCATCCATACCAAATATTAATCAGGACAGTGTACCTGCTCATCCTGATCAGTAAGCAGCATCCATACCTTTACTCACTTACTAAACCACTCACTGAATTACCATCAGACCAAATAAGCAGAGTCCTTACCTTTGCTTGCTTATCTAGTCAACAAAACTCCTTGAAATGCACCACCAGACACCAGAAGGGGAATAGAAGAGGGCAAGCCTGTCCCTCTTCTCCACCACCAGCCTGCCCAGGCTTTTCCCCCTCACCACCAACTTCCATCAGCTAGCTACCCTTAGGGGATAAGGCCAAACATCATTCGGTGTACAGTAATTACCAGAACATTAACAGCCACTGGCAATTACCCAATGCTTACCAAAGCATCACCTGCCACTGGAGCAAAATTACTCAACCCCAACCACCAAATTAAAGCAACCGCATATCTCTCTTCCCAAACAATTCTTTAACTTGCCCAATGACATACAGATCATGAAGAACTTCAAAATGCCATTTAACAACCACCTTGCCAACACAACCTATCCATATCAAAAGTAAGGCACTTAAACCCCATGATGGCTTTAGCAGTCTAACCCCTCTTTACTCTACCAATACCTCTGAATGCCACCAACAATATACCAAACTGAAAATGCCCTATGCCACAGACCAAAACTAGATTATACCAGAATGAAAATATCCTATGTCATCTGGTCAGTACAAGATTAGTGACATGTCAACCCCATCCCGCTTGTAGAAATGAAACTACATCAATTATTAAGCCTACCAAAGTAACCCATTGAAACTGGCCAAATAAACATGTCGTACCTCTGCAAGAAATCACCACTGCCACAACTGTAATGTGCCTTAATGACCATTGAATAAAATTACTGAATACCCTATAACCTTTCCAGCACTCAGAACATCCACAAAACAAAAAACATTACCTTTCAAGTCCATTTCCATCAGGGCATTGACTGTTACTCACTCAGCACTCAATCTGTAACCTCAATGTGCCCACCCAGGTGATCAGGACTTCCACTGAAACATGCATTCAGATTTAAACATGCAGCAAAACCATTCTCACTATGAAGACCATCTAACGTATGTGATCTGTATGTCTTCCCATACAAATATATCCAATATTCAGTAACTAGCAACTTAGCAACATGGAAGAACACCGAAGAGTACCCAGCAAAACCCATACAAACACAAGGAGGGCACGCAGCCCACAAAACTGGCTGATAATCAAACTGGAGAACCTCTAGCTGTGAAATGACTAACTGCAGTGTCCCATGATATTTAAATATTAAAACTCTTAATTCTACCATGGATTGTACGTTATCCTGTAACACAAATCAGACAAGGTCATAAAACATAATACTTATTCTAGAGTTAAACAAAAGTTGGTTGTGCTTCTTTCTTCTTCTGAATCACTGTGCTTGTCTTTTAACCCGTCCATTTCTGATTAGTCATCCAATGACCCTACTGCTTATTCGACATCAAAGCATGATCATCTGCGAACTCACTGTATCTCACTACTGGAACTTGGCACACCATCATCTACAAAGAAAAGGACAAAAGTAAATCCTCTAATATGTAAGGAGAAGGCTCCATTTTATACCCACCTATTGCAAACTACTGCCACAGCATTCCAAGACCCCATCTGCAAGAAAGAAAAGACATGTAAGTCATCCAAAATACATAACACACATTCCAAGACATCTTCAAGGACAATCTAGCCTGCCAATCCAGGAATGAATGTACCACTGCCACCCACACCTATGACAAAGCAGCCAAAACTGAAGCTATGCCTCCAATGCCTTATCAGATAGCCTCGTCCTTCTCTTCTGTCCCATTTCACTCCCTCATACTGCAAGATCCTAAGGCTCTCCTAACTCCTTCTCTGTTTCTATACCATGTGCTTACGCTACTGCTCAGACTGTAATGCCTCTACTCTTAACTCTCCCACTATCTTTCTTCATCACTAACTTTCTGGCTATTTGTATAGTATTCCTAATGTCATTTGTATTGTACTGGATTATACAGTATTTGTGTTGTACTGGATTATACTGTATTTTTGTATGTGGAGCTTCTCTTCCAGGGCCTCTGCTGCAAATGGGTTCTGTAGACCCAGTCAGACCACCCCAGTAAACACATATCCAATATTTAATTAAATGAATAACTAAAATAAACAAATTATATGTGATGAACTGGCAGTACTAACTCAACCCATCTTCACCATAAAAGTTACACCCCCTGCTTGCACCATCCGAGTTGCAAAACCCCTGAATTATCTATCTTTATTCAGCAAAGCCTGCACATCTGGGATGGCATCCAAAAGGTATGCTGATAGCAAGGCTTCCCACAGTCAACCCTATCCAAAGTAAATTAACAGCTGCCATCATATCCTCTAGAGCTTGAAAATTGAACTAACAGCTTGTAAAGAAATGTAAAACAAAATACCATCTGCTTTGCTTCCTAAGTTCATGCAAGACCTTACTGGAGACTTTAATCCTTCATCTTATTTTAAGGTTGGAGAAGGTGAGTGAATGAACCTGACAACATTAAAACGGTATATTTACACCATCCAGGTTACTGTGTTGTAATAGAAATGAATCATATTAATTCATTAAAAGATCTTCTTTATAAGTAACCAACATATTTTAACCATCCTATGCCCTTCCCAGTTGAAGAGGTTAGTTAGCCATTAGTATGTGTTCCCCATTTGTTTCCCACTGTCAGGGCCAGAGTTCCCCAATTTGAAGATGGAAGGGGAAGAGCTATGATTAGACATTGCTCTACAAGCCAAGGTACAAAAGAAACTAATTGCACATCTATGTACATTACGTACATCCCTGCCATTTATGTAAGCACCATAATTTCTAACTCAGGGTGGATCTTCTGCATCACTCAGCATCAAATGCACTCACACTTACATTGTAATCATCGCCTTATAGCAGCTTCTAAACATTATTTTCTAAGTTTTTTTTGCTCCCATTTATGCCAACTATCAAGTCTCCATCCATTCATTGTCCCAAAGTAGCAAATTAGCCTGGTATAGCACAAGAGCAAGAGCCTTCTTGAGGGGGCCATCGTATGGGCAGCATTGAGGATTGCTTGTGCTCTTTCCAGCATCATGGCAAGAAGGGCATTTGTACCACCTAACCCCAACACCTGTGTTGAGGATTGAGCTACCTGAATCACCATGGGGACCCACAACATCTTACAACACTCCACATGCATACAAAATCTCCCCCTTCCTCCATAATGGTCAGTGGCATAATGCACATGTTCGTGATCCCCAATGGCAATCACCTGTGGAAAAACACCCCAAGCAGCTCAACAGGATAAATGCACAGCTGGCAGTAGCTATGCTGAAGTGCCAGCCAAGCACCCAAAATGCAGGAACCACACTCCATGTGCACAACAAGATACACTCCAGCCAACCCCATCCTCATGTGGGAAGCAACACTGTCAGCCATGTCTGAAAACTGCGCTCCTACAAAGAAGAACCATTTGAATCTATTAAAACATGCATTAATGTCATACTTAAAAACCTTTTGTCCATGTTATCAACAAACTAACTGAAATGTCCTATGTTGCACTCATCAGCACAACAACATCATAAATGGCTTTTAAATGACTGTTTTATCTGCATTGAACTTAAAATGCAGCATTACAGTTATTGTCGTAGAAGCAAGCATGCACTTTCAATAATGCAGCATTACAGTTATTGTCTTAGAAGCAGGCATGCACATTCAAGGCGTGGAATGACTCAGTCACGTTTAATTAATGATAACTGAAACAGTCCATAAACAAGTTATGTTAAAATTCTCCTGTGAGCTGCCAGAAATGGAAAGTCATTGCCGTCGCGAGGTATGCTCCCGCAAAACAAAAACTGAAAGGAACATTGCTGCAAAATCAGAGCAGAAACACCCCTTCTCCAGTACAAATAGTTCAAACTTTCCCTGTCAGCTACTATGCCCAAGTACTGAATGGTAAGCATAGAGTTAATGAAAGTACTTAAAACCGATACTGTTTACCTCCCATTTCCCATGCTCTGTAATTTTAACACCATAAGATAACAGTAAGATAAATCTTATGTCTCCCAGACATGCACAGTGATCGCAAAAGTTATAAAAGCCCGCAAAATGCCTTAACTGATCTTACAGAACCTGGCATGCCTCTTCCGAACTGCAGCTGTAACCACCATCTAGCGATCCAAGGTGAACCATAAAATGTAGCACAAAGCTCAGCATTTACCGTACTGTTCTCTTTGAATGAAGCAAGACCCAGTCACTCCGCATAAAACTCGCACATGAAAGAAATCGCGCCATTGTGTTTTTTTTTGTTTTGTTTTGTTTTTAATATAACAAGGCTTCTCCCAGACTGACTCACACCCATGAACTGCATCAACCCCAAGACTGCTACTTCAGTCAAAAAGAATAAAAGGGGACAATGTGCAACCAACAGCCATAACTTATTGGCTGCACTTTAACAGCAACACCTTCCTCTTACAAACCACAAACCCCCTCCATCCTACCAGAGTTTGAAGCTTTAAAGACACAACTCACATGAAATTAATTTCACTGTTTCCCACACCATTCGACTGGACGTCAGTGTCTATATATTGTATTAGTGTATTGCGTATAGCAAAGACCGACCGTAAAGTCCAGCCAAAACTCTCCTTTCCAGGGTACACCCTGACTCAAAACTCTTGTTAATGCTCAGGAAGCCTCCATATAGACACCAGAATACACAATCCTCTGACCATAGCAGCCACCAAGCATGCGTGGCACAAATCAATCACAATGACTTGCTCAGAGCCCGCGAAGACCATTCAGGGATTCACTGAGGAAAATACATCAAACTGAGCATGGCAGACTGACACACTAGAGAATCCCGAGCCCGAGTGAAAGCCACAAAACTACTCACAGTAATGAGCTGAGAACAGCAAATAAATATCAAGTAAGAGGAGATGGAATCGGATTGCTAATGTAAAGCTTTCATTATTATTTTTTTTTTAAATAATTACCTCAAGAGAAGCCCCAAGTAGACAGAGCATGCCGGCTGCCCCCACTGACACAAGCCCTTCAAGCCCACCAAAGCAATCAGTGCATGGGAAGCAGGGCTGGTACTGATGATAACTAACAGGATCACTGTCGGGAAACACAGGAAAACCACCCTCCTCCTCCTGACATTTGATCGTAAGTATACCTTTTCCCATCCCCAACAAACGCACACAAAAAAAAAATAAAAAATATATATATATATATATATATTTATATATATATATATATATATATATATATATATATATACACATATATTTCACTACTAGCAGGCCCTGTCATTGAACATCACTCACCCCTTCCACACCCAACCATTCCAAGGCCTATCTGACCACCAATGCCTGTAGGTCATCATGGACGAAAACCTGCTGTAGCAGGTTCACGACAAAATGTTATTACTTACCCAGCTACACTAATCTAAATCCCTTAAGTACCTCCCACCCTTATTTTATTTCCTTCTAATCAAACCTCCCACCGTTTAACCCTTTCACCTCCCCAACCCATTGAATTTCCATTAATATAAACCTAACACCCCCCTGAAGATGTCCCAGGACAACTTGGCTTGTGCCAAGCCTAATTTCCTAAGTAGTTAAGTAATTTTGGATGAACAATGCACAGGAAACAGTGTCACCAGGTTCAGTATAAGCAGCATGTAAAAACCTTCATTTTTGGTTCTAGAGACTGGGCGTCTGTACATCACTGTGACTGGAGAATGAATTTTCCCTAGCAAGGTGCTAATGTACAGGTAATGCCCGGTGAAAAACAAATTCTCTTCTTGCTGTTGTGAATCACATTTATAAAATACCAAACAGGGTCTGTTTTTTACACTTGCTAAAAGTAAGTAAATAAAGGAAAGAGATGAGCGAGTGACATTGCGTGTGTGTTTGTGTGTGTGTGTGTGTGTGTGTGTGTGTGTGTGTGTGTGTGTGTGTGTGTGTGTGTGTGTGTGTGTGTGTGTGTGTGTGTGTGTGTGTGTGTGTGTGTGTGTGTGTGTGTGTGTCTGTGTGTACGCATGCATGCACAACTGCATGTATGTGTGTCTGTGTGCTTATGTGCATGCATGATAGAGAGAGAGACAGACAGCACATCATGACATCTTCCAACAGCAGCAGGCAGTCCATCAGCATGCACTAATGTCTGGCATTATTGAATGGCTTTGAAAGTCAGTGACTTACCAACATATCAGTCATTCTATGAAAGACAGAGCAGCACGATGCAAGAAAATCAGGGCAGTAAAGTGGCATGGGGGAAAGTTGCAATGCCTTGCATTCTTTGAATTTTTTTTTTCATTCATTTATTTTCAGAGATGCATTCACTAAACAAAATGTCTGTATCTGCCGGGCATGTGCGTGAGTATTTTGTGTATGCATGGTTTTGTGTGTGTGTGTGTGTGTGTGTGTGTGTGTGTGTGTGTGTGTGTGTGTGTGTGTGTGTGTGTAGACATTAACTTCATTCATAACTTACATTGTGGATTCAAAATACTTCCTCAAACAACAAGGACATATTTTACAGCAAGTTTGAAGCATTGGGAAGCATTTTACATCAATACACACACAAAAATAAAGTAGATAGCAATAAAAAATACAAGACAATTTCACAACTAGCCCTATTCTCTAACCATAATAATGCCTATCATAGCACATTCATTCCAGTGGTGTAGATGCCTTATACCTGAAGGGTCAGGCCTTACAACACCACTGGATGGGCATTATTTCTCCAGTAAAACACACACTGTCAGCCATTATTGCTTGCTTACCCATAGATATAAGGTAGGGCTGTCAACCAAACTGGTGGCCTTGCTTAAGCAGCTGGAATGTTTGAGAAACTGGCATGAGTTAATTTTGTAAAATATATACTACAGCTGAACTTAGTCAAATTATACCAGAGAACAATATGAGTTTGGAAGAGAATTATGGTCACTGTACTTTGGTGCTGAGTAGGAAAAAATGTTTTAATTTATTTAAGAGAGATCAGATTTGTAATATAGATGATTATAATCTGGTCTCCTATCAAAATCAGAATGCTATGTGTTCAAGACATGGGTGTTAATAAATTCACCTCTCGAGTGAAATAAGAGAGGTGAATCTTGACATCCATATCTCGAACACGTAGCTTACTAGGCTATGATTGAAAAGACTGGACCATAACTCTTTGTAGTACATGGAGCTTTACCTGCTCCCATGGACTACAAACGTTAGGGAAGAAAATAGTGTAGTAGTGATGTTTACAGCTTAGAAAACTATATCACACTAACCACTTTCATTCAGAGTGCAGAAACCCTAGAACACCATTGCAAAACTGATAATACTTCATTCTGACTTAAAAAAGGTCCAAACAAAGCATTTAAGCTCATTTCATGGCCTTCCACTGCTCTTCCTCTTTGGCCACCGAGCACTGTTGAGAGTGACACTAGTGCTTAATAGTACAGAGAGGGGGATGCAACAATTGTTATGTACCTTTCTGATGTCAGGAAGGTGCTTAACAAACCTTTTCATCAGATTCAGAGGATAATCACATCAATCTATGCACCATAATAATATTGTCTGCATTAGAGGTGGACAAGAACAAATTATTAATCATCCCACAGTTTAAGAAATTCTTTATACTAGTTTATAAAAAACGGACACCTAGTTGCATGGGGAAAAAAACTCCATTCCGTAAACAGGACATGATGCTTCATACTTATGCCACATATTCCCACTGATTCAAAAAAGCATAATGCACTATCTTAACTCATCTTGTGCAGATTTTCAAAGGGAGTTATGCCTGAGTGATTCAGAGACCACTGTACCACTACAGTGGAATGAGATCACCATCTTATAACAACATATTGGTCTTACTGGTGAGAGCTATATGCAAATATAGCAGTCCAGGGACATAGCTAATGCAAATTAGCCATGTGCTCTTCTCCCAAAGTTTGCCAGCATTAGAAGAGTATGGCAGAAAATTTCAAAGAACAGCTCCACCCTGTTATTTGAGCAGCAAAGTAAAAAAGGTGTGTGCCACCTTTTGACTGCATAAACCTATTTACTTCTATGACTGTTAGTGCTGAAACACAGATAAGAATTGTGGCTGGGTCTATATTAGATAATCAAAGTTTCAGAACTTCGAACACCATCTGATCGAACCCATATGATCGAAGTACTGAAACTTCGAATATCTAATAAAAAAAAAAAAAAAAAAAAAACAAAAGTAACTGCTTTAAGCAGGAGGGCAAGCCCCTCCTGCACCCCACCCCCCGCTAATTAAATATATCAACTCTGAGATCAAGCTACAGCATTGCAAAGGGAAATCTTCCATTTCCACACCATACTCCATTGAAATGCGATCTTGGAGTTGGTATATTTAAGTAGCGGACAGTGTGGAGGGCGCAGCTCCCATGTGGGGGGTGCAGGGGGACTTTCCCCCCTGCTTAAAGCAGTTACTTTTGTTTTTTATTAGATATTCGAAGTTTCAGTACTTCGATCATATGGGTTCGACCATATGGTGTTCAAAGTTCTGAAACTTCGATTATTTAATATAGACCCGTAAAGGTGTGTGTGTGTGTGTGTGTGTGTGTGTGTGTGTGTGTGTGTGTGTGTGTGTGTGTGTGTGTGTGTGTGTGTGTGTGTGTGTGTGTGTGTGTGTGTGTGTGTGTGTGTCTGTGTGTTTGAAGGTGCCTGTGCTAATGCATTGCTTAGGCTGACAGGAAGAAAACTAGTGTCTTTGGATCTGACAGTGAAATGATTGGTTCAGATACATGATAATAATGATCTGCTAATGAAATGTTGTTCATTGCAGCTTTCTAATGTCTTTGTATTGCAGATTATCACTGTTATGTTACTGGGGACTATAGCATTTCCTAAAGTGGTCTGGCAGAGATAATTTTTCTGAATTGCAACCATTGATTTTCCCGCTTTGTCTTTTGATATTCAACAATTCAGTCTGCTACTTTAGTAGCCCCTAGCAAAAAGCCCCATGGCCCTGATACACTTCCTGATGAATTTTACAACAATATTTTCTGACTTGGTGGCTCTCCATCTTTTGCATTTAGTTCAATAACTGACTAGTACAACCCTGTTTTAGATCTGTATTTTAAATTAGCAAACATTATTATGCTGTCAAAGCCTGGAAAGGGCAGATGATTATTTGAAAACTATCACCTTATTGTGCTGTTGGATGTTGATTATAAATTATGAGCAAAACAGATTACCAAATTTTTAGTTGTACTGTAGTCTCAATTCTTATTTGGCAGATATCAACAGCAAATCTTACTTTGCAAGCACCAATAAAATCCGAGAGGCTAAAGCAGCAAACTCACACTAATACAAAATGAGGGCTGCTCAACAATACCAAAAACTCCGAAAAGCAGCAACACTGTACTTTTTATTCACAGTCAAAATTAAACCACAACTTGACTTCATCAGAATCGATATATATATATATATATATATATATATATATATATATATATATATATATATATAATATAGCTACTTAATTAATTAATTAAAACTATCAATTTATTGTAATGGTCAGTGGTTAGAAACTTAAAGGTGAAACACCCTAGAAGATTCACAGAGGCAAATTTTCTTTATAAAATTTTTTACAAATAAAAATTAATTAATAAAAATATTAACTTAGTAAACATTATAAATATACTAAAAAGCTAATATAATATGACATATGGTATATCATTCATCTTACAAATCTAAAGCTTTAAATTTCAAAATACTTGCTAATGACACATTTTCATTTAAGCCAGGAGGGTCCTTGTAATTTGTGCATATTTGCCATTGCAATTCCCTAGAATCTAAAATAGTTTCTCAGGGAATTCCACTTGGGTTCTGGTGAACTTTCTGTAGGATACCAAACTGAAATGTAGTATGACCCACACATTGCCTTGTATGTTTACACAGGGCATTATTCAGTTTCATTTTATAGATATCACAGACATGTTCATATATTCTTTTATGTAATGCCCTTTCAGTCTTACCCACATAATAAGTGCCACAGAGGTCACAACAAGCACTATATATTATACCTTTGGATGTACAATTACAACCATTTGCTAATCTGACTTTAAATAGAGATGGACCAGGGTTAGTTTAGTTGCTTCTAACACAAATGGGCATTGGTCACAAGGCTCTCATTTCCTCATCCCATTCACTAACCAAGATCGGGATATTTGTTGTTTTTCCTAAATATTTTTAGGTTCATACCTTTTTATAAATTATTTTTGGCTCATTACCCAAAAGTTGTAATAAGGTCTGGTTAGATTTAAAAATTGACCAATATTTCAAAATAATGTTCTAACTTCACTGCTGAGTGCATAATAGCAAACAACTAAACTATTTGTAAAATCAGTACTATTAGGTATATCATGCAATGGCTTTTGGTTATCCTAAAAGGGGTCCAAATCTTGAGTCTGTCAAGGATAGAACATTATCCTTGAATTTTTCAATGAAGCTCCTGGGGTACCCTCTTTCTAGAAACATATTAACTAGTCACCGACATTTGATATTTAATATTACATCATCAGTCATCATCCTAATGATTCTAACACATTGCCCTTTGACCAATGACCTTTTTTGAAACAATGGATGTGAACTGGAGAAATGCAAGTATTAATTTGAAAATGTGGGCTTCTTATATATGTTTGACTAAAGCTTGTGTTCATCTTTATAAACTGTTACATCTAGGAAATTGGCAGAAATGTCCATACTTTTATAAGTAAACCTCAAATAAGATGCATTTGAATTAATAAAAGTTATAAATTCATCTAACCTACTTCTTCTATTTGTCCAAATTATAACAGTGTTCTCCAAGTATCGAATGTAAAGAGACCAACATTCCTTATACGGGGAATTCTAGAGTGTATTTTTCTCCCAAACCCACATAACAATGTTGGCATAAATTGTTGCACTGACTGCACCCACTGCCACACCTTGAATTTGCTTATAATATTCACTTTTGAATGACAAAAATTAGTGCCTAACACCAGTTTCATGAAATTCATCAATATTCTGTACTGTTCTGCTGATACTGTCAGACAACATATCAATGCTTCAGAAAATCTTTCCATTCCATCTGATAATGGAACGCATCCAAATAGATCCACAATGTCTGCACTAGAAAAGTGCCTTTAATACACAATTCGGGGTTAACTGTCTCAAAAAGTCAAATGAGTTGTTTAAAATATATTTGAAATGCCTTATAAAAGCTTTTAATGTTCTGTTAATGTATGCAGCCAAAGGATAGGTCTTAGAGTTTTTAGCAGCAATTATGGGTCTTATAGGAGGGTTAGAAACATATTATGCACCATTGGGATACTAAAGATAGTTAGTATCATAGGCTGCTCAATATGTAAAAATTCATATGTAGTGCACGAAATTAGGCCATCAAGCAATACATCATCTAAATAAAGATCGACTTTGCGAAACGCCAGACAATTAAGCAATAACCCACGGCTGGGTGTGAGTAATGCTGGATTTACCCACGGTTGGTGTGGTTTGGTCATGAGGGTGAAGCCCGAGTGACCAGACAAAGCCAACTGGGGGTAAATCCAGCATTGCCCACATCCAGCCGTGGGTTATTGCTATTATGCAATGACATTATTTAAGAAAAAAATACTTACTTTTTTAAAATAATGTCATTGTATAATACCTCTATGCTGCCCTTCAGCAGTTTTCCAGTATCCTGGGGCATTTCTGATGTACTGTGCATGCGTAAGGGACTTGTGTTCCCACGCTTATGCAGTACATCAGTGCTGTGCAGAGGCAGCAATGGAGAAAGGAAGATCTCCATTGCTTTTTTTAAGATATCTCGCTATATTATATGAGTTCTTCAACTCGCATAACATAGTGAGATATCTTAAAAAAAAACAACATAGATCTTCCTTTCTCTGTTGCTACCTCTGCAGAGCAAAAAAAAAGTAAAAAAATAAATCAGGAGATATACTAATGGAAAAAGTCCAGGTGACCGTACCTTTTTCCGTTAGTATATTCTCGGATTTACAATGGGCACACTAGTTGGGCTGGCCAATCAACTTGCTCTTTTTTGAATATTAATGGCCAGTCATTGTATAATTGACAAATAACTATATCCCAAAGCTATTTTTGAATTTCATTTCACTTCTGTCCCAGGTAAAAAAGTACAGTTTGCAAGTATTTTCTATCTACTATAAAGTGCTTTTCTCATTAATTACCCCAGGCAAGTCTTTAGTATTAGTTAATGCCCCATAAACATTTTAGTTTTATACACAGATATTTAAATTTGTATTTTTTTGCCAGGACAACTTTGTTTCTTTGACTACTGAATATAATTTTGGTACTTTTCAGTGCACATACACTAAGTGTACACAATTTGCATTCGAACTCCATGCGTGGTAGTCATGGCTTAGTGGTAGGTCATACAGACTAATGTTACCAAGGTCCTGGGTTTGAGACTGGCAGTGGGAATTTATTTTCAGTGTCACTGCTCGACAGAGGCACAGCAAAATAATGGGCATAGTTTCTCTAAACTAAAGGGGTGGCGTAAGCCACAAAACTATGGGCTAGGCTTATAAATGCCCTCGGGCAGATAGCCTAGTATGAACCTATGAACCTATGAACCTATGAAAAAATCCCTAACACATTTGTTGTGCTTTCTAGTCATTCAGAAAGATTACACTAAGTGTGCATGTACATATATACATACATACATTCATACATACAACAATTTCAAGCATGGGCATTAATGTCCTTCCAACCTGCCAATATACCAAGACAGTTGTTCCCATAATAAGTGTCCAGGCTGTTCTTAAAATATCTAAACTAGTGCTTGTTGTAAGGGAATTTGGTAGCCTGTTCCATGCATCAGCTGCTCTCTCAGAGAACCAATTAGTACACTTCTTATTCATATAGAATCTTCTACATGGGTTGTCCGATGATTCTCTACCACTTTTTGATAACCCCAAACATTCACAGAGGTAGTTGTCTCTAAGTGCCCTATATATCTGAAAAAGATCTCCCTTAAGTATCTATATAAGACACTGTACAGGTTCAGATATTTTAGTCTTTCATAGTAACTTACATTTTCATATTAATAGTTGCCCTTGGTATATTTCTGCTGTACATTTTCCAGTTTACTCATGCTTGTTTTCCTAGAAGGTTTACATATTGTTATCCCATACTCAAGTTTGGATCTCATGTAGCTAACAAAACAATGACTTCATAATTTCTGATTTCACAGACTGTATAAACCTTTTTTATGCAACCTATAGTTCTATAACTATCATAAACCAATTGGTTGATATGATTAGAAAAACTCAAAGCAGGATCTACCTATATAGCCAGATCCTTAAGAATCTACAATTTCAATCACTATGTGCTGTATTAAATATTCATTTTTTAATGTATGTCTCCCAAATCTGATATTAATATTACATTCTCCATTATTTTTCCACAACATGAAAGTAGACTTAAGGGTCTGTATGACTCTGGTTTTGCCCTACTCCCTTTCCCTTAAATACTGATTTAATAAGTGCATGTTTCCAATCTTAAGGAATCTTCCCATATTTATATCACCTAGTAAATAATAGATATAATGGTACTCTAAGTTCTTGCTCAGGTGTTCACAGGCTATTATTACTAATTCCTTCTCTACCCTGTGCTTTGCTTGAATCCAGTCTGTATAGTTCTTTTTCAATATAGTCTAATTTGATTTCAGTATCTTTGGTTACCTGGACATCACTAGTAAAATGTATCACCCCCTCTTTGTGGAGCCAAACTGTTTGCATAACATTTTGTAAATATATTTATAATCGGTTGTGTCTGAGAATACATTTTAGAATCTACACACAGTGTATCAGTTTGTATGTCTTTACTCCTTCTGCATCTTATGTATCTATAAAATGGGTTCCTATCATGCTCGATATCTTTATATAAATTTTCCTCAATTTTTTCTTGGTCCTGTCTCACACTATGCTTAAATTGTTTGTCCAGCTTGTTTATTTCAGTTTTCAAAGTTGTAGTTTGATCTCTTTTCCATTTCTTATATTTTTTGAATCTCACCTTAATCAAGTATCTTATTCTTATGGAAACAGCCTCCTGACATTGTCGGCCTAGATCCTGATGTTATTATTTTTTTTTTCATTCAAACAATTTCTCTTGCAAAACTTTCTACATTCCTTCTGCAGTTTTTTCCACTGAAAGCATCAATGCAATTAGTTTTACACAGTGAGTGTTTGTCATCCATATAATCTGTTATTTAATCTTCTGTGTATTGTTTTAGATTTCAGTCTGGCAGAATTATCTAGCAAAAGATTAATCTGTATAACCCATGATCACTGCAAACCAACAGTGGTAAAGTTTGACAAAGTAAAAGTTTGTTTAGGAAGACAAACAATGTGTAGTATGTTCCATTTCTGTGTAGTTTTTTTTTTTTTTTTTTTTTTTTTTTTTTAACAATCTGAAGCAATTGTTGTTCCTGAACAAATGTTTTGAATCATTTCCTTACTGATGTTTTTGAATCAATATTGTTCCAGTCGGTTTCTGGTAAATATAAGTCCTCAGCCACTATTATTCTTCCATCTTGTTTTTCATGCAATAAATGTATGAACTCCTGTAGGTCACTTGACTTTGGTGGTCTATATACTCCAATAATTGTTATATGTTTCAGGGTTGTCTTTATTGTCACAGTTACACAATCTATAGTGTTGGTGTTATCATTGAACATGTAATAATTACAAGTCTCATAACTGTCTTCAATAACTATCATAACACCTCCACCAGATTTTTTGTTAGAATGTCTGTTGCAATAAACACATTTACACTCTGACAGAACTGGTTTCAAGTCATTGTTCTTTAACAATGTTTCACAAACAATAACAGCATCAATCTTGTAGGAACATAGCAAATTCTCCAGTGAAATAACTATTATTAATGTTCCTATTATCAACAACCATCAGACATGCATCAAATATTGCTGTCTGTGAACTATTACATTTTTGACCTGGCAAAAATCCTGCCTTGTGTTTGTCAAATATTGCAAAATATCTGGTGCAAATATTCTCTTCCCTGATTCTGACAAGTTCATGCCTTCCTATCTGGATACATTTGTGCTCAAAAGTAGGCTTGGATGCTCTACACATTTCCATTTTTAAACTGGGTCATTTTTTCATGTAGGTATTTACCCCCCCAAAAAAATCTTTTCGTTCATGGTGATATGACTCTTCTTTCTATATGTAATTTCTGAAAAATACATCGTAATACCTGCAAAAGCTATACTGTCTAAGAGGGCTGTAAGTTCCCTTCTAACAGTCAGAGAATTCTTGTGGATGAGATATTTTGTACTGACATGATTAAAAACACATCCATACTCCCTTTTATTAAGGCATTCTAAGGCCCGTTTCACATCTTCTATTTTTGCTCCTGGCAAGCATAACACTATCCAATGTTCAATGTTAAGTTGTCAATCTCGCCTTCATTCTTGCTGGATGGGTTCGGAGCCGATCCTCGGCTCCAACTCGGCCATTTACTAAGCTCGAGAGCTAATTTTACCAGCTCGAGGCAACCCTATATCCCATGATGCAAGGCGGAGACTACCCAGATCTCATTTGCCGCTTCGCTTACGAGGTGCCTCTTTTACCAGCTCTAGGTAAGTTTTCTTCAAATTAAGACTTTTAGTCTCAACCCTTTTAAATTTAATTACCTTAGTTGTTTTGTGAACCTTAACGTTTAATTTAACCCTATTCCCATTAGTGTCCCCTTTTTTTTCGGGTTATTTATCCCTTTCCCTAGGTTAGGCCTTAAACCTCCCCCTTTCCTAATTTTTCCTGTTAGGGATTCTGTGTGTGTTTGAGTGTGTTGTATCCCTGTTTAGATTTATATTATTGGATTAGGTGTTATTTGTGTGTGTGTCTGTGTTTCCTTGTTTCTTGTGTTTCCTCGACACAGCTATGTCGAAGGACATAAAGGTCTCAGGCTTCAAGAAGTGTGACTCGTGCTGTCAGAAGATGTCTCTGACAGACGGTCACACTTCTTGTGTTTACTGCCTGGGACCTCTGCACCTGCAGGACTCTTGTGCTATCTGTCATGCCTTCAGCCCAAGAGTCCTGCAGGAGCACAGAAATAAATTAATATTGAGGGGCTTATTAAAGCCTGAGAGCTCCCCGACTAAGTCGGCTCTGGGGAAGCCCTCGAAACCAGTTAAGCCTTCAGCTTCAAGTCCTAAGCCATTGGCTACTGGTTCTATTTCAGTGTCGAGATTGGCTCCGGCTGGAGCCGATCCTTCTATATTAGAAGTTACAGTATCGGCTCCATCCGGCGCCGATGCTGCTAAATCTGGGCACTCAGTGTTGGCTCCGGCTGGAGCCGACGTATCCTCGGCTCCTTCGGCTCCACCTATCTCAAAAAAGAACTCACGATCCCCCTCGTTGGAATCGATACGTTCGGCTCCGAGATCACCCCTGCTCTTGGAGCGGAGTCATCGGAGCCATTCTTCTCGGTCATCCAGGCTGTCCGATCACGACCTTGAGAGAGTGGTGAGTAGACTATTAAAGTCTCAGGCATTGGCCCAAATGCTCCATAGCCTGTCTCAACAGACGGTAGCTATCACACATCCACCTAACATTACTCCTTCGACTCTCTTACAGAGCTCAGAGCCGGAGCTCCTCGGAGCCGTGACTGTTGTGACTTCGGAGCCGATACCACCCCGCCCCCCTTTCGGCTCAGTCGTCCTCTGCTCCGATTTCCTCCTTGAGGCCTTCATTGGAGGGATCCGGGCATCTGGTCTCTCTCGTCAGCTCCGAGGGGGCAAGTGGCATCGGACCCTTGTCCGACCCCGTTCTCCCTCTCAGAGCTTCGGCGTTGGTGAGCTCAGCCCCGACATCGGCCTCGGAGCCGTCCCTGTTGGTGCGGCCTGGAGTTCCTATCTCTTCGGAGCGGGAGCCTTCTGGCCTCTCTGACGGGGGAGCCTTCAAGGTGATGAGGAGTGTACTAGCCCCTGGGCATAGTCAATGGTCAGTTCCATCAGCTCCTCCCACTACAGTGCCTGCTGACGTCTCTTCCCACTCTCTTGCTCCTGGACCCAGAGATCCAATGCCTCAGGTTTCCCCATTGGGAATATCTTCCTCTTCCGAGGCTTCTCCTGATCCGTCAGGTGAACCTCCGCATAAGAGGACATGTAAGAGGAAACATCTAGACTCTCCCGAGTCTATTACATCCGATACTGACTTGGATGAGTCGGAGGGATCCCCAAGGTCCCCCTCTGAGGATGTCTCTTTCTCAGACATCCTTGAACTCCTTAAGCAGAGGGGGAACTGGCCTTCCATTAATCCTTCCGAGGATGAGTCAGTATACCTGGAGGCATTCGGATCTCGACCCTCCACCTCCTGGGTGTCTCCGCCTTTCGACCCTCTTATGGACGTGGTGGCTTGGAAGGTGTGGATGGCCCTGGATTCGGTGGAACCTTTTCCTCGGAGGCCTTCTAAATTCATTACGGCTCCACCTGATAGGCAATATTTGACAAAAGGTGTCCCGGTTGATGCCATGGTGGTGGCTTCAGCCACCAAGAAGGAACTAGCTGATCCTTCAGTACCTGTCCATCCTCCTAACAAGGATTCTAGGACTATGGATAGGTATGGCAAGCGGATTTTTTCTTCAGCGACCTTTGCCATGCGATCGCTGAACTACTTGTGTCACTTCACCTGCCTTCAAAGAGATGTTCTTAAAGAGTTGGGAGAAGTTTTACAGGATCCATCAGCTGCTGGGTCTCAGGATAAGATTAGCTCACAGCTAGGAATCCTAACTTCCATTGTTAACTCCTCCATGCGGCTCATTTCATATGCAGCCGATGGAGCAAGTAGGGCCACAGGCACAAGAGTGGCTTTAAGGTGTCAATCCTGGATGCGGCTTTGTAATTTTGCAGACCCCTTCAAGGCGTCCTTCACAAACTCTCCTTTTGATGGTTCGACCTTGTTCGGACCTCAAGTGAAAGACACCTTGACTAGATGCAAACAAGATGGCAAGACTCTTTCTGCCGTAGGAAAACGTTTCTCCACCCCTTCAAGACCTTACCCAAAAATCTCAAGGAGTCACACCTGATGCACGAGGTCAGTTTACCCCCAGAGGCAGAGGGGGTAACAACAACAGACGCCACCCTAGGGGCAGAGGGGGTCCGCAGAATCAGGGTAGCAGTGAACCTCTCTCTGACAAACCCTTCCAGCATCCCTGAGATGTTGTCGATTGTCCACCTTCGAAGGCAGTCGGGGGAAGATTATCGCTGTACCCAATAGCCTGGCTTTCCCTTTCTCAAGACAAATGTGTACAGTCGATTATATCTGAGGGTTACAAAATTCCCTTTATTCAAACCCCGGTTCAGCAAAAGGGAACCCTTCCAGATGTTCCACCCGGTCTAAGGGAACTAGCAGTACCAGAGATATCAAAACTGCTAGCAAAAAAAGCCATCCAGCCAGTCCCAGTAGACCAAATAGGATCCGGAATCTACTCAAGTTTCTTTTTAGTACCAAAAAAGACAGGGGACTGGAGACCAATATTAGATCTCAGCAAACTAAACAAGTTTGTAAAGAAGACAAGATTCCGGATGGTCACGCTTCAGTCCATTCTACCCTTTCTGGGCAAGGACAACTGGATGTGCTCGGTAGATCTTCAGGATGCGTACTATCACATAAAAATTCACAGGCGCTCCAGAAGGTTTCTCCACATTCGGCTGGGGACCAGTCACTTCCAATTCAGGGCCCTGCCTTTTGGACTCACTACAGCCCCCAGAGTGTTCACCAAATGTATGGCAGCGGTTATGGCTCACCTGAGACATCAAGGATTCCAGGTGTTTCCATATCTAGATGACTGGCTCCTCACTGCCACCACCAGGCATCAACTTCTCCAAGCCAGAGATTACACCATTCACATTTGCAGAGGGCTAGGGATTTCTATAAATTTCGAAAAATCTGCCTTGTCGCCTTGTCAATCTGTTACTTTTATAGGTGCAAAATTGGACACCGTACAACTTTCAGCAAAGTTAGCAGACCAAAGGATCTTGGACATTCAAATCACGTCCAGGTGATTCTCTTCAGCAACAAAATTCAGGCCAGATTTGCTCTGAAAGTATTGGGTCTTATGGCGGCCGCCATAACGCTTCTTCCCTTTGCCCGCTTTTACATGCGTCTTCTACAATGGATGCTTTTTGCCCAGTGGTCCTTTCAACAACTTCCCATGCGTCACAGGATCATAATAACTCCAACTTGCAAAAGGCATCCGACCTGGTGGATATCGTCCCCTCAAGTCCATCAGGGCAGACCCTTTGTTCCTCCTGCCCCAGTCGCCACGGTTACATCGGACACCTCCCTGATCAGGTGGGGGATCATTATCAGGGCAGGATGGTCCATGGCACTTGGCAACCTTTCGAATACCACCTGCACATAAATGTCCTAGAGATGAGAGCAGTGCTTTTAACGTTGCAAGCCCTCAACGACTCTCTTCCCCTGGGAACTATTGCAGTCCAAACGGACAACATGTCCGTAGTGTGGTATATCAACAAACAGGGCAGAACCAAGTCCTATCCACTGTGTCGAGAGGCTCTCAGACTTTGGCAGTGGGCAATCTCCTCTCAGCAGTTTCTGATAGCAATGCATATCCCCGGGAAATCCAACATCATAGCGGACAGGTTGAGCAGAGCTATTCTCATGTCTCACGAGTGGTCTCTCAAACAATCAGTGACGGAAGAGATTTTTCAGGAGTGGGGCCTTCCTTGCTGCGACCTTTTTGCTACACCTCAAAACAGCAAATGCCCAGACTTCTTCTCTCTCTTCCCCCTTCCAGGCCATCCCCCCAGAGATGCTCTAACCCAAGATTGGCCCCGGGGACTTCTTTATGCCTTTCCCCCCTTTCCTGTGATACCTCAAGTAATTCAGAAAGCAACCGCCTTGAGAGCCAAGTTGATTTTCATTGCCCCTTATTGGCCTCGACAGATATGGTTTCCATTCCTACATCATTATCTCTTGGTACAGCCATGGCATCTGGACCCGGTTGCAGATCTTTTGACCCACCAGTCGGGGCAGCTGCACCAATCCATACCTTCTCTCAACCTCACTGCCTGGGTGCTCCACTTCCATCCTTAGCCAGGCTTCCTATGATTTCTAATCCCGTCCGGGATATCATAGTAGCTTCCCTTAAATCTTCCACCAGAAGGATTTACACTAGTAAATGGCAACGTTTCTCCTTCTGGGCAAAAGCTGGGAATATAGACCCCTATACTGCTCCGATTCATTCGGTCTTGGACTTCCTAGCCGAGATTTTTCATTCAGGATCTTCTTCCTCCACAGTAAATGTTCAGCTGGCAGCCATTTCGAATTTTCATATAGGCTTTTTGGACCACAACATTATGTCACATAAACTTTGCAAGGCATTCCTTAGAGGTATCTTTTTACTTAAACCTCCGATTAGAGACCCCCCACCACAGTGGGATCTAAATTTAATTTTAACATCCTTGATTCTTCCCCTTTTCGAACCTACGGCTGCCTGTTCATTGAAATTTCTTTCTTGGAAGACACTCTTTCTAGTCGCCATTACTTCTGCCAAGAGAGTATCTGAGCTTCATGCTCTCTGCATTCGTCCTCCCTACGTAATCTTCCACAAAGACAGAGTTTCTCTAAGGACTAATCCGTCTTTCTTACCCAAAGTGGCATCGCAGACGAACTTAAATCAATCCATTGATCTTCCAGTTTTTTCCCCAAATTATTCTGATAGAGCGGAACAAAAACTACATTATCTTGATGTTCACCGCCAACTCAGATATTATCTGGACAAAACTAAACATTTTAGGAAATCTGATCAACTGTTTCTATCCTATGCAGAGAACAGGAAAGGCCTTTCAGTTTCCAAAGTGACTTTATCTAGATGGCTGTCTTCTGTGATTACTTACATTTATCAGCTCAGAGGCAAAGGATTGATTTCTAGGCCAAAAGCCCATTCTACCAGAGCTCTAGCTACATCTACAGCTTTTCAGGCTAGACTTCTAATAGACACTATTTGCGCAGCAGCCACATGGGCCTCTCCTCATACCTTTGTTTCACATTACAAATTAGACTTGGCCTCCAGAGACAGATCGAATTTTGGTTCCACCGTTCTCAAGAGTCTGTTCCATTGAGCCACCCAGGATAGAGGTGCTAGGGACGCAGTCCCATCCAGCAAGAATGAATGTGAGATTGACAACTTAACATTAAGAAGTTATGTACCTACCATAACGTTCCATGATAGTTGTCTTCTCT
Source organism: Protopterus annectens (assembly GCF_019279795.1). Classification (NCBI taxonomy): domain Eukaryota; kingdom Metazoa; phylum Chordata; order Ceratodontiformes; family Protopteridae; genus Protopterus; species Protopterus annectens. The sequence continues at coordinate 1,132,827,762 of NC_056743.1, forward strand.
CGCCTTCTTTCTTGCGTCCAGCCCACCATCCTCCTAGCCTGGTCAGACCGAGAAGATTAAGCCTCTTCTCTTAAGAGGTTTTATCCTTTTTTCAGGCTAATCAGCTTCTAGTGTCGCTAGATTAGGTTGATCCCTTTCAGAGGATTATGATTATTATGATTGTCATTTTTAGTATTATTACATTTTCTTCCTCCTCTCCAGTTGGAGGAATGTATTGCATAATTTCCTTAGCTACCAAATGAGATCTGGGTAGTCTCCGCCTTGCATCATGGGATATAGGGTTGCCTCGAGCTGGTAAAATTAGCTCTCAAGCTTAGTAAGTGGCCGAGTCGGAGTCGAGGATCGGCTCCGAACCCATCCAGCAAGAAAGAAGGCGAGAGAAGACAACTAACATGGAACGTTATGGTAGGTACATAACTTCTTATTATCTCCTCTGCAAAATAGGTATCAGTTCCTCTAATAATTGAATCTCCAATTTCCAGAATATTTTTTTCTGACCAGATTTGAAGAATTTTCATCCTCTAATTCAATGATATCTGCTCTATCAACTGTTACAAAGAAACAATCTTTATTAACATCAGTTTTATTAATCCCACTGTTTTTATTGATTATTACATTTGCAAGCATACAATTCTCATCTAACTGGCTTTGTACATCCACAGCTTGATCCACGTTGTCAATATCTTTCTCCTCTTTTTTTATTCAGTAATGTTCTTCAGTCCTTCCATGTTCAGTTTTAATTTCTTCCTTTTTACTTGCCACGTGCTTCTCTTTTGGAAAACAAATATGCCCATTTCTGTAAAATTAAGGTTTTCTTACAGAAATAATATTATTCCCTCTAATCTCTGTGTTAAAAACATAGCAGTGTCCTTATTAATATGTATTCTCTTTGTTTTACAGACATTTCTCAGTTTCTTTTTCTTCCTTGTTATTTGTTGTGAACTTCCCTGGTATGCCCCAACACACAATTTTTAGCACCATGCATAAATGTAAATATTCTTTTGCATTCACTTTCCAGACAATTTCTGACATATATTTGTCTACCTGATTGTTTTCAACTATATTTGCTGTTTAAAAATAAATTATTGCTTAAATGCAACATTTGCTTGCATGCCTTTTAGGCTTACCCTCTTGAATATTTTTGCAGCGAGAAGAGAAAGAAAATTTACTAATTGATAATAAAATGAACCATTTTGGAACATTTCAACCATAAAAGACCACTCAGATTGTTGTCATTATATTATACTAATGTCCATACCCATCAATAATGGCCACTTTAATTGTGTATACCTCATATGTTTGATTATGATAAAAAGAGACCACAGTATGTTATTACAAATTCTTTATAGAACTGCCAACTACTCCTGCAAAACTTAACTGGTTGTTTAAATTGATAATATCAACAGAGTCAGTCATTTTTCACTCAAAGGCAGCCCATGTACCTAGCAGTTATAACCTTATCATTAACAGTGTATACTTCAGATGTCATATTGTGATAAAATAATAATAATGATAATAATAATAATAAAAATAGTAAAATTAATGCTAATAATAATGATGATGATAACAGCCACAGAAACACATTTAATGTTTCACACAATCACACAGTAGCCAACATAAAGTACACCAATTTACCTCACTCAAATGTACACTAGCCCTACAAATCCAGATTCATGACTCATTAAATTGAGCATATGACAAGAGAAAAGTTACTTAATGTCTGCAGAATATATTCCAAGCAGCTTTAAAATAACAAAAAGCCATAGCCCTCAACCTCATAGAGCAAGAATCAAAGGCAAAGCCAAAAATAAAGGGGGAACAAAGTCCTAAAGTCAAGAACAAATTTAAAATAGTCCTCTGTGTACTTAGGAAGTTGCTGAAACAATAGGCTTGGTGTTAATGTGCATGCTCTAAAGGATATGAAATCTGAAACTCAAAATATCTGTTATAATTCATGACTGAAATTCTCAACTCAAGGATGGCGCCGTGGTGCAGCGGTAGCATTGTCCCCTCACAGCAAGAGGTTCTCCAGTTCAATTCTCGGCTGGGGTGCCTTCTGCGTGGAGTCTGCATGTCTTCCCTGCATTCATGTGGGTTTCCTGCGGGTGTTCCAGCTTCATCCCATGTTAGAAAGGCATGCATTTGGAGCTTTTCTCCCTGGGCCTTCACTGAAAATTGGCTTCTTTCCAAGTCGGATTTTCCCAGTTAATAATGATAAATAAATAAAACTGTTTGCCAGAAGACCCCATCATTTGCAAAGAAAAGACAAAAATATGAGCTCAAATCAGGGATCAAAGCTACTCACCAGACAGAATCCCCCAAACAAAGTATTACAGGTTCATAGGTAAATACTAGACTAACTGCCTTGTGGCCCATTTTAAGCCTAACTAATTTCCCTGAAAGGTGAAGCTCAAAGCCTGCATCTGTGAGCTAAGCACCTTAACTATTACACCAACATCAATGGGTTTTCATGTCATAGAAAGAAAGGATTATTTGTATTGCGACACCTACTGCATGCACTAGCAGTCATTGTAATTTGAACTTGCTTTCTGTAGAGCAGAGTTTATGTGCTGTATCTTCAAGAAGCGTAACATGAACTGAACGTGAACATATAAATAGCCAGCATGTGCTATACCCAGTGCCATTTTGAGAGTGCAGCCAGAGAGTGAGCATGTATGGATGCATTAGCTAGTTTGTATATAAATAACCTAAGTTAAAGTTAATAAGCTTCTATCGTAATATGTTTGTATGTAATAAAGTTGCTTGAACAGAACCCACAAAGGTACATCCATTGTCTAGGGGCAAGGAGAGCACATGATGTCAGAAGTGGGATTTGAACCCACACCTCCATTCGGAGCAATGAGGTCATAGCCGGCATTAGGCACCCGCGATACCCATGGCCGCGGGGAGCCCCAGATTACTTCCCCACAAATGAGGGCCCCCATTCAGCAGCCGCAGGTTGCTCTGACCGGCGTTGCTCTTCTTCGGCTCGGCTCCTCGTGGATGTCCGCTCACATAGTCTGGCACGGTATGTTCGATGCTTTGTTCAGAAAATGTATGTTGATGTATAACCTTTAAGATTATTAACTTTTGCAAGGAATTAGGGTAATATTACAAATTGTCCCCTGTGACTTCTGTCTTTCTACATGATTCCTAAGCAAAGAAATTGACAGGAATATGTATGATGCCGGTAATGCTCTTAATAATTGTATTCAACACTGCTTTTATTATATATATTTAATATGTTTTACATGTACCTTACCTAACTGGCATAAATGTATATATGGATTTGTAGACTTCTTTATTTAAATGTTTGCAAGGAATAATCACATCTGTTTGCTGATTAACTAGAGGTGTGATGTTATTAAATAAAAATATTTATTTTTTTAGAGGTCCTGCAGAGTTCTAAATAGTTGCTATGAATAGTAAATAGAAATAAATAATTAGCTTCTGAGAATGAACTGAAGTGCATATATAAATATTTCTTAAAACCATGTGCATTGAACATGCATTCATCGATGGGAAATTGCTAATTAAATGTTTAACTGATTACATTATTATGCATTGTAGTTTTATTGTTGAATTTGAAGTTCAATGCTCTTTGAAGGCTCAGTGTTGGTGTTACTGGTGTTTACAATGAAAGATTTAATACATCAGTGCTTCATGTATGCTGACACACTAACATCTATTCTAAGTTTGCATTTTCTTTTAAGTCTGTCTCATTAAAGCTATTTGAAGAAGTTATATTGTTTGTTCTCCTACAGCAGAACACCAGATATGATGATCTTACTTCATCATAGCATATTTTTGGAAAGGGTACAGTACCATCCCTACCATAGCTTGTCTAAAAGCTGACAGCCTCAGTGGTATAATTTGAGAAACAAGACTAACTTTTATTGATATAACAAATGCATTTATCTCAGGATCTCATAAACTGCTGATATAGCTGTAAATACCTGATAAATTGTGCTCTGAAATTTATTCTCATATGAGTCACATCTCTGTCTTTTACAGAATGACTGTATTCATTTATTTATTTATTTATTATATTTATGATATGTTTGCAAACTAACCATATGTAAAACTGTCATATGTATTATTCTATATTGATCTTTATGAACATTACATTATTATGCATTGTAGTTTTATTGTTGAATTTGAAGTTCAATGCTCTTTGAAGGCTCAGTGTTGGTGTTACTGGTGTTTACAATGAAAGATTTAATACATCAGTGCTTCATGTATGCTGACACACTAACATCTATTCTAAGTTTGCATTTTCTTTTAAGTCTGTCTCATTAAAGCTATTTGAAGAAGTTATATTGTTTGTTCTCCTACAGCAGAACACCAGATATGATGATCTTACTTCATCATAGCATATTTTTGGAAAGGGTACAGTACCATCCCTACCATAGCTTGTCTAAAAGCTGACAGCCTCAGTGGTATAATTTGAGAAACAAGACTAACTTTTATTGATATAACAAATGCATTTATCTCAGGATCTCATAAACTGCTGATATAGCTGTAAATACCTGATAAATTGTGCTCTGAAATTTATTCTCATATGAGTCACATCTCTGTCTTTTACAGAATGACTGTATTCATTTATTTATTTATTATATTTATGATATGTTTGCAAACTAACCATATGTAGAACTGTCATATGTATTATTCTATATTGATCTTTATGAACAGATAGGGTACTTCCTGGATCTCCCATGAAGAAGATCCCATGGCTGAGTATAATCATCTTGTATTTTAAATTAATTAATTAGTAAACAATCAGACAAATGTGTCTCAGTCTTTATCACAGGAATGCAGTGAACAGATAGGTGCATCCTGCTATGGTGCGATCCTGATTGTAAGAAAGCTTTGTTTTATATCAGACTTTCTTAAGGGCAAGCTCAACATCTGAACAAATCACAGTATATACCTTCAGCAAAGTTACACTTTTTACATGGTTTAATGTGTTCTTTCATTTATATTTCCTTTTGGTGATGTTCTTCCAATACATACTTCAAAAATGTCATGTTCCTTTCCGGTTGCATCTGAAGTAATTCCTTGTAAAGCTTCAGGTTTGCATGAGTAAATGCAGGCTGTTTGAGTATATTTATACTGCATGGTATCATCTGAGCATGTAAGTATGTTTTTAAATGCCAAAAGTCCATATTGCATTTAATATCGATGTAGATAGTATCAATGTGTAGTGAGACAGGTAATCTTAGATCCAGATCGTAAACTTAGATCCAAGTTGCATTTGAATGTGGACGGATGGGCTTTGTTTTATTTGTATGGATAGTCTGTTGTGGCACAGTGGTAGCCTCTGTGATATATAGCCATCTCTCCACAACATTCAGCTTAGATACCTGGACTGAGTATTTTTGATGCCATTTGACCGGCTGATGTTCAGTAGGTCCATCTGCATTAGGTCAGAGGATGCCTTGTATGCCAGGCATGTCACCTCTAAGCACTCTGTAGGATACTGAGTATAGTAATAAATCTTTGAGGTGGTCCATGCAAGACCTATTGTTTAGGACTTGTATCCTTTTAGTAAGGTATCTCTGAAGGTATTCCAATTGTTGCATGGGGCTGGACAGATACATGCTAAAGTGGGCATTATACAAAATGATTGACCCAATGAGAGCTTTGTAAAGGGGGACAACAACATCTCTAGATCTAGTCACAATCAGTTTGTTTATAAGCTGTGCAATATAGAAAGGCTTTCTTATGACTCTGGGCACATGCTGGTCAAAAGTTAGGCCACTGTACACACAAGTTCTCAAATGCCAAACAATTGGGTCAGTTCTCAGAGGGCATTGTCATGATTTTGACACCAGTTATTATTTGGGACAAATCTTCCTGCATGATGATTAAGTAATTTGGGATTCAATAGCTGCTCCTAGCTTGCAGTCATCTCAGACTTATCTGGCCAAAGCCCTTTGGTATTTCCTTTTACTTTTGAGATGTATATGCCAAACAGAAAAAGTCTCAGCACTGAACCCTAGGGTGCTCCATTGGTGATTGTTCTCTTCCCCTACCAAACCCTGGGGGACTCCATTGGTGATTTGTCTCTTCCCCTATTTTGATCTCCTGCATCCTGTGAGCAAGTTGGCAATAGTTGGCAAGTGTTTGCTCCAACATTATTCATCTTTTATACTACACCCGAGTAGGGGACTGTGTCAAAAGGCTGGGCTAGGTCAAGGTAATGTGGTGTGAACTGTTTTACCTTTATCAATTCCTTTGGTAACAAGAGTAAAGCTTAAAATTTGCCCATGATTTTGAGCCTTTCACACTTTTCTCTGGGCTGTTTTCAAACAGATTTTTAGGGACATGCATACATGTATTCATTCTTTGATTCACCTTCTTGATTGTACTTTTGGGCCTTGTCTGGAATTGTTAAGCTGTGAGGTTAGAAGAGAGGGGTAGGGGCTGTGAGAATGTTGCACAATGTTTAGATGTTTGACCTGTATTTATGGTCTGTTAGTCATCATAAATGTGAATTCACACAATGCATGCTACTGGAAAAAATTGTTATTCCACCATCCTACCATCTTTATTAGTTCATAACCACAATGTTTTAAACCCCCTAATGTTACGTCCTTGTATGTATTTTTTTTTTGTACCTCCTCTAGAATTGTGCTGAGACTTTTGGGGGGACTATGAGAATTCTGCAGAATGTACTGATTATTGTAATGAATGCTAATGCAATCCCTGTTGTTCTAATATCTTTCTAAGTTTATCATAGCAATGTTTGTAAGTATCCTTGACGTTACACATTTGTTCTGCAGTTATTTTCAGCTTTGGAATTATGCTGAGAGGTTAGGAGGTTGGTAGGGGCTGTGAGAATGTTGCACAATGTCCAGATGTTTGTTAGTTTTGGTTGTTCTTCAAAAATGTGGGGTCACACAATGCATGCTAATATAAAATCTGATTCTAGCATCATTATTAGTTCATAAGCCCAGTATTTTAAATTCTTAATGTGCAGTCTTACTGTAGTGCTGTTCATCATGTGTGGGTGTCTATGCCCTGTCTGCGAGTCTGTGTAACTGTCTGCCTCGTGTCTCTGTCCTGTGTGAGGGAGTCTGTGTGGGTGTCTTTGTGTACCTCTGTGGGACTGGCTACCTTGATGCTGTACGGAGGCTTGTCGTAATGTAACATTAGTATTAAATGCCAGTCAGTGTGTGAACCTCTGTGTGTGGCTACCTTGCTGTGGTACAGCGGCTTGTCATAATTTATTGGTACTAAATTTTATTTATTTAACATTTGTTGACCGGGAAAGTTCAACTAGGACATAGCCTATATTTAGCAGAGGCCCAGGGAGAAATGCTGCAGAAGCATGTCTTTGGAATGTGGGAGGAAACTGCATGAACGCAGGGAGGGCATGCAGACTCCACACAGAAGGCACCCCAGCTGAGAATCGAACCAGAGAACCTCTTGCTGGGGGGAGTGACAAAGTTAACTGCTGCACCACTGCGCAGTCCCAGTCAGTGTGTGTGTGTGTGTGTGTGTGTGTGTGTGTGTGTGTGTGTGTGTGTGTGTGTGTGTGTGTGTGTGTACCATTGTGAGTGGCTACCTTACTGTGGTACAGGGGCTTGTCATAATGTAACATTAGTACTAAATGCCAGCCAGTGTGTACCTTGACATTTCAAGTCTTTTTAATGGTTTGAATGTAATAACACTACACAGTGATTGTTAAATGGTGCTGCATAAGCTTGATAGGGAAGGAGGCATGATGGCAATATGGTCACACTTTTTATATTCTCCTGGGTAGGGCCCCCAACTTGAAACATGCTGGGGGTCCCCAAAATACTAGCACCGGCCCTGCATGAGGTGTAGAGATAACAGTGAAGGTAAACTAAGAGAAATGAACACAAAAAAGAGCCAGAAAAAACCTAAGGTAATGAAAACTTGCACAGACAGCTTATTTTATAGAAAAGATAAAATGGAACATTTCAAGGGCACAAACTGCATTATTAAACAAGCGGGAGGCACAAAAGGTTTATTAATTAAGCAAAATGTTTAGGATTAGGATGTCTGACAAAATGATTATCAGAAAAAGCAAAGCGAATATCTTTAAAGCAAAACAAGTTTATTTAAAGCAGAATGAGTATTTTTGAAGCAAAACAGACATGTTTATAGTAAAATGAGCACAAGGAAAGCACAATGGGCATGAATTGAGATTAAACACGCAAAACAGATATAATAAGGGCAAAAAGGGGATATTCAGTGTAAATAAAGTAAGGCAACTGCATGTATTTGCAAAGTGTTGTGTTTTGGCATAACTACAACTTTGTGTTGTATCAAGGGCATGACAAGTTATTTGAAGTATTTCAAAGTGTGTAAAAGTGCTTACAGTGGGTGCTTATTACTGTGCATGTATTCTGAAGAGTTTATATGTGTGCAAAGTGCAAGATGCTTATATGTTATTTTGCCAAGAACTGTTACAGCTTGTTATTCTGTGTAGTTTGAAAACCTGTGCAGTCATTATTGGGTCTCAGAGACAGTTTGAGAATGAATCTGCTTTCTTTTACTAAAGAAGTTAATTATATAAGCACATCACCTAGTTCCAATTTTTCTGAAGCCATTTTCTTAGTGTATGCTGATGATTTCGATGACAAGTTGGGCAAACGTCCAATTGTGTATTCTATGAGGTTAGACCCGGAGGTTACCCCTATAGTCACACCAGCAAGAAAAGTTCTGATAGCTATGCAGGATAAAGTCAAAGCCCAGATGGATAAAATGGTACAGCAAGATGTAATTTGTCCAGTTACAGAACCAACTGAATGGGTGTCATCCATGGTAGCAGCTCACAAAAAAGGCTTAGATTAAATCAGAATATGTATTGACCCAAGAGATTTGAACAAAGCATTGAAGAGACTGCATCATCCAATGCATACAGTCAGAGGTTGCAGCTCTGATACTGAATGCCACTGTTTTTTCTGTCTTGGACGCAAAAACTTCATTTTGGCAAGTGATGCTTGACCGCAAATCCTCATTATTGACTACTGTTTGGCAGAAATAGACTCTGTCATAATAGTAGATGATTTATTGGTTGGAGGCAGTGGTGAAGCACAGCATGACAGAAATCTAAAGAGAGTTCTAGACAGAGCACATGAAGTAAACTTAAAGCTCAATCCTCTGAAATGCAAATTCAGATGACTAGACATCACATACATTGGTCATTTATTTACCAGCACTGGCTTGAGACCAGATCTGTCCAAGCAAGCAGCTATTCTTGATATATCAGCACCACATAATCTTCAAGCTCTACAGCATTTCCTAGGCATGGTCAACTATTTAAGCAAGTTTAAACCAGATTTCAGTGACCTGACAGCACCTTTAAGAGAGATGACACACAAAAATGTTACATGGACTTGGTTGGAACAGCACCAGAAGGCATTTGAAGTCCTTAAGCAGAAAATTGCTGCCCCACCTACATTAAGATACTATGATGTCAATAAACCAGTCCCTCTTTCCTGTGGTGCTTCACAGTTTGGTCTTGGCACAGTCATTCTTCAAGAAGGCAGACCAGTAGCCTATACATGTAGAACACTTACCCAAACTGAAATGTTATATGCTTAAATTGATAAAGAACTTTTGGCAATAGTATTTTGCATGTTCAAAGTTTCATGATTATACCTGTGATCAAGCTGTTCAGATTGAAACTGATCTCCAAACTTTAGTTACTATTCTAAAGGTGCATATGCATTCAACTCCAGAGAGATTACAAAGAATGATGCTCAAATTGCAAAAGTACAACTTCAAAATGGTCTATACAAAAGGCAGACTTCTTTATCTGGCTGATACCTTATCCAGATCATCCAGAAATACCACGGAACAGCTTGATGCAGAGAATTTTGACTTTGACATTATGGAAGTGCATAATCTTTCTACCATGAGACTTGATGAGCTGAGAGATCATACAAAGACTGATCCAATTTTGCAAAAGCTCAATGACTACATTACTGTTGAATGGCCGTCAAAGCAATCTACTGTACCACCTGAAGTGCAAACCTATTTTCCTTACAGAGATGAGATGTTGATGGAAGATGGCATTATTTTCAAAGGTCCTAAAACTGTTGTTCCTGCTTCCTTACAACATGAATATATCCAGATTTTGCATTGTGGTCACCCTGGTTCTGGATCTACTAAGAGAAGGGTGAGAGAACTAGTATTTTGGTCTTCATTAGTGAAAGACATTGATAAAGTACTTTCTTCTTGTTCAGTGTGCAATAATACTAAACCACATTTGTAAAGAGAACCACTTCAGCTAAGTCGAGTTTCTGAACTACCTTGGTCAAGCCACTTATATATTCGAGTGGAGCAATCAGCATTTTTAGTACTGGTAAAATCTTATTTGAACTTCTTTGAGATTGATCTACTACCTAATCTGACATCCACTGCTGTTATTACTAGTTAAAACTTCATTTCTCAGTCCGTGGTAGTCCCCACAAAGTTATTTCTGACAATGGTACTCAATTCACTAGCCAGTTGTTTCAGAAATTTGCAAAAGAATGGGACTTTGTACATGTTACTAGTAGTCCAGAATATCCACAGTCAAATGGTCTATCTGAATGTGCAGTGCAGAGTGCAAAGCAATTGCTTGAAAGGTCAAAACGTGATAATACCGATGTCTTTTTGAATTTACTTAATCTCAGAAACATACCTGTGATGATATACTTGGTTTGCCTGCTCAAAGACTTCTATCCAGGCAAACCAGAATAATGCTACCTATTACGTCTAGTATATTGAGACCTAAACCTATGAACAACAGAACCATCAGGGCCCAGTTATTCAAGAAGCGATCAATCCAGAAGTTCAGTTATGATAAATCGAGCAGACTTCTTCATCCATTGGAAGAAGGAGAAACAGTGAGGATACAAATGGTGAAAGGTTTCGACTGAATTGGTCAGATAAGAGGTATATGTACCAAACCAAAATCCTACTTTGTAGAATCTGAGAGTGTGGAGTACAGGAGAAATCGCAAACATCTTCTCCCTGCACCAGAATCGTTATTGCAGCATTGTTCCTGTGACACAGACTCTAGATGTCAGACAAGGATAGACAATTTTCCCATCCCAGAACATGTCTTAACCTCTACTTCCATTCCTGAGGATGTTCCCAATATTCCTAAGGTTGAACATTCAGCAGAGACAGTTCCAGTTGTTAAATCTAATTCTCAGTTCTATGTCACATGATTTGGTCATATTTCCAGACCTAGTGTGAAATACACAGCGACATGAGCATATCTGTATATATGTACCTAGTTCTGTATAATTGGATGACAAGGAACTATTTGTATTGTTTGCATGTCAAAAAGTGATTTACAGCATTGCATGATCTTTTTCTCAAAGCGGGAGGATGTAGAGCAGAGTGCATGTGCTCTATCTTTAAGAAGCATATCAAGGACTGAATGTGCACATATAAATAGCAGGCATGTGCTATACCCAATGCCATTTTGAGAGTGCAGCCAGAGAGTGAGCATGCATGAATGAAATAGCTAGTTTGTATATAAGTTACCTAAGTTAAAGTTAATAAGCTTCTATCGTAATGTGTTTGTATGTAATAAAACTGCTTGAACAGAACCCACAAAGACTCGTCCATTGTCTATGGGCAAGGAGAGTGACACTTTATCTACATAACTTCCATTGTCTTGGAAATGACTTACTATTTACTATGTCTCAGAATATCTCTGCATTTCTTCTGTATATGTATACTTGTTAAATATTATTATAACTATTAATTAAGCTTTTTTACAGTCCCAGTTTTCAACCTCTTAGCATAAGACATGAAGACAAATTCAAATATAGTGGCAAGAAAAAGTCCCAAAATCACATACAGATTTAAATAGTGGCCTTATAAAATAAGAAAATAACCAGAATAACAGGCTTTGTGTTATCATGTATTTTCCTGAAGAGGTGGAGTTCTGGAACTCAAATGACTCTCATATTTATTGCCTGCAGTCCTCATCATTTTATATTAAAACACACGTTTAATGAAGAAAAGACCAGAAAGGAGCCAAAATGATTGACATTTTAGAGAACAAGAGAAGTATGCACACAGTTTTTACCCACACAAATTAATCTTGCCCCTTCCAACCTTTTGGCACCATGAATCAGGGATAAAGCTGAAAGATAATAGGCTGGAATCATAAAGCTTACCACAAGGTGTACACTATGAGTACACTTAGTGCAGCCTTTCTGAGTGAATAGACAGCACAAGCATTGTGAGAAGGCTGTTCTTGAATTCAGAAAGTGTACACTTTGTGGTAACATTTATGAATCCCCCCAAATGAGTGACAAAGAACTAAAATCCACCCCTCCTTACTATATATACTAACTCCAGGGTCACACAACAGTGGGGAAAAGGCCATATATAACTTTCAGTGAAATGTGTTTCAGTGAATTGTGTTTTCAGTGAATTGAGCTTTCAGTGAATTGTGCGCAGTCAAATGTTTTTCAGTGAAATGTGCTTTCAGTGAATAGTCCTAGACCCATATGTATATATATATATATATATATATATATATATATATATCTATATATATATATATATATATATATATATATATATATATATATATATAAGACCACTATTAGCATCGAACAATTTTATTACCCTTTTAATAGACTTCTTCAGAATAGAAAATCAAGTCATTTTCAACTCCTTTTATACACACAAATTTCACAAATAATTAATCAATTAAAACAATCTAATTAACACATTAAAACCACAAATACACATTTAACCTTTGATGTAAAACTGCAGTACATTTAAACAGTCTACTTAAATATTAAACTTTCAATCTTTTTCCTTTCAGAAAACACTTTTTATTTATATTTTCATGAAGCCCGGGGGCTTTATATGCATATAATTTCATCTGCCATTTTGCTTCGACTGTTTCTGACTTATCTTTACAGTTCCCTTCTCTTATGTCATGTGGAAGACATTCTATAACTGAAAACAAAAACTTCTTAAAATTAGAACAAACTGTTGACTGTTTATATAAAGCATTATTATTGTCTTTAACTTTTATGCTGTAAAGGTGTTCCTTAATACTTTTTTCTAAACATGTAGTCATGCCAATATAATAGCTAGGATACCCTGAACATAAAGCAATAAAAACTAAACCAGCAGTTATGCAAGAATACCTTTCTTTTAAATAAATAGTAAAATTCATGTTTTCTGTTTTAATATATTTAGTGACATAAATAAACATACAAGCTTTACACATACCACAGGTGTACATACCTACTTCCCTATCTGTCTGTGAAATTTTTAATAAAGTATCAGATTTTTCTAAAATTGTCTTAAAACATCTTGTTTTATGGTAAACAAAGTTCCATACATTGTTATTTCCCTGCAAAATTTTCCATTTACTTCTAATGATGTCCTTTATAGCAATAAAGTCAACAGACATGTCTAGCTTGAAAGTTGGACCCCAATCATTATATTTTGTTTTTCTTTTCTTCTCCCTTTAAAATTGGTTTAAATAAAGTCTCTCTTTTGTCATATATCTCTCAAGCTACTTTGTATAACAATTCATCGTTATACCCGCTTTCCTTAAACATTTCAATAATTGAATGATGTCACTTAAAAAATCACTTTCTTTGGTGGTCATTCTAGATGCACAGATTATTTGCCCCCGAGGTATATTCTTCTTTTTAAAATCTGGGTGGCAACTTTTGAAGTGTAAATAATTCTTCAAGAACATCTCCTTTCTGTAAATTTTACTATTCATTTCTTTGTTATGTAAATCTCACTCCAAACTGACATCTAAAAAATATATATTTCTACCAACTCCATTAACCTTAAACTTTAAAAAATCAAGTGTCATTAAGTTCACCCATGAATCTATCTTCTTCTACCTTCAAATTTGCATTAAAAGGAGGTCATCCACAAAACATTTATATAACACTATATTGTTAAAAATGAGCATTTAACTATTTCTTGTTCCCACCACACTAATACTAAATTAGCAAAAGACAGGAATAGACTAGCCCCCATTGCAACCTCCCGAACTTGCTTAAAATACCTTTTGTTGAATAAGAAGTAACAACACATGAGACATATTCCCTGCCAGCACTCTAGAATATTTGTTCCATACACTGTAAACAGCAAATGCAAGACAAGCTGTGCACTTCGCATATGCACACATCAAAAGACCATTCAGAACCAGAAGGCTGGGTGTTTTCCACTCATAAACTTTGACTCTGTCCAGTATATATATATATATATATATATATATATATATATATATATATATATATGTGTGTGTGTGTGTGTGTGTGTGTGTGTGTGTGTGTGTGTGTGTGTGTCTATAGGTATATAGATACGCCTATAAGGGTCTACTTCACTTGACCTAAAACTCATTTGACTGACTCCCATTTGACTGACACCCATCTGACCTAATTTTCAAATGAATGACAACTCATTTGACTGACTCCCATTTGACTGACACCCATCTGACCTAATTTTCAAATGAATGACAACTCATTTGACTGACTCCCATTTGACTGACTCCCATTTGACTGACACCCATCTGACCTAATTTTCAAATGAATGACAACTCATTTGACTGATAATCATTCATTTCACTGACATTTCAGATATAGACTTGTTATGGGTTTCCCTTCACCTGTGACTTGCTTGTGATAAAAGGAATTACTGTAACTTATAGTGCTGACTGTCAGAATATTGATAGTCGTGTAGAAAGTAGTGTTGTAGTGTTTCTAAATGTGGGTTTTTCTTTTTATATTTTTATGGGAAGTATCTAAAGTAATTTGGCGAATGTTTTGTGCATTCCCAGTAGTAGTGGCAGTGTGTAGAGTATTATAAGGCAAGTTAAAGGTATATCTCATTTTCCTCACTGTAGTGCAATCCTGGAGTTAGTATATATAACTGGGGGTGGTTAATTTGGTTGCACATTGTCCATTTTCTGTTAATAGGGTTAAATAGTAGTTTTTAAGTTCTGGAAAGAGTTAGTTATTGGTGTTCTGAGTGTGCATGTCTATTGGTATGTTGAAATTTAGCATTCTAAGCTGTCGGTGAAATGAGTGTCATTCAAATGAGTTGTCAGTCATTTGAAATTTAGGTCAAATGGGTGTCAGTCAAATGAGTTTTAGGTCAAGTGAAGTAGATCCACATATACATATGTAAGTATATATATGCACACAAATCAGAACAACAGGCTCCCATTTCAACTAAATACAAATTATTGAAATTTAGATGAATTATAAATAACTGAAATACCATACATTCAAAATTACCCAAGAGACATGTTTTCAAAACATTTTATTTTTGCAGTAAAGCATGCACCCTTCATGCGGTGGGGTTATGCCCAATAACCCCTTAGTTAAATATATTAATGCCATGGTTTTACAACTATGGAAAAACAGAAATTCTACACACATAAAAATCACAACTTTAAAGCAATTAGGAACCATATCAGCAGGAATTATTTATAGGTAACCCCAAACACTGGCAAAAACATCTTAATATACTTCTGTATTTGGATTCCATGATTTGTCATTCAACCAAATGTTATAGGTCCATATAAATATGTATATATATATATATATACATACATACAGCATATATAGACATTTATATATATATATATATATATATATATATATATATATATATATATATATATATAAACCAAAGAGTTAAAAAGTCACACAGACAAGCAATTAAGTAAAAACTGCAGGAAATTACAAGAAAGACCCGGCCAAGCTACAGTCTTAAATTGTAATACCTTAAACCTCCTGTAGTGGAGGCTCAGAGGATGAATGCAATTACTCCTCAAGGACATTTACTTATTTTTATTTATTTGACATTTGTTAAACCAGTGTTTATACCGGTGTTTCAGCTACATGGCCTCTGAATGCCTGTGACTTTGTACTTTTTACGTCTTTATGGGTACATTCAGGCCAGTATAGCCAAACATCACTAGCTGTAGACATGCCATGCTTTGGTCTCTTTCTGACTTCATGTGTAAAACATGAGTGGATTGTTTTTTGGCTATACTTTACAAATACAGAACTTAAAATCAAAGGGTAAAAAGTTCAGCCTGATAATCCATTCAATAGAAACTGTAAGACAGACCCAGTCAGCCTAGATTCCTCACTTTGTAATTCCTTAAACCTCCCTTTGTTTTTTTTTTTTTTTTTTTTTGCTTTTATGCACATAACCTTGTCTCCAGTTTATCTTCTTCTTTGACAGTCTGTCCATGTTTTAATATCCAACACTATTTTTTCTACAATATCCCTATATATCTCACCAACACTGTGGCAAAGAGGGATAAAGCCGCAACTATAGCCCATGTAACCTGGGTTTTATTATTTGCTCAGACATCTGAGGAACTGGCAGGGAGGGTTGGTTGTGCCCATCATAGGAGAGAGGGCATTTGTCTAGGCATTTCCTGAGTGGAGGCATGGTCCAAAGGGGTGAGTAGCCCTCAGAAATAACATTTGCAGGAGAGGAGATGATACTAAGGGGTAGGTCATAAATGAAAAAAATCACCCAGGGAAAACAGTCAATGGCATGACCTTCCAGAATGCCCTTAGGTTACATGCCAGCCCAAGCCATAGAGCAGAGATCATTCAGTAGGATAGGCTGGCTGGTAGACCTAGTAATGTACTGGGGCATTGCCAGAAAGAATAAAGCTGAGGGATAACAAAACAAAAAATACTCCTATGTAACACTACCTGTATTTTCAAAACTTTTTTGTATAGCAATATCAACCTCAAGCTCCTTCTCTGCCTTTCTCTCTGGCTTAACAGCTATATCATTTCTGTTAATTGTCTTTCATCGTATGTCTCAGCTCTTGTATAGCAACAAGTTCAATTTTTTGGCGATATTATTGTGCTTTTTCTCCCCACTTGCATGTATCTGCATATCTGTTTCTTCTTGTTTATATTCCAACAATCAAGTATTACTTTCAGAAGTCCTCCATCTAGAAGTTTTTATCACCAGATTATGTCTAATCTAATCAGCTTACTAAATTTGCTAATCAACATCTTCACTGATTGTTGATACTTATCAGATGGACTACCAAACCAAACCAACACGAAAAACTATGTAAAACAAAGTACAGCAAGCGTATTCAAACACAGAAGACTCCCAAAAAATGACCAACTTAAAATTGCGAGCCTTTATTGTGAGCGCTTTCATAGAGGTCAATACCCCCACTTCTTCAGACAACTTAAAATCATCAGTTCCAAGCCTTATTTATCCTTAATTTATATCCTTAATTATTTGATTACTTTTCTAATTGACAATTTACTGCTACTAAAAAACTTACAATAAAAACACACTAGTGCGCTACTATATCAAATACTAACACAACATATCCGTTGTATAGACAAATGGCATCTAAAATAAAACTTTATATATACATATATATATATATATATATATATATATATATATATATATATATATATATTATAAAAATGTATATTAAATAAAAATATAAACAACGTTATAAATAACTAACAACTAATAACTACCTACTATATATTTTTTGCAACTTTTCACATTCCAACAGCTCAACCATTATCTGCATAACGCTTTAAGCTTTAAGATACTTTTAATAGACATATATTCATTTAATCCAGGAGGGGAATATGCTGAGGTTCCTATTTGCCAAAATACTTCTTTTTCTTCCAAGATAAGCTGCCAAGGCCCTCCTCTTGGATCGTATGGTGTCTGTTTTAACACAGAATATGTGAATTTATGAGATGGGTGGTCCATAACATGCTTCGCTAAAGCGTTATTAGTGTCCCCCTTGAGTATACTGTATCGGTGTTTATATACTCTTTGCTTAAACTTTCTTTCGGTTTTCCAGATATAAAAAGATGAACATGAGTCACAAATCGCAACATATACTACTCCTTTTGAGTCACGGTTGAATCTCTCATTTATAATATATAACTTGTCCCTTATCATGATAGAAATCCCTGTTTTAATTACCCTACAGTATGAGCATGCTCCGCATTTTCTCATTCCCATAAAATTAGATTGAATGCCCTTCATATTACTGATGTTTTTTCTCTCCACTATATTTTTTAGGTTTGGGCCCCTTCTAAAAGTAAACTTGGGTCCTATACCCAAAGTTTTACTAATCATATGGTCCTCTAATATAATGGCCCAATTATTGATGAAAATGTCTTTAATCTCCCTAGAATCAATGAAGAAAGTGGACAAGAAGTTCAAAGTAAGGTTATTGTTTTTACTTAATTGACCCCTATTATGTGTACCTTTTTGGGATGGTGTATCAATACTATTTTGGTCCACCTTACTAGAGACAAGGGACTTAAAATGTCCTGTTTCCCTCTTTGCTCTAACTTCAAGTATAATGCCCGTCAATAAGTTATTTGGATAGCCTCTCTTGAGGAACATTGTTCTCAATTTTTCACATTCCTCAAGAAAGCCATCGACATCAGACACCATCCTTGCTGCCCTTACCAATTGACCCTTAACAACAGCTTTCTTTTGGTGGTAAGGGTGACAACTAGAAAAGTGTAAAAGGAAGTTAGAATGTGTAGGTTTTCTATAGATTGTAGTTTTATACTGACATTTACTCCTATCCTTTGATACTTTTACATCAAGATATGTAATGGTGTCGACACCGACATTGTAGGTAAATTCTAGGAAATCAGTCATGGCAGTGATATCAGTTATAAAATTATCTATAAGTTCAACTTCCCCCTTCCAAATGAGACACATGTCGTCTTGATAGTGGGTCTACCAAAGGACATTCTGTCGGAACAAATTGTTCTTAAACAAACAAGATCATTCCCAGTGGGCCATAACGCTATTAGCACAGCTGGCCCCACATGGTGACCCCATGGCCACCCCTGTGTTTTTTTCGTTATTAAACATGATGTAATTATTTGATAGCACAATATCAAGCAACGTCTCCACTAAGTACACTTTGTTATCCTCAGCTTTGTAGTAGAGCATGAACTCCCTTGTCCATGAAATGCCCAAAGCGTGAGGAATGACAGTATATAAATCTTTTACATCAATAACCACAAAAATGTATTTGTCATTAAATTCTAACTTATTTATGTTTTCCAAAAAGCTCCAAGAATCCCGGCATAATTGTTGTTCTTTACTTAGTAAGGGTTTTAATGTACTATCTATAAATTTGGCACATGCATAAGTTATCGAACCTCTACAGTCCACTATAGGCCTGAACGGGGGGGGGGGTCCATTAAACTTTTGTGTAACTTCGGTGTGCCAGAGGTTATTGGGATTCTAGGAGCCGGCATAGACAAATACTGGAACGTGTCTATATCTATAGACCCTTCCAAAAACAAGTCATCAAGCATCCCCCTAATTCTCTTATAAGCAGTGTTAACTTCGTTAAGACTCAGAAGAATATAGGTGTCTGAACTCAAATACTGATACATTCTTCTTTCATATTCTAATTGGTCCATGAACACTACCCACCTCCCTTATCGGGAATCATAACTCTAATATTGCAATAATTCAACAATTTTATGAAATCCATTTCCTCCTTGCTAATATTAGTTATGACAGATTTTTTGCATTTCACATCCAATAATGCCCATAAATCAATTTTGCACATTTTTTCAAACATATTTAAGGTAACCTGTAGGGGGGGTTGAATACACTAGATACCCTAAGTGTGTTAGTTCACAAAGAATTAGTTCCCATTAACGCTGCCAAATTCAATTTATGAACATACAACTTAAGATCCACGATAGTTTTTACAACATCACCTCTTCGATCGGGGACAAAGGACAAACCATTTGCGAAAAAAATCAATCATGTTCTGTTTTATAGTAAGAGCAGTATAGTTAAAGATTTTAAAGTCACCCTGCGAACTTAGAAGGATGTTAGGTGCTTCCAGTTCGTTTACTGTTATCTCCTTCTCTGGTTCTTGCAATTTTTCCTCTGGCGTTAGTTCTTGTTGTTGTCTGAATTGCTGTATCTTACCCCACTGCTCCTCCGACAACCCTGGCCATTGTTGACACCATTTTGGTCATTATCATTCCCCCTTTCATAATGGGGACCCTGTGCTTGGGCATTGTTACTTCTAATTGTCTCACTATGACGCGCAGTGTTGGAGACTGTGTTCATATTATGAGCCCTTGAGTCATTGTCTTCGGGTGTTGTATCGGTCTCATGGTTAAATGAGCCCTGGGGTAAATTTGTATTAGATACCATTGGTGGTGGGGGATATGCTTTCTTATTGGCATACTCTTTGAGATCTCTATCGATTTCCCTTTTCTTATTAATCAACAACTTGTTCATTGTGGCATCAATGCTAGTAAATATCCTAGCATAATCATATTTGTACTTAATGAAATCACTGTCACCACAGATGGCATGTTCTAAAACCTCAAGCTCAGATTTAAGATTATTTATCTCCCCATTATAAAAATTACTTAAGGCGTGCAAAAAGTCAAAGCCTTGTTTATCAAATAAGGCTAGTAATTCTTGATGGAAAATAGAGTTTTCAATCAACCCAACAGGGTACCTCCACTGTCGCAACCCCTTAGGAACAATCTTTTTGGAAATACATTCATGGAAGTATGCTGTTTCCAATTGTAATTTACAGCATTTGAACAGCTTCTGATCGCAACTGTTAAGTAATTCAGTGATGTTACTCATCGTTACATTGTGTTCATGCCCTTCCTCATTGGTCGCTACATTGTTAAAAAAGTCTTTGTTATTGAGGAAATTCGGCATGGAGGGAATACCACTGTTAGAGGGTATCTGTTGAGAATTACCTGGTACATTCACTGGCATGTTCATAGGTGCAGATCCAACGTTACTTCATCTTTGCTCAGTACATCCGTTTCTGTTAAGTGTACCATGGGCCCCACTTACTTGACCATCATTGGAGGGTGGAAAAAAGGTTCTGATTCTGAATTCAACCTAGATGGACTCCCCTGAGTCCTAACTTCTTAGTCAAGCTTCTGTGAAAGAGCATCAACTCTTCCTAATAACACATTAACCAAGGCAGTCAAATTCCCAACAGCATTCGCTTCTGGGGAAATAGTAGCAGAAACCTCAGCACTCCCATTTTGCTGAGAAAACAAGGATTGAGAGCTGCTTCCGTTTTCGCTTGCCATGAAACTGGACTACCAAACCAACATAAAAAACAATGTAAAACAAAGTACAGCAAGCATATTCAAACACAGAATACTCCCAAAAAATGACCAACTTAAAATTGCGAGCCTTTATTGTGAGCGCTTTCGTAGAGGTCAATGCCCCCACTTCTTCAGACAACTTGAAAGCATCACTTCCAAGCCTTATATATCCTTAGTTTATATCCTTAATTATTTGATTACTTTTCTAATTGACAATTTACTGCTACTAAAAAACTTACAATAAAAACACACTAGTGCACTACTATATCAAATACTAACACAACATATCCGTTGTATAGACAAATGGCATCTAAAATAAAACTTTATATATATATATTATAAAAATGTATGTTAAAAATATAAACAACGTTATAAATAAAACACAAAATCCACTGGAGTCACCACACGGAGATAGTCACTGGTCAAGGAAGCTTCTTTATTTGGAACAAAAACACACAAGCGCTTTCACGTAGCTATACTACGCTTCTTCAGGTGTAATAAGACATTAATAAATGCAGCCTTTTATACAAAAGATTTTTGGCGCTCAAACTGACTAATTAAACACTGATTAGATAATTGCTAACAAACAGTCTATCCCTGCATGTCTTTAATTAAAGATACAATACTAGAAAAATAAAAACAAGTAATAAAAACAGTTTAAAAACATTTAAAAAATTATTTTAAGGCAAAGTTGCCTTAGACAAACTATGCTAAGCAAAAATGAAACAATGAAGCCTGTTAATGTAGTTATATGAGCCAACTAAGCTTCTCAATTTGCAACACTAAAAGATTATGCAAATTCAGGGTCAATGCACAGAGCATGAAACAAAGAAGCGGTGCTTCCAAATAAAAACATACCATATTTCTATTTATAAGTACATCTGAAGGTGTATTCCACGACTCCTGATGGAGTCGCTAACTAAACACGTACTCAATTCCTTTGTGTATAGGCTCCGATCGAACAAACAAACCCTGTATGCTCACTTACATCAAAAGCATGATATAAGGAAACTATGACACAGGCAAAGCTGATAGATAATGCAAAAAACGCGGCAATTAACAGTGCAAGAATAAAACAGCAAACTGTTGTTGCTATTAAAATATACAAAACGTACATGATCTCATGTGGCTGATAGCATATTCACAAACATCTACACCAAAACAATGTCAACTGGTACTAGCGGTAATCACAGCTACAAATGTGCCCTGTTCTTACCTCATATCTCACATGAAAGACGCCTACAACACTCACATAATCACCAAAGCTAGATCAAAGACAATCACATATAGAGAACGATCACATGTTTAGCCAGTAACTCATAATGCTGTCCGGTCCAAAGGACTTTACTGATCCAGCCAAGGTAACTGAAAACAATCAAGTAACAGGTAATGTCCTACTGACAACTGCGGCTGGCAAACACAGAAGACGTAAACTGACGAGCATCTACTAACGCAATATGAAACAACCGCATTAAAGCAATTCCAACGGAAATCAGCCCATCTAACATCAAAAGCCTACTAATCTATATTCAAAATACAGCAGGTGAAAGCTAGAACAGGGGATATAGAAAATATGTAATAAAAAAATATAATGATAAACAACAATCAGATCGCAGACTGCAACCCACTCACCTTTACTAAATACAGGCGCTAGGAAGTTTCAGAGACCAACCAAAACAGGTGTTCAAACCACTTCCATTCTGCATGAAATCAACCAATTCAAAATCCATCAGGAGCCAGGACCCAGGCAAATGATCAGGGATCCAAGAAGTTAGCTATAACTATACATGTAAAGTGCAAGGTAAAAAATGAAAACGCCTCTAGTAATATACATGCTAAAACCAAATAGGGACAATACAGCATGATGCATTAAAACGCTGATAAACACAGCTGTAATGACACTGCAAACATACAGCCTTGTTAAGTTAAATACATACATGTTAAGTGTACCATGGGCCCCACTTACTTGACCATCATTGGAGGGTGGAAAAAAGGTTCTGATTCTGAATTCAACCTAGACGGACTCCCCTGAGTCCTAACTTCTTAGTCAAGCTTCTGTGAAAGAGCATCAACTCTTCCTAATAACACATTAACCAAGGCAGTCAAATTCCCAACAGCATTCGCTTCTGGGGAAATAGTAGCAGAAACCTCAGCACTCCCATTTTGCTGAGAAAACAAGGATTGAGAGCTGCTTCCGTTTTCGCTTGCCATGAAACTGGACTACCAAACCAACATAAAAAACAATGTAAAACAAAGTACAGCAAGCATATTCAAACACAGAATACTCCCAAAAAATGACCAACTTAAAATTGCGAGCCTTTATTGTGAGCACTTTCGTAGAGGTCAATGCCCCCACTTCTTCAGACAACTTGAAAGCATCACTTCCAAGCCTTATATATCCTTAGTTTATATCCTTAATTATTTGATTACTTTTCTAATTGACAATTTACTGCTACTAAAAAACTTACAATAAAAACACACTAGTGCACTACTATATCAAATACTAACACAACATATCCGTTGTATAGACAAATGGCATCTAAAATAAAACTTTATATATATATATTATAAAAATGTATGTTAAAAATATAAACAACGTTATAAATAAAACACAAAATCCACTGGAGTCACCACACGGAGATAGTCACTGGTCAAGGAAGCTTCTTTGTTTGGAACAAAAACACACAAGCGCTTTCACGTAGCTATACTACGCTTCTTCAGGTGTAATAAGACATTAATAAATGCAGCCTTTTATACAAAAGATTTTTGGCGCGCAAACTGACTAATTAAACACTGATTAGATAATTGCTAACAAACAGTCTATCCCTGCATGTCTTTAATTAAAGATACAATACTAGAAAAATAAAAACAAGTAATAAAAACAGTTTAAAAACATTTAAAAAATTATTTTAAGGCAAAGTTGCCTTAGACAAACTATGCTAAGCAAAAATGAAACAATGAAGCCTGTTAATGTAGTTATATGAGCCAACTAAGCTTCTCAATTTGCAACACTAAAAGACTATGCAAATTCAGGGTCAATGCACAGAGCATGAAACAAAGAAGCGGTGCTTCCAAATAAAAACATACCATATTTCTATTTATAAGTACATCTGAAGGTGTATTCCACGACTCCTGATGGAGTCGCTAACTAAACACGTACTCAATTCCTTTGTGTATAGGCTCCGATCGAACAAACAAACCCTGTATGCTCACTTACATCAAAAGCATGATATAAGGAAACTATGACACAGGCAAAGCTGATAGATAATGCAAAAAACGCGGCAATTAACAGTGCAAGAATAAAAACAGCAAACTGTTGTTGCTATTAAAATATACAAAACGTACATGATCTCATGTGGCTGATAGCATATTCACAAACATCTACACCAAAACAATGTCAGCTGGTACTAGCGGTAATCACAGCTACAAATGTGCCCTGTTCTTACCTCATATCTCACATGAAAGACGCCTACAACACTCACATAATCACCAAAGCTAGATCAAGGACAATCACATATAGAGAACGATCACATGTTTAGCCAGTAACTCATAATGCTGTCCGGTCCAAAGGACTTTACTGATCCAGCCAAGGTAACTGAAAACAATCAAGTAACAGGTAATGTCCTACTGACAACTGCGGCTGGCAAACACAGAAGACGTAAACTGACGAGCATCTACTAACGCAATATGAAACAACCGTGTTAAAGCAATTCCAACGGAAATCAGCCCATCTAACATCAAAAGCCTACTAATCTATATTCAAAATACAGCAGGTGAAAGCTAGAACAGGGGATATAGAAAATATGTAATAAAAAAATATAATGATAAACAACAATCAGATCGCAGACTGCAACCCACTCACCTTTACTAAATACAGGCGCTAGGAAGTTTCAGAGACCAACCAAAACAGGTGTTCAAACCACTTCCATTCTGCATGAAATCAACCAATTCAAAATCCGTCAGGAGCCAGGACCCAGGCAAATGATCAGGGATCCAAGAAGTTAGCTATAACTATACATGTAAAGTGCAAGGTAAAAAATGAAAACGCCTCTCGTAATATACATGCTAAAACCAAAATAGGGACAATACAGCATGATGCATTAAAACGCTGATAAACACAGCTGTAATGACACTGCAAACATACAGCCTTGTTAAGTTAAATACATACATGTTAAGTGTACCATGGGCCCCACTTACTTGACCATCATTGGAGGGTGGAAAAAAGGTTCTGATTCTGAATTCAACCTAGACGGACTCCCCTGAGTCCTAACTTCTTAGTCAAGCTTCTGTGAAAGAGCATCAACTCTTCCTAATAACACATTAACCAAGGCAGTCAAATTCCCAACAGCATTCGCTTCTGGGGAAATAGTAGCAGAAACCTCAGCACTCCCATTTTGCTGAGAAAACAAGGATTGAGAGCTGCTTCCGTTTTCGCTTGCCATGAAACTGGACTACCAAACCAACATAAAAAACAATGTAAAACAAAGTACAGCAAGCATATTCAAACACAGAATACTCCCAAAAAATGACCAACTTAAAATTGCGAGCCTTTATTGTGAGCGCTTTCGTAGAGGTCAATGCCCCCACTTCTTCAGACAACTTGAAAGCATCACTTCCAAGCCTTATATATCCTTAGTTTATATCCTTAATTATTTGATTACTTTTCTAATTGACAATTTACTGCTACTAAAAAACTTACAATAAAAACACACTAGTGCACTACTATATCAAATACTAACACAACATATCCGTTGTATAGACAAATGGCATCTAAAATAAAACTTTATATATATATATTATAAAAATGTATGTTAAAAATATAAACAACGTTATAAATAACTAACAACTAATAACTACCTACTATATATTTTTTGCAACTTTTCACATTCCAACAGCTCAACCATTATCTGCATAACGCTTTAAGCATTAAGATACTTTTAATAGACATATATTCATTTAATCCAGGAGGGGAATATGCTGAGGTTTTTATTTGCCAAAATACTTCTTGTTCTTCCAAGATAAGCTGCCAAGGCCCTCCTCTTGGATCGTATGGTGTTTGTTGTAACACAGAATATGTGAATTTATGAGTTGGGTGGTCCATAACATGCTTCGCTAAAGCGTTATTAGTGTCCCCCCCTTGAGTACACTGTATTGGTGTTCATATACTCTTTGCTTAAACTTTCTTTCGGTTTTCCCGATATAAAAAGACGAACATGAGTCACAAATCACAACATATACGACTCCTTTTGAGTCGCAGTTGAATCTCCCTTTTATAATATATAACTTGTCCCTTACCATGATAGAAATCCCTGTTTTAATAACCCTACAGTATGAGCATGCTCCGCATTTTTTTATTCCCATAAAATTAGATTGAATGTCCTTTGTATTACTTATGTT
The DNA here is from genome assembly GCF_019279795.1 of Protopterus annectens. NCBI lineage: Eukaryota > Metazoa > Chordata > Ceratodontiformes > Protopteridae > Protopterus > Protopterus annectens. The sequence continues at coordinate 1,132,854,290 of NC_056743.1, forward strand.
TTTTCTCTCCACTATATTTTTTTAGGTTTGGGCCCCTTCTAAAAGTAAACTTGGGTCCTATACCCAAAGTTTTACTAATCATATGGCCTTAAGTAATTTTTATAATGGGGAGATAAATAATCTTAAATCTGAGCTTGAGGTTTTAGAACATGCCATCTGTGGTGACAGTGATTTCATTAAGTACAAATATGATTATGCTAGGATATTTACTAGCATTGATGCCACAATGAACAAGTTGTTGATTAATAAGAAAAGGGAAATCGATAGGGATCTCAAAGAGTATGCCAATAAGAAAGCATATCCCCCACCACCAATGGTATCTAATACAAATTTACCCCAGGGCTCATTAAACCATGAGACCGATACAACACCCGAAGACAATGACTCAAGGGCTCATAATATGAACACGCAGTCTCCAACACTGCGTCGTAGTGAGAGAATTAGAAGTAACAACGCCCAAGGATAGAGTCCCTATTATGAAAGGGGGAACGATAATGACCAAAATGGTGTCAACAATGGCCAGGGTTTTCGGAGGAGCAGTGGGGTAAGATACAACAACTGAGACAACAACAAGAACCAATGCCAGAGGAAAAATCGCAAAAACCAGAGAAGGAGATAACAGTAAACAAACTGGAAGGACCTAACATCCTTCTAAGTTCGCAGGGGGACTTTAAAATCTTTAACTATACTGTTCTTAATATAGAACAGAACATGATTGATTTTTTCGCAAATGGTTTGTCCTTTGTCCCCGATCGAAGAGGTGATGTTGTAAAAACTATTGTGGATCTTAAATTGTCTGTTCGCAATTTGAATTTGGCAGTGTTAATGGGAACTAATTCTTCGTTAACTAACACACTTAGGGTATCTATTGTATTCAAAACCCCCCCTACAGGTTTCCTTAAATATATTTGAAAAAATGTGAGAAATTGATTTAACGGCATTATTGGATGTGCAATGCAAAAAATCTGTCATAACTAATATTAGCAAGGAGGAAATGGATTTCATAAAATTGTTGAATTATTGCAATATTAGAATTATGATTCCCGATAAGGGAGGTGGGTTAGTGTTCATGGACCAATTAGAATATGAAAGAAGAATGTATCAGTATTTGAGTTCAGACACCTATACTCTTGTGAGTCTTAACGAAATTAACACTGCTTATAAGAGAATTAGGGGGATGCTTCATGACTTGTTTTTGGAAGGGTCTATAGATATAGACACATTCCAGTATTTGTTTATGCCAACTTCTAGAATTCCAATAATCTTTGGCACACCAAAGTTACACAAAAGTTTAATGGACCCCCCGTTCAGGCCTATAGTGGACGGTAGAGGTTCGATAACTTATGCATGTGCCAAATGTATAGATAGTACTTGAAAACCCTTACTAAGTAAAGAACAACAATTATGCCGGGATTCTTGGAGCTTTTTGGAAAACATAAATAAGTTAGAATTTAATGACAAATACATTTTTGTGGTTATTGATGTAAAAGATTTATATACTGTCATTCCTCACGCTTTGGGCATTTCATGGACAAGGGAGTTCATGCTCTACTACAAAGCTGAGGATAACAAAGTGTACTTAGTGGAGATGTTGCTTGATATTGTGCTATCAAATAATTACATCATGTTTAATAACGAAAAAAACACAGGGGTGGCCATGGGGTCACCATGTGGGGCCAGCTGTGCTAATAGCGTTATGGCCCACTGGGAATGATCTTGTTTGTTTAAGAACAATTTGTTCCAACAGAATGTCCTTTGGTAGACCCACTTTCGAGACGACATGTGTCTCATTTGGAAGGGGGAAGTTGAACTTATAGATAATTTTATAACTGATATCACTGCCATGACTGATTTCCTAGAATTTACCTACAATGTCGGTGTCGACACCATTACATATCTTGATGTAAAAGTATCAAAGGATAGGAGTAAATGTCAGTATAAAACTACAATCTATAGAAAACCTACACATTCTAACTTCCTTTTACACTTTTCTAGTTGTCACCCTTACCACCAAAAGAAAGCTGTTGTTAAGGGTCAATTGGTAAGGGCAGCAAGGATGGTGTCTGATGTCGATGGCTTTCTTGAGGAATGTGAAAAATTGAGAACAATGTTCCTCAAGAGAGGCTATCCAAATAACTTATTGACGGGCATTATACTTGAAGTTAGAGCAAAGAGGGAAACAGGACATTTTAAGTCCCTTGTCTCTAGTAAGGTGGACCAAAATAGTATTGATACACCATCCCAAAAAGGTACACATAATAGGGGTCAATTAAGTAAAAACAATAACCTTACTTTGAACTTCTTGTCCACTTTCTTCATTGATTCTAGGGAGATTAAAGACATTTTCATCAAGAATTGGGCCATTATATTAGAGGACCATATGATTAGTAAAACATTGGGTATAGGACCCAAGTTTACTTTTAGAAGGGGCCCAAACCTAAAAAATATAGTGGAGAGAAAAAACATCAGTAATATGAAGGGCATTCAATCTAATTTTATGGGAATGAGAAAATGCGGAGCATGCTCATACTGTAGGGTAATTAAAACAGGGATTTCTATCATGATAAGGGACAAGTTATATATTATAAATGGGAGATTCAACCGTGACTCAAAGGAGTAGTATATGTTGCGATTTGCGACTCATGTTCGTCTTTTTATATCTGGAAAACCGAAAGAAAGTTTAAGCAAAGAGTATATAAACACCAATACAGTATACTCAAGGGGGACACTAATAACGCTTTAGCGAAGCATATTATGGACCATCCATCTCATAAATTCACATATTCTGTGTTACAACAGACACCATACGATCCAAGAGGAGGGCCTTGGCAGCTTATCTTGGAAGAACAAGAAGTATTTTGGCAAATAAGAACCTTAGCATATTCCCCTCCTGGATTAAATGAATATATGTCTATTAAAAGTATCTTAAAGCTTAAAGCGATATGCAGATAATGGTTGAGCTGTTGGAATGTGAAAAGTTGCAAAAAATATATAGTAGGTAGTTATTAGTTGTTAGTTATTTATAACCGTTGTTTATATTTTTATTTAGCATACATTTTTATAATATATATATATATATATATATATATATATATATATATATATATATATATAAAGTTTTATTTTAGATGCCATTTGTCTATACAACGGATATGTTGTGTTAGTATTTGATATAGTAGCGCACTAGTGTGTTTTTATTGTAAGTTTTTTAGTAGCAGTAAATTGATAATTAGAAAAGTAATCAAATAATTAAGGATATAAATTAAGGATATATAAGGCTTGGAATTGATGCTTTTAAGTTGTCTGAAGAAGTGGGAGCATTGACCTCTACGAAAGCGCTCACAATAAAGGCTCGCAATTTTAAGTTGGTCGTTTTTGTGGAGTCTTCTGTGTTTGAATACGCTTGCTGTACTTATCAGTTGGACCTATGCTACTTTCTGTCAAATTGCATTTTGTTTTTGAAGGCTACATGTCAGCATTTTAGTACATATTACCCTTCATTGTTTTTTTTTTCCAGTGTGATTTACATCACTACAGATCTAGGACTGTGCAGATCTTACAATTTGCTTTAAAATAATTTAGGATACAATGCCATAGTTCTTATGTGTCTTTGGTTCTAATGCAGCTCCACACTTTCATGGCTTTGGGGTGTGATCTGCAATGGCAAATATTTCATAGTCTATGTGCAATGCTGTCAGGCAAAAATACACATGTATTTAGTGCTTGATACATTGGTCCTTGAAATTTTGTCACCCTTCCTATAACATTCAAATCTCTGCAATATCTCCTTAGCACAACCCAACAATGCAAGTCCTAACAATTTGAAAAACAAACTCAGATTCAGTCAAAATAACATTAAATTCTCAAACTCAGTGTTGTACTTTCAGGCTCCTGTACCCCCAACATGGGGGACTATGCCCAATATACCCTTATACGTATAGATGCTAATCCAAGATTGCAGTAACTACAGGCAGGAAGAATACTTTAAGATACTGTCTTAGAGTTAGTACATCTCACCTTAATCACACTTTTTTTTTAGTTCTGTGTATTTCAATTACTGTTCTAAAACATTTAAGAGGCACCTTACTATGGAACATGCTGGAGAGTCCTCTATTCTTGAAAGGCAGTTCTCATGATAGTCAGCATACCCCTTCCTACCAATAGTGGAGTTGCAAGTTTTTTTTTTCTGTATGTGTGAATTTTGTAGATTCTTCCTCTGACAAATCACTAGTCACGAGATACTTTTGAAATGCTGAGAGCCAAAATTGCGATCCTCTGAATAGTTAGACTGATACAAATATTGTAAATATACACTATTCTGTGTTAACTGCAATCCAACTTATTCACAGGCACAATGAGCTTGAAGTCATTAAATACCAGTAGCTTTATTCAGTGTCTTCCACACTGGGTTTCTCATCTGCAGAAAAGTATGCAAATTATCCTTCAATGAAGATATGGGACTCTTGAAGGATGTGGGAAGGGTTACTGCATGAATTAGCCATACTCCAGAAATTCTTTAAATGCAGGTATTACATCTGACCTCTGCAAGGGATAAAGAAGATATTGTGGAACTCAATGGTCTGTATGGGTGGAAGTGCGCAAAAGCATGGTACAAGCATTATTCTTTCACTGAGGCTATAGTATTACAGCTACCGTTCACACTGTCCAGTCTGCTGAAGGAATTATAAACAATATAAACAGCTTGTTTCTGCAGGAATATGCTTTGCACAAATAAACAATTTGATACTTTCTAAAATATTGAGCTGGAAGTGAGTTGAGTCTCTATATTTGTGTCAGGAACTGAAGTTTATGGAGGGTTGTTCGATATTCCTTTAACCGATCTGTGCCTGGGATTGAATATAATGGGGGTGGGGGTGTTGTTATAATACAGTCAACTAGAAACTGACATGAATAAAATGTATTGCATCGTCCTACAATAGATGTGTACCAATGAATGCACAGCAGAGAGGCAGGTGTGTACTTTTAGTCAGTGTATGAGATAGTAAAATGCCTGGGGTAATTACAGTCTGTGTGTTCCAGGCTGAAATGCAAAGGTACTGGAGGCTGAGGTTATGCTCTGACAGGGAACAGACATCAAGAGAATGGAGGTGAGATTTTGTTCAGCATGCCAAGTCCCAGATGCAAGGGAATTAAGGATGATAATACTCTGTGAATATTGGACTGAGGTGCAAGTAGAGTGGAGGATGCAATTATGAATGCCAGAGAAAAGAATGAAACAGGCTGGGAATGAGTGCATTATAAGTGCAGGGGCTAAGTAGGGATTTGTATATGCTACAGAATGGAGCATCAGGTGAGTAAGGGGAGGTGACAGTGTATGTGACTGAATTATAAAGTGTGTGTTTGTGTGTGTGTATGTGTGTGTGTGTGTGTGTGTGTGTGTGTGTGTGTGTGTGTGTGTGTGTGTGTGTGTGTGTGTACGTGTGTGTGTGTGTGTGTGTGTGTGTGTGTGTGTGTGTGCGCGTGTGCGTGTGTGTGCGTGTGTGTGCGTGTGTGTGTGCGCGTGTGTGTGCATGTGTGTGTGCTTGTGTGTGTGTGTGCGTGTGTGCGTGTGTGCGTGTGTGTGTGTGTGTGTGTGTGTGTGTGTGTGTGTGTGTGTGTGTGTGTGGAGAGGGGTAAAGTTTTTATGAATTGCGGTGCAAATGCATACTGGGAAGAGAAGTCCATAGGAGGGATTTGGGATGGATAGTGCATGTGTATTGGAGACTGAACTACAGGGAATGGGAACTGGACAAAGTAGTGGTGAAAGGCATGTGCTGTCAGCACCATTTTGTGCTACACAATGTATGCTTCAGATGGAGTTTCGGTGTGTTCAAAGAAGGAACAAAGCCTAGATAAGGATGAGGAGGAAATTCAAGAAAATCATTCCTCTACCAGAGACAGGACTGCTATTGTTAGCTGCAATATGTGTGCTGTTGTGCAACTGAGCACTAGTAAAACTCTGCACATCCCAACTAGTGCAAATGACCACTTAGTTGAGGCTATATCTATGTCACTAGGACAAATTTAAAATGTAGTTAGCAGCATTACACAGCAGGTTAGTATTGCATGATTGTGTGTGTGTGTGTGTGTGTGTGTGTGTGTGTGTGTGTGTGTGTGGAGAGGGGTAAAGTTTTTATGAATTGCGGTGCAAATGCATACTGGGAAGAGAAGTCCATAGGAGGGATTTGGGATGGATAGTGCATGTGTATTGGAGACTGAACTACAGGGAATGGGAACTGGACAAAGTAGTGGTGAAAGGCATGTGCTGTCAGCACCATTTTGTGCTACACAATGTATGCTTCAGATGGAGTTTCGGTGTGTTCAAGGAAGGAACAAAGCCTAGATAAGGATGAGGAGGAAATTCAAGAAAATCATTCCTCTACCAGAGACAGGACTGCTATTGTTAGCTGCAATATGTGTGCTGTTGTGCAACTGAGCACTAGTAAAACTCTGCACATCCCAACTAGTGCAAATGACCACTTAGTTGAGGCCATATCTATGTCACTAGGACAAATTTAAAATGTAGTTAGCAGCATTACACAGCAGGTTAGTATTGCATGATTCAGGATTCTTTCTTTGTCCCAGGAACCATGCTTGATAATGAGGTTACACCAACACACCTAGTTTTACAGATGATCTGAAAGCCCCAACCTGTTTACATCATTTCTACACTGCAGAGGTAAGGATTTGAAAACAAAGCATACAAGTATTCTATTATTCTATGTACTACAGAGCCAATCTGTTAAAAAATGATGTGAAATACTTCTGCATTGCTTATAATCAACATTTAAATGAAAGCTAATTCACACACTTGAGGTACAGTTCAAACATAGTCCAACAAAATACTGCAGATGTGACAATTACCTTGATAATGTATAGCCACTTCAGTGTTGTGGTAACAGTTGGTTTAGTATTTGTTTCTTTCTTCTAGGCAGCAGGCAAGGTTTATTTAATTCTTCACTGGTCTGCAAATGGAGCAAAACAAATAATGTCATCAGCTGTACTGCAGTGACTGGTATGTGTATAGCATACAACTTTTTGCAGTATTTTATCAACTCTCCTGTTTTATTCCATGTTGTTTCCATCACCGCCTCCCTCACTGAGACATCTCTATGCTCACTAATCTTATGTCTTACTGTTGGAGGCTATGTCAGTGTATATCTTTGCCATTGTTCTGAGGAATGGTGGCAAAGACCCAAACAAAGAGGGGTAAGAGCTCTCCTGAACAGCAGCAGCAGTGGCTCTGGGGAAAAGAAAGATAGAAATAAAGAAAAATCTAGCTTTCTGCATAGAGCAAGCTAACCACGTTTTAGAAAAGTAGCAAAACAGTGCTTTGGTCACATAGTATGAATTTCTTGTCAACAGATTACTTGTTATCCTAGGATATGTCACACTGTCATCCCAGCTATTTGGAATTTTGTAAATAATTCTGTGTCATTTGTGAATATTGATATGATTCATACAGAAGTGTGTGCTGAACAGGGTTTTTACACTACTGAGCTTCAAGGATGTGTCCACAGTGTACCATACTGGAAAAGAACAGAAATGTATATAAACTATATACCTGTGCAAAAAGTAGAAACTGGAACATACAGAGTTAACTTGCAAAACTTCAAGAAAATAAGTTGAAATTAAATTTATGATTGTGCTATAAAAGTTAGTTTAAAGGCAGTGAGGAAACAGGATATCTAGAACTAGGGTGCCTACTGCATTTTTTAAGAGTTTTTTTTTGTTTTATGTCTTCTAGCAACTACAAACATCTGAAGGCTATGTATTTTTCACAAGGAGATGTCAAATGCTACAATGGAAAGTTTAGCCTGGGAACTGAAGTCAGGTGACAAAAAGTGGTCATCCAAGCTAATCCAGCAGTAATATTTGATATTAATTTAAGAACTCTCTCAGAGAGAGACTGTGCATTTTCTACTTTGTCTTTGACCTGACAAGAACATCTACTAATCACCACCATCTACACTTGCCTTGCTGTAAGTAAGTCTAGGCTACAGTAATTTCTCTTAGATATAGTTAGGAATATAGTGAAGCATAGCTTATATGTTTTCTTTATTTATTTGAGACTGTCCTGTAATGTTGTTTTAAATATTTCCTGTGATTTTGAACTCCAAAGTAACTGTGTTTGTTTACTGAGTATTGTCTTGTTCTTTTATTATTTATTATTAAATATATTTAAACCTATCTTTGTGGCTGATATTTGCGAGACATATTTAAACTCTGAGAGTACTTGCATATGTATTTGGTGACACTGTACAGGCCACTCCTAAATAGCCTTGCCCTTGATCAGACTACCATTTGGATTAATAGTAACATTACACAGTAGGATTGGACACCCTTTGTTAAGGGGCTTAAGTAGCTGATAAATAGTGCTGGTGGCAGCTGGAACTACCTTATAGTCTGGGCAGAAGGGGACAAAGCTAGTAAACCTGTGCCACCCTTTCCCAGGTGGGTGTGTGTGTGTGTGTGTGTGTGTGTGTTTGTGTGTGTTTGTGTGTGTGTATTTTTATATGAATCAAACCTCAAAGAGTGTGTGTGTGTGTGTGTGTGTGTGTGTGTGTGTGTGTGTGTGTGTGTGTGTATGCATGTGTGGATGTGCACGTGTTTGTGTGTCAGCTACTTGGGCAGGGGCATGAAGCACTGATTGGACAGATAGGGTCAGGGTGCTGGAGATTTTGACTTGGCCACTCAGCTGAGATCTTAACCCTATAGCTGTGCCAGTGGGGAGTCTTACTGGGGATTTGAAGAAAGAGGGAGAAACCAGTCCCTGACTTACTGTAATCTCTGTGTGCTCCTAAAGGAAATTTCACTTTATGGTGTGTGCACTTGTCATCCTCCTAGTGTGTACATCCCCTAGCTGTTAACAGTGGTGAGGACTGAGGCTCCTTGATTACTGGGCCAATGCAGGGATGTCACAGGATAGATAAGCATTTACCATAGAACTGTGAATAAAATCTGATAAAACAAAGTAAAAATATCATTCAAGAAAATGTAAAGCTATTCATAAAGAGATCCACCTGCAAAAATTCTTAAAGTGACCTCTATTATTAAATGCTGGACACTTTGTTAACAACTGTACATGACTACTGTAAATCAAAAGTTGGTGCATTTGGACAGAATGTATAACAAAGTATTAGGATTTTTGTCTAAAATTAAATTATAGTACTTCAAAACAACTCCTCACCAGCATACCTCTCAACCTCTTAAATCTGAACAAAGCCATAAATAAAAGTGGGACAACGGCCCAAAAATAGGGACAGTTTTTAAATATTGCTCTTGCAAATGTAGAAAGTTGATAGAATAACAGGTTTTGCATTAGCATGGGTTTTCTGAAGGATATGAAGTCTGAAATTCAAGTGTCTGTCATTATTTACAAATTTCAGTCTTTAATGATTTGCCACTAATTTGCCAGGAAACCACAATTTTATGAAAAACGGAACAAAATATGAGGCCAACATTTGGGCATTCTGTGAAAATCTGTACAGTTGAGAGGTATGCTTGCCAGTGAGCAAGCGGCTATTAAAACCATCTCATAGTAAATCAACTGAGAACTTGTCATATTTTACAAAGATTTTTGACATCTAATTTTATCTACCTCTAGGCTCAAATAATAAGGTTCAACTTTCTTTAGGATATTGAAGGTAAAGATAATTATATGACTGCTCATTACTTTTCAAAAATGAGCATGAAAATTGGACAGCCCAACCAACATGACCATTGTAAATTGAGCATATATCAGTACAAAAAAGTCTGGTCACTAAAGTACCATTGAGTAGCCAGACTTTCAATTCACATATACTGGAGACAGCAACATTTGAGAAAAATTAGGTACACTCCAGAAAACTAAAGAAACAGAAACATACCTGATTTTCCTTGTATTTCTCCTGCTGTCCCTTGTAAAATTATAAGTTTTTAAACATGAAAAAACAGCAATGAAAATTCTTTTTTCCTCATTGCTTCTCCTGCACTGCACTGATGTACTGTGCAAGCAAGGGAATGCTAGTAGTAAATTTGTATAGGGACAACAATGTGGAAGAAAACTGAAGTGCCGTCAAACAAAGGCATTCATTAAGAAAGGTAAGCAATTTCTTTCTTAAACATCATTGTATAATAGCAATAGCCCACTCCTGTTTTGTCAGTATATCAGGATTTACCCACAGCTTGTTGAATCACTTGGTGTTCACCCTTGTGATCAAAGCATACCAACCATGGATAAATCCTGATATACCCATACACAGTTATGGATTAGTGCTTAACTAATAGGCAGAGGTAATGATCAACTTGATAATGTACACACCCATAAATTGATGCTGCCTTGATATTTTCTAACACTTGAAATATCAGAAGATGTAAGCACACATTTTCAATATGCCATGCAGTTCAAGTCACTGATTCAACGTGAAAGGAGCTAATTAAATACTTCTGCAATTTACTGCCCTGGATTTAATTTACTGCAATGTTTGTGTAGTGGATTGCATATCACTTTTATTTAAAATAAAATTATTTCAACTAATTAGCAGCATCTTTCAAGTACAGAGAAAATATTGTTGATATATGCAGTTTGTAACCCCCTGGTAGACACTTTACCCATTCTTTCAAGAAGCTGCCATTATAATCTTACTTGCATCACACATAGGAACTTTGGTCTGCATTAATACACATAGTCCTCTCAACACAAGGCTGTACTAACTTACAGGTTTGAGGTGATTGACTGACCCCAAAAAGTATTGGATCAGCTGGACAGGAAAGCAAGAAAAATGCTTTATGCTTATCAAATGATATATAAAAATCACTGTGTACCAAGATTATATATTCCTCATTCTGAAGGAAGTATGGGCTTCATACCTCTCATATGTACAAATTTTCACAGAATGTCCAGATTTTTGCCTCATATTTTTAGTCTGTTTCTCAAAAAAAATGTGCTTTTAGACAAATCACTGGGAAGATCTAAGGATAAAAATCACTAAATAATGACATGTATTTGAGTTTCAGACTTCATGTCTTTCATTAAATGCATGCTTACACAAATCCTGTTATTCTAGCAACTTTCTAAGTTTATAAGAGCAATATTTAAAATGTGCCCCTATTTTTGGTCCTTTGCCCCCCTCCATTATGTCAGGCTTTGTGCAGATTTATTGTGCTAAGAGGTTGAGAGGTATGATGGGCCTCCTCAATACTGATTAAATGCATAGATTTACATTCATAGGACTGCATACATATCTGCTGATCTTACTAGATCCAAACATAGTGAAAGTCTTAAAACATGAAGAGAACAAGTCTAAGTTGACTTCCCTGCTTACTAAAGTGGAAGTATATTGTTGTCAAGTGGGAATGAATATCAAACCAGTAGAGAAATATTGGACAGCAACTGAATGTCCCAAAAAACAAATGAAAGAATATAAGGAGTAGGATCAGATGAGAAGGCAAGAAATGTGGAAAAGGCATAGATATAGCTGCAAGTACATAAAACTCCTGGAACAACCTCATGCAGGACTTGATGCTGGAATGGTTAAAGAGAGGTGAATTTAAACCAAAAAATGAAAGGTTAATATTGGGGGCCCAGGATGGTGGAGTACGTACATGTTGGTTTACAAAGTCCATTGAACATGTGGGTGAAACAGACACATGCAGGTTTTGTAAAACAGAACTGGAAGCAGTCACGCATTTTGTTGGGTGTGATATATTAAAGGCAGAGGGACTGTATACTGAAAGGCATAATAATGTGGCAAGACTGTTACACTGAGGATTGTGTAAACATTACAATATTAAATATCTGAGAAGTATTGGAAACATGATTCACAAATCATTATAGAGAATGATGAAGTTTATATAACATGGGATCACCCATTACCAACAGTTCAAAAAATAGATGTGAGAAAAACAGATTTACTAGTCCATGAAAAGAAGACACAAATAGTATTGATCATTGAAATTGCTACACCAAGTAATGACACTGTTTTACATAAAAAGAGACACAAAGCCATAAAATACAAAGATTTGCAGGCAGAAATGAGGGCAATGTGGGAGAAGGATACCTAATCAGCTCCAACAGCAGTAGGTGCAACGAGTTTCATAAAAAATAATTTATAGCAGTGATGGCGAACCTATGACATGCGTGTCAAAGGTGACACATGCCATGACGTTTTGGATGATATGCCAGCCATCACCAACACTCAACTTACCGAAGACACTGTTTTTGCATTTGTTGCTCATGTGAAGTTCACTGAATTATTTTGCGCCAGGAGCTTTTGATACGGCAAACCCAAAAGGTTCTCTATCACTGATTTATAGTCATATTTAGATATGCTACCCATACATGTAACTCCATTTGAAGTGCAGGAATCATTATTGGTCGCATTGTGGGCCCTGCAAAGAGCACTTTTGCTAACATCAAAGATTGAAACAATACTAATTTCATGAAATTTAATCATGCTTAGTCTTAGGAATGGGGTCCCTTCCCATCATTGCATTAGAAACAAAAAAGACTTGTAGAAATTAAAAGGGCTGTTACAAGGAAACGCATACATATCACAGACAACTCCAGACAAAAATGACAGCAGGAAAGGTAAAGGGTTTGCCAAACAACACTGTGAAACACAGCACAAATACTAAAAAATAAAAACAAATAGCTGAACCAAACCCCGGCTGGAAATAGGCATAAACGTTTCTCTGTTTATCGTATATGGATTGAATTTTATGCCTATTTCCAGCCGTGGTTTGGTTCCGCTATTTGTTTTTTTTATTTTTTAATACATATTACAGACCTGCCCAACCAATACATTTTTAAAATTACTTTGTTGAAAGAGTATGTTCTACAAAAACATTATTGTGCCAACAAGTATAAACAGGAAAGACAAAATCAAAGCATTTTAACTCACTCAAGCCTATAGCACCCTTTGTGCATGCTTCCACTTAACACACAGAACTTCTTATGGCATCCAGACCATTTTTGGGTCATGCCAGCTAATAATAGGCAGTATTAGAAAGGGCAAAAATGTATTAATAAAATAACACTAAGACTGTTAATCTAGGATGTCCTGTACTGAAGAAGTTAATCCCTGTTTGCCAAGTATTACTTCATGATACTCATATTTTCATATTTGTATTCATATTTTCATAACTGCGAGACCTATATGCTAATGATGGAATGGGTATGATGTGAATTATCATGGTGAGAGACAGGAAAATTTATTGTCAATGTCCTTTTATATCACACTATACTGGATATATTGCTAGTTGTTTATTAGTAACTATGAACATCACCAATATTTCCATACGTACTTAATACTTTAAAAACAAAGTGACGTACAAACTGTTGCATGGCATCAGGTGAAACCATAGATGATGTTGAAGAAAACTATCTTCTTGCACTGTAAGTTGCATGGCTTGAGGATATTCAGTTTTATTTATACTACTAATTATACAATTAAGCATACGTTGCCATATTTTTGTAACTATCTCAAAAAACATGCACTCATTTCTTGCTGTCATGTGAAAGCTTAAACTTGGTTAACAAAAGCTTTCTAACAATATATGTCTAGGTTGTACAATTTCCATGATATGGCAAATTGTTTGTGGAAGTTTAGCAAAAAATATGGGTACTATTCAAAGTCATTATACAATCATGTAAAGGTTATCGCCGCTGCCTGAGCTTTTCCAAAGCCAAGGCCTGATTCACAGACACCACTTATACTAACGCACCATGTAAGAGAATTTAAGTCATAATGAGAAGCAAATGAGAAGTGATGGAAAACAACATATGCTAATGAGGCCTTCTCCTGCCTATTGTGATTCATAATCATGCATTTCCATTCTGTCAGCAGATTTGTTATAAAAGGCAGAGTTATGGCTATTCTATTGACTTTGCAATCTGTGATGATGCTGTTACTTGTTGCTAGCCTTGCTACTTCCCAGTGTGAGCTGCTTCTCAGCCAAGAAGGTGAAAATACATATAGAGAGAATCACACATTATAATTTTGGCTCTCAGGAGATACTTGATAAAGTTTGTTGTGTATAGGGATATTGTAAGAGTCATAGTGAGAGGGCACTGGGGGATATGCTTGGCCTTCCATTTCCTGTGGATACAAACGTATGTGCAGCCCTCACTATACTTGCCATGGGGATTTTCCAAAGACAGACTGCAGGCATGCTGGATATCTCACAGGCTTCTGCATTGAGGATACTTCAGCAGTTCTTGGATGTACTCTTGGTACCTGTGGATCA
>NC_056743.1:1132873518-1132893518 GCF_019279795.1 Protopterus annectens
GTATCAGTTGTTTATTTTGCAATTACAAGAGATATTTAACCCTGGATGCTAACAGTTTTCTACCGATTATAGCAGCATTGCAAATATTATCTGAACTTTGTATAGTAAGCACTTTGTTACTGTTAAAGTAAATTTGTTATATTTTTTCCTCCTGTTCTCAACAACATTTTAACTACTGCAAGAGTCTAGAGAGTATGACCTGGATGCCCATTATTGACCTTATGTGTGCCAGGAGGAAGTTTATGTTATGTTTTCTTTTTTTCTCTTGGTAATGGGATCTGCCAATTTATTTTCTCATGTGGTAAAAGATAGCTCCCTGACTTTGGCATGGTAATGTCGGAACCCACATCCCCATAGTTACAGTGTATAAAAGTGGCATGCTTAATGAGGATGGGCCTGGAAGCTTTTCTAGTTTACTGGAGAATATTTTAGTGCCTTAAAATACCAGACTCTTGCATTTGTTTCTGTCTAACCGAGCATGCATTGCTTAGTATTTAAAGATGATGGGGTATATTATTCTTCTGGGAGGATTCTGGTTTGGCCCATCAATTTTTCTTGCTATAATGTTGGGGCGCTTTATTTATTTATTTATTTCAGTTTGATGATGGGGGTAGTCCACTGGGCCTAGAAAAGCCCATTTTTAGTGGAGGCCTGAGGGGGAGAAAAACTCCATAATTAATGACAAATACACAAAACAAAGAAATCATTGGTATCATACAGACTATACAATATTAAAATCATTTGCAGAATGAAGATCTTGCAATTATACAGTCTTAGAATCTTTTACAGAACATAGAATTTAAACAAAATAAAAGAGATTACTAGAAGTTGATTATTAACAGAGTTTGGAGTAGGTTCAAAGAGGAGTTGCAGAGAGAAAGGCAGTGAGTGTAGAATAGATGCAGGAGTAGGATTAGCACTGTATAATATAATCAGAAAAGTTAAGTGGTTAGATGAAGATGCTAGAGGGACTTATGTAGGAGAAGAGCATGAGAACTCCCACTTTGAGAATAGGGAGGAGTAGAGGAGGGATTTGAAGTTGGAGTGGTTTTGAGTATTTCTAAGGGAGGAAGAAAGTGAGTTCCAGAGTTTAGCTAAGATGCAGGATAGCAGAAGGTAACCTGGGGGTCGTAAAGGTTGATCTAAGTGAGCGTTTGGGAATATAGGGGGCTATGGTGGTGGAGAGAGAGGGGCAGCTGAATGGTTTGAATATGAGATTATGGGTAGCGGTAAGTTTGAGGAAGTTCAGGTAGTCAGGAAGTTTAAGCCATTGTAAAGAGTGGAGGGGGATACAGTGATGGGATGAGCTTCTAGACTTTGTGACAGATTTGCAGATTTTATTGTAGCAGGCTTTCAGTTTGATTTGTAAGCCAATTTGAAGATTAATGGAGCACTGTACATGAGAGAGGGGAGAAGGTATGAGTAGGCTAGGGTCCTTCTAGTGGAAGGGGTAAGATAGCAGTTATGCCTGTATAAAAGACCTAATTTTTGGTGGTTTTTTTTATGTTTGCTTGGATATGGGTATCGAATTTTAGATTTTCATCAATGATTACACCAAGCAGTTTAGTATGCGGCACAATTTCTATGAGGATGTTATTCTGGCTTGTTATTTTGAAGGAGTTTTTGTTGATAATCATGTTTTTAGATGGAGAAAAGATCAGTAATTTTGTCTTGTTAGCATTTAGTGCAAGGTGGTTGCCTTGCATCAAGGTTTTGGTATTAGAAAAAGCTAACTGAGTTTTCTGGAGAAGGTTGGAGGGGATTCAGCTGAAGAGATTATTGTTCAATCATCAGCATACTGGATTAGTGTGGTATCTGAGACAGAGTGGTGAAAGTTATTGATAAAAATATTAAAAAGTAAGGGGCCAAGGACAGAACCTTGGGGTACACCAGTAGGGGTGTGTAGAAAGGGAGAGGTGGAGTGTTTTCATTTAACAGCTTTTTTTCTTTCAGAGTGGTAAATAGTGAACCAGGCTATGGTGGAAGGGGAGACATTAAGAGAGGAGAGTTGAGATAGGAGTATAGGGTGGGAGACCATGTCAAAGGCTTTGGAGAGGTCTAGGAACAGGGTAGAAATGATCTTGCCAGAGTCACATTCATGGTTGATGGAGTTGAGGAAGGAGAGGAGGGTAGTGATAGTACTATGGCCGGGACGGAATCCGTACAGTGTAAGGGTTAGGAGGTTATTATGAGTTAGATATGACACCATTTATGATTGTATACATTTCTCCAGGATTTTTAAGAGTGAAGAAAGAATGGTGATAGGCCAGAAATTAGTAGTGTCAGTGTTTTTACCACATTTGTGGAGTAGAATGGTGAAAGACTGTTTCCATAGTGAAGGGATGTATGATTCTTGGATGGACCTGTTTATTATAATGGAGACAGGGAAGGCTATGCTGTCTGCAGATAATTAGAGAAAGGATGTGGGTAAGTTATCTGGTGCGGTGGAGCATAATTTTAGTTAGAGGAGGAGTTTTTTTTTATTATGTTTGTGGAAATAGGAGAGAGGCTGACGGGAGGGGTATGAGTTATAGGGTTAGAGGGAGAGGGGGAGAGAAGGTGGAAAATGGTGGGGGAAGCTGACATTAAGTTTGCCTATACATTCTACAAAGAAGGTGTTAAATAGAGAGGCTGTTTCTTGATCAGTATAGTCTGGGTTAGGGCATGGGTTGTCTTTACTGTCAGGATGAAGGATGGAGGAGATAGTATTCCAGAATTTTCTAGGGTTGGTAGTGTGTTCAGATTGAAGCTTGGTGTAATATGTTTTGCGGGCTCTAATTATTATTTTTTTTACGGGATTGCGGAATTGTTTAAATTCAAGTAGGACATTAGGTAGTTTATTTTTTGGTATTGTTTCCATCTTTTATCTCTTAGGAGCATAGTTTGTTTAGTTTCCTTTGATAGCCAAGGAGAGATTGCAGCTTTACGTCTTTTGGTCCTGAGAGGAGCAAGGCTATTGAGTAATTTCAAGAAGGTTTCATTAAAGTAATTGACGGTGTTATCAAGGGGTAAAGATTTTAGGGGTGTCCAGTCTGTTAGTTTTAGGCAGTCTGAAAATATTTGTAGGTTAAAATTAGAGAGGTTTTGAGTTTGTGTGTAATGATGCAGATTTTAAAGAGGAGATGAGTGCCAGTCTGCAAAGGCAGGCAGGTGGTCACTGAGAGGGTCAGGAAGGGTTCCAGTACTTGAGATTAGGTTCGGATGAGATACTAAGATACAGTCAGTGATGGAGCCAGAGGCTCCATCTTTATTTGGCCTGGTAGGAGAGTTTATTAGCTGGGTGTAGTTAAATGGGTTGATATTTTGAGAAGGAAATTTAGAGTTAATAGTGGCCCAATTGATGTTTATGTCACCTAGGATGAAGGTTTCTTTCTTAATGTTATAGTAGAACCACAAGAGAATGTCTTCAAGTATTGGGATGTTGTTGCTGGAGGTATGTAGAGGGCAGCTATGCATATGGATTTGTGTTTGTTAATTTTTAGGAGAGCTATAGTTAATTCAGAATTGGCAAATTTTGAAGTGGGATTGGTGTATGGAGTAACTGTATAGAAGAAGGAGTAGAGTATGGCTACGCCACCTCCTTTTTTGCTGGGTCTATCTGTATGTATCATTTGGTATCCCGGTGAAAGAATGTCATTGTCTTTTATACATGGTCTAAGCCAGGTCTCTGAGATGGCAACTATATCAGGCTGGTTATGGGACAGCCAAGCGTGGAGGTTAGGAATTTTATTACTAAGACTTTGGGCATTAACTGTGGTAAAGCAAATGATCTTGGGGGTGGGGGTGCGATGGGAGGGGATAAGAATTGGTTGGAGTGTTGGTGGGGCCAGGGTTGGGGTGAATATCACCAGAAAGCGAGAGGGAGATTTGGTACAGCACGTGTATAATTTAGTCTAATGTGGAAGGAGAGTTTGGGTAGTGATGTGGAGAGTATTTGTTAGGGTGTGGAGGGTGGAGCAGGTTTGGACAGGGTAGGATAGGTAGTACATTATATTTATAGAAGAGGATTGTGTTAGAAGAGTAGAGTTTGTGGGTTATAGAGGAGAAGGAGGGTTGTATAGTGTGTTGGAAGATGGATGTGTAGTGCGGAGATAAAGTATGGGAGGGAGTGAGGAGGTGTGTAAGGTAGGCGAGGGTGCATAGGAGTGTTATGAGTAATGACAAGCTGAGGAAGCATGTTTTATTATGAGACATTGTATAGGTTGAGTTTGTTCCTTTCAGACTGAAAATGGGAGGGGTAGGAGAGGTGATGGGTGATTGGGTGGTATGATGGTGTGGGAGGAGTTAGGGATGTCAATTTCAATGGCAGCTAGTTAATTCAGCCGCTCTGTTTTGGCACAAAAATCAGGTAAGTGAGCTGTATGCTGACAATGCTGGATTCACAAAGAATGATATAGCCTAAGGTGTTGCAAGGTCCGTTGCATTAGAATGCAACACTGTATATCGCTAGTGCGCTCAGTGGACAGTATTTGGGCAGCAAGGATAAAGAGAGGGTCAGTTTAAAGTTATATATCTAAAAGGGCTGCAACGCAAAAGCCTACTTATTGCAAAAAATATTAGCAAAACAAAGGTGAAGGAGAAACAAGGTTACAATTAAGAAAAAGGGGTTGGAGGAGCATCACAGTGATGTGCAACAGCTGAACCAGGTCAACAGATCGTATTTTAGCACAACAGATTACAAAAAGGCAAAATATACATAAAAAATTAACTTTTGTGATTGGTGGGACTATCCGCTGCCAGAGCATTCACTGTAGTGATGGGAAATCTTCCTGTGTAGAGTTGGCAGGAAGGTACAGCCTTTGTATAATAGCAGGGGACAAAATTAACTTTTGTGGTTGTTGTGACTATCCACCACCAGAACATTCACTGTAGGGTTGGGAAATCTTCCCATGTAGATTTGGCAGGCAGGTACAGCCTTTGTATAATAGCATAGGACCTGGATAGCATGCACACATCGCTGGAGTCAAGGGGATAGTGGGCCTATCTGATCTCTTGTGCTTACTCTCTCACTTGTTTCTGATATGAGCACAAGAGAGGTTTTATAAATGTTAATGGTTCAGTATCTTTTTGGTTACACTTAAAAGGTCTGCCCTTTGGGAATTCATTGATAGAGAACATGCCCATGAACATGGAGGGTTGTGATGTCCATAGGTGTGCCTTACTTTATGACAAATTAAGCACTCAAGATATTAGATTTTGAGCAGGTGTATTTGAGCACCAAGATCACAGCTGGCATAAGAGGTACATTAGGTAAGGGAATTGGGGGGTGGGGGGGTTGTTACGGGTCAGCGTGGAAATCTGTTACAGCTAAAATGTCCAACTGTTTCATCAGGATGGAAAGGGTCAAAGCACTAGCACAAACCTTAATTTCCTTTCATCAATACAGGAGGGAATAAACTTCCAGCAAGAAGGAGGCAAACCATGCAGAGGATTTAAAGGGATGGTAGTCAGATTGTTTGTCTGCAAGAATCCTACTTGAAGGTCAAAGAAGCAAATGAATTTCGCTCCTGTCACCACCCCCTTCCCTTTGCAGATCATAAATTGAGATAGATAGGGAAGAAGGGACCTATGCTTAGTTTATACAAAACTTTGGATTTAGTAAATCATGAGTGGAAAGGTAGCAGTAATGGAAGATGGATAATTTGGAAAAGAAGCATAAATGGATCATTGTGAGCTACAGGTAATATCTATTATGCCCCAAATGAAAATAGAGAAACCTTCTTCCAACAGGTGTTTCATGTCTTGGAAACTTTAGTAGTCAATACAGACTATCCAATTTGCTAGGTAATTTCAGCCCAGTTCTGGGTGAAAGAGTAAATCAACTTTTCAAATGGAAAGAATACCACAGAGTATATCAATGGCTACTAGGAGAATGGTTAGGGCAACATGATTATGTGGACTTATGGAGGTGGGAACATCTGGAGGAGGTACAGGTTACTTTCTCCAGGTTATTGCCAGACAAATGTAGTGACATAGATCAGATTATAGTGCCGTTACATATGTTAGGCAAAGGTAGGGGGAGTGGGGATAGGTAATTTCAATCTTTCTGATCATGCCCCATAGTAGGGGAGATAGAGTCCAGTATCCAAGTAAAGAAGAAATGCTGGAATTTAGTGCATTATAAATGGAAAGTACTGGGGAGGAAGTCTGAGCTTATGGAAGTAGTGGCCGATGTGGCAGAGCATAATATTAGCGTTAATGATGAAATGGGGATCCTGTGGTGGAAAAGATACATGCCATTTCTTAGAAGAGAACTGATGGACTGGGATGAAAGAGAGCAGAAGGCATGACTTACTCTAATAAGGCAAAGGGAACAACAGTTTAAGGAGTTAATTTAAAAGTTCAAATAAAACTTTCTAGACTTTTCTAGACACTTCTTAAGTGGAAGCAGAATTGATGAAGAGGGGATGACTTATGGTGGCTTAAAGAGAGAGAAAGAGTGACCCTAGAATAGTAGCCCGGACTTTCAAGCAATAGAGAGAAAAACAAGTAGTATGGACTATTTGGGGGGGGGGGCAGAGGGTATTATTTATGTAAGGATGATCACATTAGAAAATAATTCAGGGCTTGTTATGACACATTGAGTAGTTGCCAGAATGTGCCTCCTGTGGATTCATGGTAGTTCCAGGCAGCACAGCATGATGAATTTTAAAGAAGTGGATGTATGCACTAGACAGAGAGATAAGCTGGTGGATGTCAAAAGAGCTAAAGCAAAGCTCAGTTTGCACAAGGCTGCTGGGCAGGATGGGTTTCCAGCAGAGTTTTATAAATTGAATGTGATGTGATGACTGAAGATCTGGCTTGACTTTTTAATAGTATAGATGACAAAAAGATGGTATCCCCTCAATGGAACATGGCTATAATTTCAGTTGTTCTGAAGGGAAATACTGAGACACCAGGAATGGAGAATTTTAGACCAATATCACTTCTTTAGTTATTATTTATTATTTATTTATTGACATTTATTCACTGGGAAACTCCAAATGAGCACTGATGCCCTTTTCCAACAGAGGCAAATGGAGAAAAACTTCCAAGACTTCATATTTAATGCAATCAGTAAATACATAGCATAATAGTATAATACAATTTGTACTGATATTCACTAACATTACATTTGTAAGACTTATACTGAGACTTTACAGATAGTGGAGCGGTGTATTAGATAGGTAGGAGTAATTTAAGAAATACAATAGAGTGAGGTATTAGAAAAGATAGCAAGTTTGAGTGTTAAGAGAGAAATAGACGTAATAGTAATTTGGTCATGCTTATTAGAAGTAGGTATATCAGTTTAGAAAGTACAATAAAGTGAGGTATTAGAAGGGGATAAGCAGGTTACATGATTTAGTGCTTTAAATGGCGGTATAAGTAGGTGATGAAAGGTGTTAGAGAGCTATGTCTCAGATGAGAAACAGGGACACAACCAGGATTTGAGAGACATAAATTGAAAGGTGAATATTTAATACAGCACACAGTGATTGAAACTATAGACTCATTTAAGGACCTGGGTATATGGGTAGTTCAGCTATGAGTTTTTCTAATCGGGTCTATATTATAACATCGAAGTTTTTAAACATCGAATGGTATAATATCAAACCGGTAATGTTGAATGCTGAAAACAGCGAAGGTGCAGGACACCGAATTCTTTCCCAGGGAAAGAATTTGGTGGGCCATTGCTGTGGCTTCACTGTTTTCAGCATTCGATATGTTGGAACGTTACAGGTCGGGTTCAGGTAAGTGTGCGATTGTGTGTAGGTTAGGGTTAGGGGGTGGGTTAGGTGAGTTAGGGTTAGGGCACGGGTCAGGTAAGTGTGCGGTTTGTGGATGTTAGGGTTAGGGGTGGGTTACATGAGTTAGGGTTAGGGTGCGGATCAGGTAAGTGTGCGATTGTGTGTAGGTTAGGGTTAGGGGGCGGATTAGGTGAGTTAGGGTTAGGGTGCGGGTGAGGTGAGTGTACGATAGTGACGGACCTTAGGGTTAGGGTTGGGTTAAGGTAAGTGGATAGCTAGTAGTGTATGTAAAGTTTGGTTCAGGTTTAGGTGTAGGATTTTAAGTGTATGTGTGTGGATTACTGTTTTTTGTGTGTGTTTGTGTTGTGCGTATGTTTCTCGGAATAGCGAATTTTTTAAATTCGCTATTCTGACTGTTCGATGTTTACAGATTTAGGTGTTTGGGGTTTGATATTATAACATTCGATGTTTAAAAACTTCGATGTTATAATATAGACCCTTTCTAATCATATCAACCAATTGGTTAATGATAGTTATAGAACTATAGGTTCTATAAAAAGATTTATAAAGTCTAGGAAATCAAAAATGATAAAGTCATTGTTTGGTAGTTATATTAGATCCAACCTTAAGTATGGAATAAGAACATGGAAACCCTATAAGAAAACAAGTATGAGTAATATGGAAAGAACATAGCAGAAATATACCAAGTAATAGTTCAGATATTTTTAAGAACAGCCTGGACACTTATTATGGGAACAAGTGTTTTGGTGTAGTGGCAAGCTAGAAGGGCATTAATGTCCATGCTCTAAATATTTATATGTAAGAATGTCTGTAATAATACCTTCCATTAAAATAGATACTGTCATTACAGACCCCTAGGCACCTTCATGAATAATGAGCTCTTGTTTGATCACCATGTATCCTTTGTCATTAGGAAAGCCTTCTACCTCAGCTAATGGTACTCATCACTCATCAAGCTAATTCTGAAATACAGTGCATTGTTTAGCATGTACTTGTCTAAGTACTTAACCAATGTGAAAAACTCCAGCAATTCCTCAGATATTAGCTCTTAAATTGCACAGATTCCTAGAAGTGATAGTAACACAAATATAAGCTCAAGGGACCTAAATCTATATTGCAACATATACAGGCCGTATTGGCTTGACAGATATCTTTCCCAATAAATTCCTCACCACTGGAAAAAACTCTCATGTCTGTAAAGCAAAGCACCTTTCTCCCTATCTTCAAACCTAACATAAATGAAGAGCTAGGAAACCATAAATTTAGTCTAGGCCCAGTCCTCTCCTCCATCTTTTTTGATGAGGGCTATAACTAGTTGACTATACCAAGAGGAATGCAATGGCTAGATTTCAATTGCCTAATAGCAACCAAAGAGTGTTATGGCATGGACATTATACTGCAATACACTGTATATTTTAGCATTTTCTGGATGGTTCTGAGAATTGTTATATGGAGACAACAGAAGAGCATGGTGTTATAAACTACCAATATTTAAGGAATATAGGAACTTTATCATTAACAGAAGATATAGTTATGAGTGGGCTAGGAGGAGGACAGGTGTGACTAAAACCCAGTGTTACCAAGAAACAATCAACCACTGTGTGTGGCCTTCACTTCAGTTTGTTCCATGTCCTCCATACACTGCAGATAATATTAATTTGGGAAATTGCAGGTGAGTTATGACAACAGATTAGCATTAAGTCATCAACTGGCCCTGACCTCTATTTGGAGGAAAATACAAAAACAGTATGTCCAGGTACATGTGAAATACAAGGAAAATGATCATTCAATCTGATAAGCTGGAAGTTGGGCATAGATGGCTACCAGATTACATTAACACATTTTCATTTTTCATTTAACATGACATCTACTCAGGTCTATGTTTAGTTATATAATGGACTAAACATCGAACAGCTAATCATCGAACGCAAATCCGTGAATGTTCATTCATCAAACATTCACTTCTTCGAACATGTGAAATGAGGAAAGTAACTAGTTGGCTAACACTTTCTCATTTCAATAAACAAAATAAAGCAATGTTACTTCCTCATGTCACTCGCACACAGCAGTATTTCAAGCCCCTTTTCCCTACTAAAGTGTGGACTTGAAGCTAGTATATATAGTTGGGGGGTGCCCCCATGTTGAGTGGTATGGTGGATGAAGCCCCCCCCACCTGGCTGGGTTTGAAATACTGAATGTGTGAGACAGTGAAGTGTTGGCCAAATACTTGCTTTCTTCATCTCACAGGTTCAATGAAGCGAACATTTGTAAATTTGCAACCATGATTAGCCATTCAATGTTTAGTCCGTTTGATGACTAAACATAGATCCCATCTAATATATGTGCAGGAGGCTAGAATTCTGCAAAATGAAACAACATGCACACTAGACTAAGCACTCTGTAGTTTCTACCTAAGGCAGTTAATAAAAATACAATTAATGATTTGGCTTTGACTGCAGTTAGTAAAATGCAAAAAAAAAACCCTAGCATGAGGCCTGTTGACAAATTCCACACTTCCAATTTCAGCTGTTGAAAAATAAATATTCCTACAGAGTTACCTTATCAGAAAAATCATTCAGGCCCATCCACCAGCTTACTTTTCCTTCATCAGCTAGTTTATTGTGGTTCAGTACCATTTCCCTGTTTTTTTCCCAAATCTTTCGCCGAAATGCTTCCACTGCTAGGCTTTCATAGTTTCTTCCTGTAATAAAAAACATAATTTTCATTTAAAACTGTGACAAAATGCCCTTCAGTCAATCATAGCCATCTAGATTACAAAATGCACATGGAATTACGTGCTATATGATATACTGAAAAATATGGACTTCACTGATATTCAGGGCAATATCAGGAATACAAAAATAAATTTACTGTCTTACTCCCTTGTCTTTAAACTTCAACAGTGTTTTCTGATAATCATCAAAAATGCATTCTGTCACTCCTCTCTTTCTCTCTTTACAATATTCTGCAGACTTATTGCTACACACACTTTCGCTTAAAGATCATATGGAACAAAATAAGTTACAAACTCAATCTCATCCATCTTTATAGGTGTGGCCTTAGGTCAACTGGTGCCCTAGGCAAAAGGGCTCCATGGCACCACCCACCACACCACCTGGTGCCCCTATCCTAGTCTATCTACACCAAATAAGTACTGGAAAAGTGCCCCTGCTAGAGTGGGGCCCTAGGCGGCCGCCTAGTTGGCCTATGCCTAAGGCCGGCTATGTACCTTTACATAATTTCACTTATGACAGCAGCCCTGATTTAACATTTTAATTGAATTAGTTACCACTATATAAATAAATAAACTGGGTATGCCTACTACCTGTATGCCTGGTGGTAGGTGTACATTTCTATACTGAATGTCTTTTTTAAGAAATTTTTTATTCATTTAACATATTTATAATGAATCCACAGAAAGGAAGAAATTCAGTATTACATACTGTCATACAATGTTAGGAATACATTGAATCATCAAGGTAATCTTATACAATTAATACAGTAATAGTCTTGGTATTTCAATAGCAACAATTCAAGGCTTTTCCAACCACTGAAAGTCTTAGTATGACTTGTAGATCTTATTATGAGCACTTCATTTTCAGTTTTACATAGCATTGCTGCTAAATTTAAACATTCTTTGAATGTAGGAACTAAATTCTAGTTCCAATTTTTTGTAATACTTTTTCAGTGGCTGCCCAAAGGCTCAAATATTTGTGTTGTTTGGCTTTTACAGATTCAGAAAGGGGAACATTGATTAGTATTACTGATGTAATTAAAGAACAATTATCAGACCATAACTCTATAAAAATACTTATCTCTTCCCAATATACATTTAATTTTTCACAATCCATAAACGTGTTCAATCAGCTTTTACATCATTACTACATCTGCAACAAACTGAAGAAGTTAATTACTAAACTTACAGATTTTATAGGGAGTAACAAAACATTTTATATATACATATATATATATATATATATATATATATATATATATATATATATATATATATATATATATATATCATATATATATATATATATATATATATATATATATATATATATATATATATATATATATATATATATATATATATATATATATATATATATATATATATATATATATATATATGTGTGTGTGTGTGTATGTACATATTTCCACATAAAGACTTTCCAGTATAAATTTGAAGAAGTTTGACTGACTGACTTAAGTAACACAGTTTTATTCTTGCCATCTATTGAGTCAATCAATCCATTGCTATCTAAAAAGTTCCAGAATTTTGCATCAAAGTTATTATTTATAATTAGCTCATATAACTTGGACAAGCATCCTTTGTAGGTCAATTTACCTTCAGTGATAGAATTCATATATTCATACAGTGGGGGTATAGTGTTCCGTTCCTCTTTACTCATATTGCCTACAAATTAATTTACTTTCTTACTGATGGATAATTAACTGGTTAACATATTCATCCCACTTGCAATCTTTCAGTAAGTATTCTGGTGACTTAGCTTTTCCTTTTTCAAAACAATTAGACCATAACACTAATCCATTACATTTTAGTAAATTAATTTTAAAATTCTTCTAAGTTTCTATAAATCTAGAGGTGTGTACAGTGGGAAAGCACAAATATTTCCATTTTGATATTAATGTAGTTTTAAAAACATATTTCTTAACTGTTTTGAGAATAGATTTTATAAACACAGAGTCTAAAGATTGAAATGAATGTCCTTCTAAGCTTAATTTTATTAACCAGATGAAAGGACTTTTACATATTTCTAATTTATCATATTTGACAAATCTATAAGAACTTAGTATAATTGGCTCCTGAATGTTTTTACATTGACTAGTATAAGCTGAATCTATCCAGAGTATAATAGATTTAAAATTTGTAATAGAATAAGATTCTACATCTGGGGAGCTAATACCACCATATTCCCATAAACTTATATTGAGTTCTATAAGTAATTCTCAGCTTTTTAGGATACCATACAAATAAACTTCTTTAAAAGAATGTTGTCAGGTATTAAAAGTTATTGAATGCATTTTATATATATGTATAAACATTCATTCTGTTTTTTTTAATGAGAAGCAACACTTCTTCAATTATTCTTTTCAGAATAATTATTAAGAATCGTACTCACATCTTGCTAGATTTTTATTCTTAAATATTTTAGTCCTTTTCCTTCCTAGTTATATTTATATTTATCTTTAAACTTACTATCTAGTAATTGATTTAGCACTAAAGTTGCAGTTTTATTATTATTAAATTTCAGCAACAATACTTCTAGAAACTTTTCAATTTTATCAGCTATTTCTTCAATTGAATAATTTAAAATCTCCTATAGTTAGTAAAATATCTTCAAAAAGCTGTATTTTAGATTTACATTTCTTATTAACAGAGAATCCATTAATTTTTCATTGCTTCTTATACTATTAGCTAAGGGTTTGATAACTTACTCAAATACTAAAAGGGACAGGGAAATCCTTGTTTTGCGCCTTAAAGTGAATCCTTCAAAGAAATGTATGATCGAATGTTAACATTTGCTTTGGAGTGTCAATATAGTTTTATTTTAATATTCCAATAAATTGATCTGCAAATGCAAACACTTCTAAAGTTTGAAACAAGTAGTTCCAATGTACAGAATCAAAAGAACGTTTGATATCTAAGCTAATTAAGGCTAATTTCTTGTTCATTCATTTTACTAAATCTAAGATAGTTTCTGCCCTTATCATATTATTATACATTAATCTAGTGACTATAAATCCTGTTTGATCTTTATTAATTTATCTACTATATCTCTTAATCTTGTAGTGAAGATGGATGTAAATATTTTATGGTCTACATTTTATAATGAAATAGATCTAAGGGCGGCACAGTGGTGCAGCGGTTAACGTTGTCGCCTCACAACAAGAGGTTCTCTGGTTCGATTCTCGGCTGGGGTGCCTTCTGTGTAGAGTTTGCATGTTCTCCCTGTGTTTGCGTGGGTTTCCTCCGGGTACTCCGGTTTCCTCCCACATTCCAAAGACATGCATCTGGAGCATTTCTCCCCGGGCCTCCGCTGAAAACAGGCTCTGTGGAACCTAGTCGGACTTTCCCGGTCAACAAATGTTAAATAAAATAAAAAATAAATAAAAATCTATATGGGGAAAAATGTATTATCCTTTCCTTGCTTAACTATAGGTGAGATTACAGAAAATTTTCATGAGGAGGAATTATTTTTCACTCTGAATTGTCTTGAAAATGTCACACAGTAATTCTAAAATATTTAATGCAAGCAGACAAAATAATTCAATAATTTAATCATCTAAGCCTGAAGCTGTACCATTTTTCCATTTTCAAGCTTTTTTAACTTCTGTTAGAGTAATGGGCCTATTCAACAGAGATATTTGTTAATCGTTAAATACTTATTAGTTTTTCAATGATCAGGATTATCATTTTCATCTTTATTAAGATCCTCATGGATTTTTTTTTTAATATTAAGTATTTCCTCCATGTCTGAAGTAAGCCTATTAGTGTGAAGATTTTGGATTTTATTGATTTGTGCCTTTTTGTTTAACATCTTACTTCTTATTTCTATTTGCTGATCTATGTAATTGTTTTAAGTGCTTGCATAGCAGTGCAATTTTACTTTTTCTAAAGTTATCTCCATGTTATGTTTTTAAAACTGTTTGATAGTTTGTCATTAATTTTAATGACTTCAGTATTATCTAATTTCTTTGTTTGCTGTTCCATCTCACTTTGTATATTTCATTTTGTATTTAGAACAACTCTTTAACCTTCTCTTTCATTTTATTAGTATTTCATCTTTCTATTCTATCTTTAATATGCCTTTTATGAAATCCAATAATATGACTTTACTAATATGACCATTATCATTCAAAGATAAAAAAATCTTGATTTGTTCCTTAAGGTAACTCTTAAATTCTTTTCATTTTATCATATATACTGAGATTCTATAAATAATCTGAAATTTCCTTACATCCATTAATATATTTATACTTAGTGCATTATGATCAAATAAAGGACAGGGAATAGTTTTAAAATAATTCACTTTATTAAGTAAACCTGTAGAAGCACAAATCCTATCAATTGTAGTTTGCCTCCCATGTGCATAAGAATAATTAATAAAGAACAATGACATATCTTCTGCATTTACTATTAAATCAACTAAATTATTATTACTAATCCATCTGTTTAGTGCTTTATCTAATAACAAAATTTTAGCTTTCTTCTGTTAACTTGTATCTTTTATTCTAGATATGCAGTTAAAATCTTCTGCTAGAATTAAACTACACATCTGATGACTTTGCAGTAAGTATAAGCAATCTTTAGCCACTCTTAGACCTATTTCAGGGATCTAGTAAAATTAGATAGTGTACAGAGTTTGCCATTATATTTAATTATTACAAATGTATTCATTCATTTGGGATCATTAATGGATTCCATGACCTTAGGCAGTACAGGAGATATTCCCCAAAGTATAGCATTATAGCAGTTATTCTACTCTTTTTATTGAAAGAAGCAGATTATTACATTTAATAACCTAAGTTATTTAAATGTTGTATATCTTTATCTATCAAGTAAAACTCTTGCAAGACTGTAATGCCTCCTCTATTTAATTTTAGATATCTCATTAATGATTTCTTTTTGTTCCCATTATTTAGTCTATTTACATTAATAGATAATAGACTAAAACTATCCATAGTGTGTACTTGAAAATATTTCTTTTAAAAGATAATATGACACATTTATCCACCATACTAATTTAATTGTATATAAGACTCTATTGCATTTCTCAGACATTATCTTAACACTACACATTGAACAAAACATGCTGGAGGGATAGGTCCCTGACCCAGAGACTCCCCATTCTCTGTGGGAACCTTATCGATTGGATGGGAGATAGGAAATTCACCCTGGGGATCATGTTAGTTGCCCTGCTAGACAGGGGTCCAGGGAAGTAAAAATTGTGGGAATAAATATCCGGGGAATTGTTCGGCCAGGCTTGTATAGGCCCTAGGGCCAATAGCCTAATACCAACCTATGAATCTATGAACAAACTAAACTACTAACACTCTTAAATAAAAACAGAAACAAGTCTACATCTGTAACTATAGATAGATAGATAGATAGATATATAGATAGATAGATATAGATATAATAAAACACAACCTACATTGGATGCCAAAACACCTAGTTTGCCTATTGAATAGACTAACTAATATACTATCTCTATACCTACCAATACCTAAAAATATAATAAAAAAAAACTAGCCAAAAGCTGCCATGACTTTCAAATAATTAATATAATATAATATAATATAATATAATATAATATAATATAATATAATGTAATATAATATAATATAATATAATATAATATAATATAATATAATATAATATAAGATCATTTTATATTTTATATAAATCAGAAATAATAAGATACTATTAATTTAATTATATTTTTCCATTTAAAACTATCCCCTCATTGCTAGATTAATCACAAATATTAAAAATCCAGTAGTGTACTGTATACCTATTTACATAATAAATTATCTACTAAATATTCCTAAATTATTTGCTCATTCAACATTATTATAACAAAATCTATAAATAAATAAGTAGAACAGAGTGGGACCCCAAGAGATAAAGGTATCTGTAAACTTACATGTGACAAGTAATCTTATCATGATAAACTGTTATACAAAAGGAAAATCAATGTGCATATATATTTATCATGCTAAAAGACTTATACATATTTTATAGATCTAACAAAAGATCTTAATTAATTTTAAAAGTACAGGTGTCTATATCTTAAAATTGTGAAACACTCCTAATATGATGAATATTAAAATATTTAAAATTCTTTAGCTTATTAAACTAATTCATAAAAAATATATAGATTACTTACATCAAAGGGAATCCCTGGGATTCAGTAAACTCCATGTAAGCTTTGCGCAAAGCCTGCATGAGTTTTCATGTGTGCAAGGTGATGTGAGGTGAGCAGTAGTGCTTATTACATACTCATGCCATGCACAGTGTTTCAATGTAAACAGTCATGGTTTCATGATTGGCAACAGTGTTGTCAGTAAGGAAACCATGTAAAGCAACATGGATAACAAACCTGTTTACCTCAGAGCTCAGTAGTTTAGTGATTGTGCAGAATGCCACAATGATAACCAGGGCTTAACATATAGTTATGTATATGTTCCAAACACAGTACAGGCTTGTGTATACAATGCAGAGTATTCTGAAATCCCTTTCATGCATTCTGTACAGATGGTGTTTAAATGATCTGTAAGGGTACATGTACTGCCATGTAAAATAAACAATCAAGGGAAGTGTGTGTATTGAATAGGGGCACATATATGAATTTTAGGAATGAACACAGTGAAAGAGGACAGGTGAAACAACCTAATGTACAGCAGATGAGGGCATGTCAGTGTAAGACAGTTTTAGCAGCAATATCAATCACATATCAATATGGTACGGTATGGACTGCACAGTGAAAATGTGTATAATGTGACTATCACACAAGGTGACAGTGTGGGAAAGATGTCTGTGAGATGAGCATCCTTAAATGAACAATGCAGAGAACATCTATCAGGGATGTTGTATACAACTAGGTTAGGGCGCATGTTGTGAAAGTGCGCAAACTGATTTGCTTAAATATGAGTGTATTCAAAGCAGAGGTCTCCAACAAGTGGGGCACAGGTAAAGACTCATGGACAACAGTAAAAGAAGTATGCACAATCATGGACGATATCATAATAATACCAACAGTAATCCTATGTCTTAGACATAACATATGTGAGTGTAAGTGATCAGAGATGGTTCTATACAGACACTTGTACAGCTATTATGACATGTCAGCAATCTGACACTGTAACATCTGCTGAAGGTGTTAGAAGGGACACTGCTATACCTGCATGTGACATTATGATCAATACAAGCTAGTTGACTGGTGTGTATGGCATATATAATCTTCTTCTTCTTCTTTCGGCTGCTCCCGTTAGTGGTCGCCACATCAGATCAACTGTTTCCATTTCTTCCTGTCCTCTGCATATTGCTCTGTCACACCAACCACCTGCATGTCCTCTCTCACCACATCCATAAACCTTATCTTAGGTCTTCCTCTTTTCCTGTTACCTGGCAGCTTCATCCTTAGCATCTTTTTCCCAATATACTCTGCATCCCTCCTCAGCACATGTCCATACCAATGTAATCTTGCCTCTCTGGCTTTGTCTCCAAACCTTCCAACCTGGGCTGACCCTCTAATATACTTATTCCTAATCATATCCATCCTTGTCACACCCAGTGCAAATCTTAACATCTTCAACTCTGCCATGTCTGACTCCTGCCTTTTTGTCAATGCCACTGTCTCCAACCGTATAACATAGCTGGTCTCACTACCCTCTAGTAGACCTTCCCTTTCACTCTTACTGGTACTCGTCTGTCACAAATCACTGCTGACACTCTTCTCCACCCACTCCATCCTGCCTGTACTCTCTTCTTCACCTCTCTTCCACACTCACCATTACTCTGAACTGTTGATCCCAAATACTTAAACTCATTCACCTTTGCCACCTCTACTCCCTGCATCCTCACCATTCCTCTATCCTCCTTCGCATTCACTCATATATATTCTGTCTTAGTCCCGCTGACCTTCATTCCTCTTCTCTCTAGAGAATATCTCCACCTCTCCAGGGTCTCCTCCACCTGTTCCCTACTCTATGTATATGTCACAATCCACACTGTCATGAATTTTACCCATACCATCAATGTTATCAAACAGCTATGTGTGTACTGTGTGTGTCACTAGAACACGTATCACACATGCAACTGGTTTAATAAATTGATAGGGGTTCTGCGCTATCAGACAGTAAATTTTATGCAACAAAAAGAATACCTAGGCATGGCCAATAAGATGTGTGACAAATGACTGTGCAAAGGTGGTACACTTCAGTTACATATTACTGGAAGATGTTTGGGGAGTTACATGAACAAGGGCGCATTGTACTCAGTTATTGGTGTGATGAAGGCTGTGAACTATGGAGGAATTATGGCCTTTGATGTAGATGTCCTTCACATACTCAGTAGTTGTTTTACATACAAGGCAGTAGTCAGCACTCTGGCCACATGCTGGTGGATCTTCCATATACCATATACCCAAAGACACAGATCGCATACTTATTGGTCTGCTTATAGGGTGTGAAGTCTACATTATCCTTGGGTTGTCCATTTGTTTTCATGATTTAATAAATTCCCCATGTTTCTGTTTCATCTCAGGTGTTATATTGGCTGTGGCAGGTGTCTTTGGTGTGTGCTGATACTTTGTGTATTATACTAATATCACAGTTGGAGTCAATGATTGCCCACAATCAATAGTCCTTCAGACAGCTGTTTGGACACAGGATATGTATGCCATTCATGACATCTCTTACTTAAATAATGGACAGAAAATGGCCTAGCAGACAGCCCTTTTGTACGGTCCTGATCACTGGACCTGAAATACAGGTCACTTCACAGCATATCATGATGCCACACGTGATCCACTGGTCTACCCATTTGTTGATATAGGTGTTTATTGCCCTCATCTGACAGTGTTGAGTGAATACCTCAGTGCAGATTTGTGGCAAATGTCTTGGACTTGTCATGTTCAAAAGGATGATAGTGTTATCATCATGCATGCCCTCAATGGCCTGTTTGAGGACATTTAACAGATGTAACAAACATTATGTAGCATTAACTACTCATATAGACCCATTGCACACAGCCAGGATATTACTAGTGTCCATTTAGAAAAGGTCCATGATGACATGTTTGTCTACCTCACAGATGAAGAGAGTCAATATGTGTCTATGCATGCAAGCATTGGGTGCTGCCCCCACCAACTCAGATGGATGCATGTTGATATACATCCTTCTATGGGAACATACTCTAAGTGGAAGGTGTGCTGAAGTGTGCATTCAACCATGTCAGGAAGGTGTATGTGCTGAGTCATGCTATAAGTGACCTGTGATATTGTTACAGCCCATTAATTATATGTGATAGGCCTGAATGAAGGTAAGACAGTGCATACTACCTATCGTGATCTGACCTGGGGTACAGACACAATCCATCATGTAGGTATCATTGAGAAACTCTCCCAGATTACATCACTAGATTGGCAACCAATTTACTCACCAACAGAACACATACTGTGAAAGTTGATGACTCAACCTGTACCAATAGAGCTGTCA
>NC_056743.1:1132896018-1132938518 GCF_019279795.1 Protopterus annectens
GTCAAGTACAGCAGCACTATAACTTTCCTGGTTTTGGATGTGATGCCCTTATTTATGAGGTGTACAATATAGAATGCTTTTCTTACCAGAATGGACATATGGTGATCAAAGCTTAGATTGCTATCAACCTGTGTTCCCATGTCTCACACTACTGAGTTTGAGCTTAAAGGGGTGCTATCTATATCATAAGTATTAGGGCTACTTCTTTGCCAAAGGGGACAATGAGGCATTTTTGTGTTAAGTTACAGTCTGTGAGTTTGGCACCAATCATGTCTATGTATCAGCTATTTCTGGTATATGTTAACATTGTTGGGGGACTCTATGATTGCGCTCAGTTTACGGTCATCTGCAAACTTGGTAAGCCACAGACCATCTATCTTCACCTGGACTTCAGAGAAATAGATTCCAAACAGTAGAGGGCCCAGCACAGATCCTTGTGGTACTACACTGGTAACTGGTCTACTGGTGGAGGTGGGCTCTCCAACTTTCAAAGTGTGCATTCTGTAGCCAGTTGGCTACCCATCTAGTAATGTATGGGTTAATCCTCATATGGGAGAGTTTCTCCATGATATCTGAATTGGGGATTGTGTCAAAGGCCGTTGTCCAATCAAGGTAGATGGTATGTACTGTTTTTCCCTCATCCAGAGCTTTGTTTCAAATAAGTCTACTAGGTTTAATAAGAAAGATCTACCCTTGATGAAAACAGAATGGGTGTGGTCAAGAGTTTGAAGGTCTCCTATATCCTTGTGGGTAATGTCCATGATGATTTGTTCCATA
The DNA here is from genome assembly GCF_019279795.1 of Protopterus annectens. Taxonomy (NCBI): domain Eukaryota; kingdom Metazoa; phylum Chordata; order Ceratodontiformes; family Protopteridae; genus Protopterus; species Protopterus annectens. The sequence continues at coordinate 1,132,896,796 of NC_056743.1, forward strand.
GCCTTGCAGATAAGGCTGGTTAGGCTTATGAGTCAGTAGTTCCCCAGGGTCAATTGATGGATGTGTAGGCATGTTTAACTGTGAAGATAGTTCTAGTTCTGCATGTTACCATATTGATGTGCATTGCATATCACACAACATTTGGTATTAATTTAAGTAGTGTAGTTGATATATTTGTGAACACGTACTGAGAAGCCAGGGTTGCAATGCATGGGAGAGGTAACATATGACTGCATTGCAAATATGTGACATATTGTTAGATAGGGCCTTCATTTTGTTATGTTTCCACATGTAGTTTCTTGAGATGATGACTAAATGGACAGTAAACAGCACTAATACATGCTAATATTTACTTTGCGTAGTGCAACAGTGAGCAGTGGGTTTGCTCAATGAATGGCAGAGTGAGCATGCAAGATACACATTCCATTACTTTCCCTGTTTGCACGTAGTTAAGTAGTGCACAAATGTGAGTCACATTGCTAAAATTTTGAGAGTTAGTATTGTGTATGAAACATATCTGCTGCTTAGCTGACTCTGTGGCAGTAGGTGTAAATGCAGTGATATATTTCTTTTGCAGCCCAGATGATACTGGGTTCAAATCCAGGTGCATCTAACACTTTTAAATAAACAGTGATAATGCAATGACACTACTCTTTATAGTACATTCAGCATATGTTACTGTGTGCTGATGTAGAGCAGTGGGATTAAATGGCATTGCACAGAGGTAAGTGCAGCATTGTAGAGCTGCTAACCATTGCTTGGCATTGGCATACAAACATAAATGCCACAAAGTGAAGGGATCCAATGCTTTTTCTGGTACATATGTGTGTTGTGTGTGATTCTATTTTTTTCAAATGATTATAAGTGTTAAAATGGGGTAGATATGAAAGTGGTGAAATGGGGAGCAAACAAGGGGAAGAACAAAGGGAAAGCAAAACAGAATTAACTAAAGATATTCATTTCCAATTACAGACTGTCTGCATCCTGTCTGCAGGTGTTCAATGGCTGCAGGTGTTGGGTAATCTTGCTAATTGCCGCACAAAGCCATAAGTGGAGTTATGCAATGGAAAGCAAAAATTGCAACAATGTATCCTTTTTTACCTTTACACTTTTACAGATACCCTGTCTGAAGGTATTCTGTCTGCTAACTGTATGGTCCATTAATCTGGGTTTGTGCACTGCTAAGTATCATGGAAATAAGATAAGCACAGCCAAATCTGACATTCATTGTGTTTGCTCTAAGCTGTGGACTGTCTAAGTACTGGCAAAAAATAAATAAATAAATAAAAATGGAAAAGTAGTTGAAATGAAGAAAATAATATTATTTATTTTATTTTACATTTGTTTACCGGGATAGTTTGACTGGACACAGGTCCATTTACAGAGGAGGCCTGGGGAGCAAAGCTCCACAATTAGATTAACATCAACATGGTAATACAAACAATCATATAACAGTAATAACTGCGGTAAGCACAGACATAAAAAGTCTCATATAATCCAGTCTAAACAATAAACAATACATTGGCAGTAAGTGAGTAAATTTACAAAGATAGAGAGTCTCATACATCAAAGTTTTAACATTGATTAGAGAGATAGGATAAAAAAATAACAAATCATATGATTAGACATAACATATTAGGCAATTTCAAGTTGACAGTACGATACCTAACTGTAGCATATATACAGTAGAGATAACAGGAAGGAAGGTGAAAAGTGTGCTGAGATTGTGAGATTCATGTGATGCAGGGACATAGCCATGTATTCATAAAATGTGATTTGAGAGCATTTTTGAAATGTGTGTTAGTGGGGGCAGAGGTCAGAGAAGGGGGGAGGTTATTCCATCATAACCATCATAGTTTCCTTAGAGATTGACAGTGATGGGTTCTGAAGGTGGAGTTAGCAAACTTGACAATTTTATTGTAACATGATTCAATTCTGGTGAGATCTAGTTTTCTGACTTGGGTAAGAACTGGTGCATCATACATTAGAGTGGAGAGTAAATGGGTTAGGGCTAAAGTGATCTGTGCCTGTTCTGAGAGGAATTGTTCATACCTATATAGGGTTCCCATTTTTTATGGTTTGTGAGATATGGACATCAAAGACTAGGTTATTGTCAATTTCTACACTGAGGAGTTTGGTATGGTCAGAGGGAGATATGATGGTACCATTTTTGGAAGAGATCAAAAAGGATAGGGGGTAGGTATAGATTTGTTGGGGTTGAAAAGTAGCAATTTTGTCTTATTGGGGTTTAGGATTAGTTGGATATCAGTAATCTGGTTCCCTATTAGCTGATCGAAGACGCATTCTTTCAAATGCGTCTTGATTGAACTTTATAGTGCGAAATGGCAAAATACCGAAGCAGCATATAAGCAAATTCTTTCCCTGGGAAAGAAATAGAGTGGCCGCCTTCAGTATTTTGCCTTCTTCCTTACTGTAGTCCGGTCTTGGAGTTGGTATATTTATGTAGGGGGGTGGGGGTCACAGCCCCCCACTTCCGGGGGATGTGGGGGCAAAGCCCCCCACATTAGAAATAGTTTGTGGTGTGTGTGTGTTGTGTGTGTGTTTCTCGGAATAGCGATTTTTTTCCCTGGGAAAAAAATTGCTGTTCTGAGTATTCGAGAATGTAAGATTTCATTTACATGAGGTCAATGAATCAGCGTTCGCTGTTCTAAGCATTTGGTGATTCATTATAGACCCAGTAATCCAACTTTCTACAGAACTGAAGGATTTTTGTGTGAGTTGTAAAGTGGAAAGTGATGGAGCAGAGCAGATAAGAGTCGAATCGTCAGCATACTGTATAAGGGAGGCATGCTGGGTTGAGGTGTGTAGATTGTTGGTAAATATGGAGAAAAGTAGTGGGCCTAAAATTGAGCCTTGTGGTACACCTATTGTAGTTGGGAATAAAGGAGATTGTATGCCTTACCATTGAACTGATTGCGACCTGTGTGACACATAGCTTTTAAACCAGGCAATAGTGGAAGGGGCAAAGGATAGGGAGGCCAGGGAGTCTAAAAGTTTGGAGTGTGATACTATATCAAATGTTTCTGAGAGATCTAAAAATACTGCAGAAACAAAATTATTGTTATTTCTGTGAAGGCTGACCTGGTAGCTGAAAGAAAGGAGAGCAGATGTTGGGCTGTGATTTTGCCAGAAGCCATGTCGTGTGGAGGAGAGAAGATTGTGTATGTTTAGGAATTTCATGACTTGAGAGTGAATACATTTCTCAAGCAGTTTAGATAAAGGGGATAGAATGGCAACAGGACTTTAGTTTGAGAATTCATAAGATTTGCCGCCTTTATGAAGTGGTATAATATATGAAACTTGCCAGAGTTGGGGGGATGTAGGCGGTTGATGAGGATAGAAACTGGGTAAGATAGGGATTCAGCAGCAGTTTTTAGGAAGTTGGCTGGTAGACTGTCAGCTGCAAGAGTGATTGGCTTCAGTTTTAGGAGGAGTTTTTTTAATAGTGGAAGTGGGAACTGGTGAGAAAGCAAAGGAGGGGATATTCTCAGTGCATTTGGTAGGCATATGTGTATGGTTGCTATTCGATAGCTGGGAGGATAGAGTTCGAATGGATTCTGTAAAATAGTGATTGAATTGGGATGCTATGTCTTTGGTATTGTTGTCGTCTGAGGAGGAGGCTGGAGTGGTACTTTTACCTGGTTTTAAAAGGGAGTTGATAGCATGCCAAATCTTTTGGGGGTCATCTGAGTGTTTGTTTTGGACCCCAAGGAAATAGTTCTTTTTGTCTAGTTTGATTTGTTTCTTGGCCTAATTTCTGAGTTGCTGGAAATTTTGTTTGGCTAGTGTTATCCCTTTTCCATATTTTCCAAGCTTTATCTCTAGACTTTAGTAAGGCTGTTGTGTTCCTACTCAGCCATGGTGCATAGTTTGCCTTGACTCTGATTTTTCTAATGGGAGCAACTTTGTTGAGGATATTTAAGAGAGTACTATTAAAGTATTTGACGGCTTTGGTCTAAACCTAGGGTTAGTAGAGGTTTCCAGTTAGTTTGTTTTAGCGTAGAGTTTAGCTCCTGTATGTTTAATTTATGGTCATCTCTAATGTGTCTAAAGGTTATGGGCTTGGGTATGTTGGTGTGTTTGAGTAGGAGAAAAGTGGGGAGATGCTCACTGAGACCATCTGGTAGACAACCTGTCTGGTAGTTTTGTCTGGAGCAATTGACTAGTGTCCAATCTAGAATGGATTGTTTATGGATATTTTTATCAACTCTAGTAGGTTTTGAATGAGCTGTGAAAAACTAAAGAGATTAATATGATTAGTGGGGCTGCTAAATTTATAGGGTATCCAGTCGGTGTTTAGATCACCTAGTAAAATAGTTTCTTGTTGCAGATTCTCTGAGGTCCACTGTAATATTTCCTCAATAGTAGGGGAGTTGTTTCCTGGAGGAATATAACAGCAAAGAATATTATTTTTTTTTGTTATTGTTTAATTATAGAATTGTACCTAAGATTTCAGCATTTTGAAACTTGGGAAGTGGGATTTGTGGAGGTTTCATTTTGAAGTTATTTTTAAAGAAAATTGCAGTTCTGCCTCCCTTCTTGCCAACTCTATCTAGTCATAAGATAATGTATCCCAGTGGGAGGATTTCTTTGTTTTGGGTGTTGGGTTTAGCCAGGTCTCAGTGATTGTTACTATGTCTGGGGTGTAGTGGGTTATAAATGCATGTAGGTCAGGAAGCTTATTGGATATGCTCCTGGTGTTCATGTTGAGAATTAGCAGGTCAGAATTTTGTTTGTTTGATGGTGGGGTATTAAGTGGACCTGGGTTTGGGTGTATGTCACCTGATATAAGTAGGTGCTTTGTGATCAGTAGTATGTGTTTAATTGTATGTGCTATTTCTAAGTTGGATCCAACTGATATTTTAGTAGTGTAAGATGTAGTTATGTGGAATTTATGTATGTGCAGTATTGAGCTGTCTCTAAATAGTGTGGGACTGATAGGGCAGTTTATGTGTGAGTTTGTCTTTATGGAACTATGTGTAGTATGGAATAAAGTGTTTTCCAGTGGAGTGTTTATGTGTATACAAGCAATGTTTATTAGGTATGTGAGGGTTAGGAAGAGAAATCCTAAGGTGATTTGTGTTATTTGTGGGAGTAGTAGTTTGGTATAACCGTTGCTTTGGTTTATAGGTCAAGGTAGATGTAAAAGCATGGCTAGTTGCTCCTCTGTGATTGTTTAAGGCAAGGAGCTAGATAGTGGGTGTGGATTGTTTTAAGGAGTAGAGGTTACTGATTGGTTTAAGGTGTGGTCAGGTGAAGAGTGGTTAAAATAAAAGTAGGAGTAGTGGGGATGGCTGGGAATTGGGGGCAGAGTAGGGGAGTGGAGTGAGCTGATGGTGAAGAGATTGGGGCCAACCAGACCGCGAGATTGTGTAGACCATCTGTATTCAGGGTCTGAGCAGAACAGTGAGAATGAGAAATGAATGGGTGTAATAATATCACAAGTTCCCTACCAAATTCTCTTGTAACTTTATAGGTTCATAGGTTCATAGGTTGGTACTAGGCTATCAGCCCTAGGGCCTATACAAGCCTAGCCATAACAATTCCCTGGCTATTTCTTCCCACACTATTTACTTCCCTGGACCCCTGTCTAGCAGGGCGACTGATGTGATCCCCGGGGTGAATTTCCTTTCTCCCATCCAATCGTCAAGGTTCCTTTTGAAGAGGACCAAAGTAGCACTCTGCTTGACATGTATGGGCAATCTATTCCAGAGTCCGAGGAGTCTCTGGGTCAGGAACCTATCCCTCCAGCATGTTTTGTTTATTGTGATGACAAGGTTTAGATCCCTGGAGTGTGTGGCTCTGAGGGATTGGGATTTCTTTAAGTGTAGCATGTCCAACAGCTCTGGGTTTGACATGGCCTTGTATCTTAAGCAAAGATCGCCTCTGAGTAGATGATATTTGACAGAGTATAGCTGGAGTTTTTTAAGGCGGTCAGCGTACGGCATCTGCTTTAGGCCTGTGATTCTTTTAGTGAGGTATTTCTGTGGCCTTTCCAGTTGTTGCAGATGTCTTGAGAGGTACATACCAAACGGGGCATTGTATTCTATAATGGGTCTAATGAGGAATGAGTACAGTGGGACAATGACCTCCTTTTTTCTGGATGAAAAGCCCTTAGTGATGAGGTGTGCCACATAGAAGGATTTCCTGACTGTTGTGGCGATGTGGTTATCGAAGGTGAGACCACTGTCCATCTGTGTCCCTAAGTCTCTTATCAAACTTTCAGTGTTTAGTGTACTGCCACCTATATGGTAATTCACGGATACATGTTTTTTCCCAAAGGGGATAACTATACATTTCTTGGCATTGAGCTTGAGCTCATGGCTCTGACACCAAGCATCTGTTTCTGTAAGGCTCTTTTGTAGAGTATCCACATCATTTGGGGATTCAATAATGGCTCCCAGTTTGCAGTCATCTGCAAACTTTGTTATCCAGAGTCCCTTAGTGTTGGCCTGTACTACAGAGAAGTAGATGTCAAACAAAAGCGGTCCCAGGACTGAACCCTGAGGTACTCCACTTGCCACTTGTCTGGAGCTGGATTTGGAGTCGGCTACTTTTACAGTGTAGGTTCTATCAGTAAGCCAGTTAGCAACCCATTGGGTGATGTAGGTATTAATGCCCAGCTTAATAAGTTTATCTATGATTCCAGAGTGGGGGATGGTGTCAAAGGCCTTGGCAAGGTCTAGATAGGCTGTGTGGACCACCTTACCCTTGTCCATGGCTCTGGAGACTGATTCGAAGAAGTCAATCAAGTTCAGGAGACAAGATCGGCCCTTGACGAACCCAAACTGGGTGGGGTCCAGTGTTTGAAGGTTGCCAATGTCTTTGTTTATAAGTTCCATGATAATACGCTCCATGGCCTTGCAGATAAGGCTTGTCAGACTGATGGGACGGTGGATCCTGCCTTGTGGAGTGGGATAACTGTAGCTGTGCACCACTCAGTGGGCACGAAACCTGAGGTGAGGCTATGATTAAACATGACACTTAGGTGAGGTGCCAGTTCATATTGTAGTTCATGTAGTACACAGTCCGGGATGTCATCTGGTCCCATGGATGCTGTATTCTTAGCTTTGGAGAGTGCATTTTTTACCTGTGTGGCCGTTATTACCAGAATTTGGCAATCTTCCGGTACTGAGATGGGCCATTTAGGGGGTGAGAGGGGGGTGAAGTTGGCACTGAATCGATCTGCCAGGATATTGGCAATATCCTTGGGATCAGTATATTTAATGCCATTCTGTTTTAGCTCAGAGCAGATCTGAGCATTGCCATTTAGATTCTTGACATAGTTATAGAATGCCTTGTTGTTGTCTTTGGAATCTTTGGCAATTTTATTTTCATAACTAGCTTTGGAGGATTTTATGAGGGATCTCAGTTTCTTACTGAGGCTGGTAAGGAAGTTTTTTGCATCCTGGGATTTTCCTCTTTTCTGCAACAGTTTCTTCCTTTTGTTGTAAAGTTTGTTTATGGCAGGGGACCACCAGATTGGCTTCTTTTTTTTGGATGAGAGCATCTTGGTTCTATTTGGGATGGCACGATTTATGCATGAGTGGAGGTGCTCACTCAGTGCCTTAGTGTAGGATTCAGCAGTTGAACTTTCAGCTCCCGTCTGTATGGGTGTCATGAAGTTTGTCACTTCTGACTTGAGTAGCATGAAGTTGGCTTTGGAGAAGTTTTTTATGGAGGTTTCCTTACTGGGGGTTTGGGGTGGGATGTGGATGTTAAGGGTGATTAGCTTATGGTCAGACGTGACTAACGAGGGGGTGATCATAGGTGTGGAGCATCGATTTCCCATATTGGTAATGACCAGGTCTAGGATATTGGAGCCCCTGGTGGGACTATGGATTAGTTGATCCAGGGCATTGGAATTTATGAATTCCAAGAACCGTTGGGCAAAGGTGTTGGTACATGAGTAGCTTTCCCAGTTAATGGCAGGGTAGTTAAAATCACCCAGTATTAGGGTGCTTGGTTCTATCTTAATATTTTCCAGTATGTTTAGGAAGGTGTAGTGAGACTCTTGGGGTATGGTGGGGGATCTGTAGCAAGCTACAATTTGGATTGCAGTCTTACCTAGTGTTAGTTGCACCTGGCGAATTTCAGACGCATTGTGTTGGGCAACTAGCCTGGTGGTGTGAATATCCTTGGTGAATATTGACACTCCTCCACCTTTAGTTTTTCGGTCCTGCTTTGGTGGCCGAAAAGTGTGATAAGAGTTGTAACCTGGTATTGCAGGGGTGCTCTCTGGAGCCTTGAACCAGGTCTCAGTTACTGTGCAGATATCGATGTTCGCCATTTTTAGGAGTGCCTCGAGTGAGTGCATTTTGAGGTTTAGACTTCTAGCATTGAGTAGCATTACCTTCAGATTTTGCATGCTTGTACCTGTTACGGTGGTGGTTTTGTTCTTTAAACTTTGCCTAAAAAAATTTCTTTTTCTTTTGTCTTTTAGTGTAGAAGTATAGTTAATGAGACTATTAGATTATGAATTCAATCAAAATGGCTGTAACATTATTCCAGAGTACAGTGGTATCAGTTGTTGCAAAAAAACAGAAAAAGAACACTTAGCTTACAGTGAGCACACTTCACAGAGAGGGAAATGACTGCAGAAGAGAATTATTAGTGTGCTTTAAAGATGGCACTGTTGTTATCAGGCCCTTATATAACTTCTGTCCTACGCATTCCTAGTGAGGAAGGAGGGTAGGGACTAATTGCAGGAGGAGTCCTGTGGGAGTGAGTGAGTGACAGGTCTCTCAGCCAGATTCTGGAGGATGGCAATTCAAACAAAAACAATCAATTGACTCAAACTGCAGGTAAGTGATATGGAGAGAGTACTACCAAGAGAATAGATGAACTGCAGTTAAGTAAATGGCAGTACAGTTCAAGGGGGGAACAAAACTAGCACAAGTTAATTATTTCTGGCGTTACTTAATTCTGGGGTAGTGCAGTTTAGTTCGGAAGTGGATAGCTACTGCCATACAAAAATAGTCTAATATTGACTGGTCACAGATGAAATTGGGGAAAAGGCATAGTTGGATGTAAAAGCCGTAGATAAAAATTAATATTTTTGGCTTGTAACACTGAGAGAGAAGTATAGTATCCAAAAGTGTGTCAACATCTAGTGTCTGAAATGGGGTCTTACAGGATTGGAGTTAGGAAAACTGGGCTAGCTAGACAGGCTTCTGCAAATGTGCATGCTTTAAACAACAAAGAACCTCAGTATATAAAGGCATTTATGTTGAATGTTAAGACATACATTGCTTCTGATATGAAGAAAAGTCTTGATTGCAGAGAAGCCTTTTTAATATTTTCCCTGGAATTGCACATAAACTCAGCAATAGTACTATTCATGTTTGGAGGGTGGGGGGTGCACCTGCAGCCTAAGATGTTTAAGCAGATTGCTTCTAATATGAAGAAAAGTTTTGATTGCAGAGAAGCTGTTTTAATATTTTTCCTGGAATTGCACTTAAACCCAGCAATGGTACTATTCAAGTTTGCACCTGCAGCCTAAGATGTTTAAGCAGATTGCTTCTAATATGAAAAAAGTCTTGACTGCAGAGAAGCCTTTTTAATATTTCCCTGGAATTGCACTTAAACTGAGCAATAGTACTAAATCTATGAAATAAATGCTACAAAACGTTTGTTAGTACACATGAAATATTTTTACATAGGTCTGGTTTGAACTCTCACTCCAATGAACCTTCAGAACACACTAAGGGTGCCTTATCCCTCTTTGTGACACAGACAGTTTTGCAACAGGAAACTGAAATCATTCCACATATTACCAGTTGCAACAGCATTCACAATACTAAAAAAACATATGACAGTTATTTGTACATGTATTAATTTTGGATGTAGTACACTGAGTGATCACACAACCATTCATGACAATTGCTTACAAAAATGCTGCTCTGTCTTATCTCCATCTGTGTTTGTTGCTCATTCTTGTCTTATCTGACCAATAAGCTGAGACATGCAGTGTGTAAGACATTCTATATCATTATCCTTAAAATATGTGAGGATTATTCAAATAGCAATAATATACAGTTGCCAACAAATGAAGGGGAGGTTGGATGTTAATGAACAGAATATGTGGATTGTGTGCTGCTTTACTACATTTTCAATCTTGATAAAATTACTTCTACATTTTGTAAGTTAATCTGATGCACCCACTGGAGGTAGGCCAGTCTACATTGCTGTTGTGTTTTCCTTCTTCCTAACAATGATCATTCACAGTTGCACTCCATTAACAACAAACACTGAGTGAGTGCCTGTAGTATGTTTACATCTGATACATGGAGCAAAATATTTGGAATTCAGCTATTCTAATGAGTTTACACCTGATTTGCATCTTCACTGTGCTCACAGCCATGAAACGACACCATAAAAAGGCAACCGTGTAGCTAGGAAATCTGAAAATGAGGAGATGTGTTTATGTGGAGAACACAGAAGAGGCTATTACTTTGGAATATATATGCACAGAAGACTATTGACCTTGAGAAGGTATGCTTGCATTTTTCAGCTATATACTGCACATGCTAAATTGTATATAGATGTATATTTTCATTAGCAAATGCTACTGTTATCTCTGCATTGCTTAGAAGAGTACTGAACTGATGACATGGGCATGTTTGTCAGGGTATTTCACAGGTATACATGATTGGCAATAGCTTAAAATGAAATGCTCTGTGTTAAAATCTGTAGACATATTTCAGGGACAATTTATTTGATAGCACTTTGTTAGCAAAATGTGTAATGTTCCTGTTCGTTTGGGGGTAGGGGAGCAAAGCTGCATTTCTGTTTTGGCACAAACAAGGATATATTGCTATTGTTACTCTCCTTGTTTTGCATCCAGCCATGCTTTGTGTGTGAATGTAATATGTTACAACCACACAATTCCTGAATTTTATATTTCAATATCTTGACTGTTTTATGTTTCTCCACTGGGTAATAGTGAAATGCTACATTTTCTGTTTTATCTGGAAACAGGGAATGTTTTAGTTATGTGATACTTATGTGTATTATCCTGTTATGTTTTAGATCACCTAGGACTTTGGCACCCAGGTGTCTCAATACCCGAAAACCACCCTTCAGTGACCCTGAGAATCAGGTCATTGTGGAAGCTTTTAGCTGACATTGTGTTCTTCTGCTTGAAAAGTGATATGAAGATATGTCAGGCAGAATGCAGATTTGACAACAGATAGTTGCTGATGTTGTTGCAGTAGGCAGGCACATCAGGACATATGATCAGGTGTGCCATAAGGCTACTGACATGATCTTATCTGCACAGAGGAGAGCAGCTGCCTTGGTCCATGATTGGATGGGTAGTGGGGAGCTTGCTACAGAGCTATCACTCCCAGCAAATGAAGAGTTTCTGTCCACTGCCAAGGATCCAGACAGCTTCCTGGAAAGTGCAGAACAGCATGTCCTTGACATTGGTGCTACTGTTTCAGGGGCAGCAAGTATGTCCCAGGAGGAGCTTCCAGTTAGGCTTATATATCTCAATTGTTAAATACTGTTGTATAGCAAACATTTACAGCAATACATTAGCTCTGTTTAACAATACATTGGTTTGTGGAGGGAATACAGATTGCTATTCTGATATATTCTGATTGATTATATACGGGCTTAGGTTGGACTTTTCATCCAAGTTTTTGTTGAAATTATAGTTAATGGAAATATAAAGGGCAAAATGCTTTAACCCCTGTGTTACTGTTAATTGTGATAATGTTGTCCTTAACTTTTGCCTAACTTCTTCCAGGACCATCATCCATGGGAAGCATAGCATCAATTGCAGATGGTAAACCAAATATCTTGTCAGTGCTGATGAGCAGTTCAAAGAAATATATAAATTTCATCCGTGTCATGTGGGTGTTAGGACTGTTGTGCATATTGCTGTTCTGTCTGTAGTAGTGACACCACTGTTACTTTGTTAGCATACATTTAACTATAGTAGTGTAGCTACTAATTATTTTCCTGTGTTTGTTGGTTATTATAACAGATGATCCTGACAGTGGACTTGTAGGACTCTTACAACCTGATGTCACAGTACTGGAAGACTCTGATGATGATGGTGGCCACAGTTGGTGGGGGATGCAGAGGTTGATGTAGAGGTTGAATCTGACACTGAGGTTGACATTCAGCCATCCTCTGTAATTCCATTGACACAACCAGTAGGCCTACCCCAACCCATTCTAATGAGTCTTCATATATTGGTGGACAGGTGGAAAGATAGACACTCAGTCAGGAAAGTGTGGTTACTGTGGCTTCAGTGCCTGTTGACTCTGGTCATAGCCAAAGTCTAGGTGAGGTGCCATGCAGGAGGGTTATTAGGGGTGCTTAAAGGAGGCCTACTGTGCATCCTCCACTTGATCCAGGTGTGTCTTCCCATGCCACTCAATGTATGTTTAGGGCTGTCATGGAGGCATGGGCACATTCCCATAGGTCCACCAGAGAAAAGCTTATGGTTGTAGAAGTGGCATGTTCTGACATGTGTGACTGCATCCACCTTGTTGCAGATTCAATGAATCTGATGAATGACACCTTGGAATCAGCGGTGTCTGTGATGGAACATCTGCTGGGAGGGGGTGGCATCCTCATGGGAGTAGGTCAGCCATTTCATCTGATGTTAGCTGACATGGCCATGCCCAATCATGGTCCCATAGTGACACAACTCCCACTGCTCCATCAGTGGTTGAGGTGTCCACACCCAGACATGGCAGGCCATGGGGTCGTGGTCCTGGCCCACCAGAGGAGAGCTCATCCAGCAGACATCAGTCACATTCAGGTAGCAGCAGTGCATCTTACTGTGGGTGTAGATGTGTCAGTGCAATTTCTAACAGAGCCAGTTCTTGGGGTCGGGTATGACAGCAATGAACTGCAACCTCTACCATGCACATTTGACACCTGTCTGACATACCAAGATGTAGAGCTAGCACAGAGCTTGGCTGTGTTCATACAGATACACACCAAATTTCACCTGGAGGACCCATACATATACACACACAACAGCTGCATGTTTCAGCGGTGAAGCATAAAGGTTATTTTGTCTCAATGACCATTTGTTAATTTATCCAAATGTCTACCTGCTTCTCTTTCTTACTCACTCACAACTGCCGACCTTCTGAGTCAGCTTCCTGCCACACACACACACACACACACACACACACAACACCCTGTGCAAGTGATGATAACTGTGCCAAATCCCTGATTTCTATGATTTGGATTCAAGGATACATAACATATGTGTCTGATGTTCAGTGTGCATAGCTGACTTAGTGCTTGGTATATCTGCATTTGCGATGTTGATTTGTTAATTGTACCTTTGGATTATTTTGGCCTTAGAAAGTTAGACAGTTAATAGAATCAAACATCTTTTGGATCAGTATTGTTAATGATTTTGTGAGGGCTGTGAAGTCTAAAACTGAAATGTGTCTCATTACTTTCTAACTTCTCTATTTCATGATTTTTCATTACAAAAGTATAGTGCTAAACTGAGGACTTTCAGTGACCATCAGTACTTTTGAGAGGTATGATTCTGTGAATCTTTGCTGCCTGAGACCTACTACTTGATAATGGACACTTATAAGTCACATAAGTCTCTGCTGTCACGTGTTAAAATAATTTCTAAATAAATCAGACACGTTTTACTTGCTTATATTTCCAAGTAACAACATGCAAGGATATACCAATCATTTGTATTATTAAACAATACATTCTAGGTTTAACACTTACCTTGTAAATCCAACAGTTGCAATACTTTTAGCTCAGTGCTCTGTCTGATGCAAGGAGTACACAGCCATTACATAGGTAGGAAAAGGTTGTGAGTATTGCTTGGCATCAATGTTAATATATGTTTGTGCACAGGAGGAAGGTTTTAGCCCCTTAGGTGGTGGGTGAGTGTGCTGTGCATTGCCTCTTAGCCAACACAAGGGCCATATTGAGCATGACAACCCACAGTAGCTGCTGTTTCCCCTCTGACTCCTTAACTGTGTGTGGCTGTTGTGACCTTGCCATTGGTGGTGGGATGTGTGCCCTTTCCCTTGTTGAGCCTGCTGAAGCTGTTTTCTCAGGATGATGTTGTGTAGCATGGAATATACAGTAAACATTTCAGTACATGTAGCTGGATTGTACTGCAGGGCTCCCCCAGAGGTATCTAGGCACTGGAGCAGTGACTTCAGCAGCCCAAACATATGCTCTGTGATATTTTTGGTTTGAGCATGTGCCTCATTATGGCATCTTCAGCAGGTGTGTGTGCATTTCTGATGAGTGTCATTAGTCAGGGTTCCAGTGCATAACCTGCATCACCTAGTAAATGACCCTGTGGGATATCCCACTAGTAGACATATGATACAGTTGGGAGATGTGCCAGATATATGACTCATGGTAACTGCCTTGTTGCCACACGCATTCAAGATGATTCCATTGGTATTACACACAACTTGGCAGTTAAAAGGGTAGAAGTCCTTTCTTTTTATGTAGAGCCTTCCCCATTCTCCAGGTGGTGCCTTAATTTTTATATGTGTGCAATCTATGACACCCACTACCTCAGAGTTCTGTGTTACAGGGTAGAACTCCTGCATATTTCTGGCCCTGTTGTCGTAGTATGGGGAAAATATATGTGGTCACTGGCATGTTGTAGCATAGCACTTGATGGAGGATCCCAGATGCTGACGCCTGTGACACCCAGAGTATGTCTCCTGCTGATCTCTAAAAGGTTCCTGTAGCTAAAATTCTAAGTGCTACACATACCTTTGTCTCCACTGGGATGAGTTCCCCTTGGTTTGCTCTGGCTCTAAATTGAGGATAACAGAGGTTGCAGAGTTCATGTAATGTGTCTTTATCCACCCTGTAGTGCTTCACAATTTCCATTTCCTGTAGACTTTGATAAGTTAAACAGGGTATGAAAACTCTTGTCCTTCTTGGCCATGGTCTATTAGCAGCAGCAGTAGCAGCATCACAGACTTCAGCCTGTTGTACATACACATGAATTAAAGCAACAGCAGCCCCTAAAATTCTTTCTGTGTAGTCTCCTTTCCATGGCTTTATTCCAATTGTTTTTGAAATTTGCAGGAAAAAACAGAGTCTACATGGTTGCTTTAAAGTTTGTTGAATAGTTCCTCCATCCTGGATTGGTTGATCAGCATACATTTCAGCTGCTTATGCTGTAATTAGCATGCCATGATGTTTACCTTGTTTGTGCAGCTCTACACACCATGTACAGCCACTTACTGAATCTAATATAGATATATATAGATGATAATGGGTCCCCTTCAGAAACCTGAACATTCACTTACCAGACTTTTAAAATGCTGCATCCCAGAACACCAACTTTCCACTCCAGGTAAGTAACCGCTTGGCCATCCTGTTGAACTTTGCCCATTACCCCTGCTGTAGTGCAATCTTGGAGGTGGCATATTTAGTTAGGGAGGTGTGGGGGTGCATCCCCCATATAGGGGGTGTGGGACAAAGCCCCCCACATGGGTTGGTTTGGTTTTCTTTGGTTTATGTTTTTGTTTAGGATGGCCAAGTGGTTACTTACATGGAGTGATAAGTGGGTGTTCCAGGACATCGGTGTGCCGGTGCTGTCAGTGTTTTCATCTCGGTGTTATGCATTTTGAGGTTGTGAAATTTTGTTCATGTAAAGTAGACACATATAGATACATGTTTGCCATCTATATTGTATTCAAAAGTTACAATGTGCTTAATTCAAATCCCATTCTCCCTTTCTGGGTTCAAACATATTAACAAATTTTCTTTATTTTTATCAAAATGGATGTAATGATTCAGTAATATAACACTCAAATTTCAGCTCTGACTTATAGCATGAGTTATTTCAGGTAGTCTTAGTGAATCTAATAATATGCAATATATAAAAAGTTTCAGAGTTCACATGACCAAGGTTCAAATTTCAAGATATTTTCAAATATTTTATGTGATTTTCTATCTAAATTATATGAGATCATGTTCATTCACATTTCTGCCATATGCAGGCATACGTAATACATATCTTTGTTATAATCAGTTTGCTATTTAAATATATTTTTTCTGTCTTATTTGCCCAGTGATATTCTACCTTAATATATAACTTGTATTTCTAAAATCAGAGAGCTGATTTTAGAAATACAAGTTATATATTAAGGTAGAATTTGGACAGAGGAAGGACGACAAGGAGACATGGTGGTGGAATGAGGAAGTACAGGAGAGTATACAGAGAAAGAGGTTGGCAAAGAAGAAGTGGGATTGTCACAGAGATGAAGAAAGTAGATAGGAGTATAAGGAGATGAGGTGCATGGCAAAGAGGGAGGTAGCAAAGGCTAAGGATAAGGCATATGAAAAGTTGTATGAAAGGTTGGACACTAAGGAAGGAGAAAAGGAGCTGTACTGATTGGCCAGACAGAGGGACTGAGCTAGGAAATATGTGCAGCAGGTAAAGGTGATAGAGGATAATGAGGGAAACATACTCACAAGCAAGGAGAGTGTGTTGAGCAGATGGAAAGAGTACTTTGAGGGGTTGATGAATGAAGAGAATGAGAGGGAGAGAAGGTTGGATGATGTGGGGATAGTGAATCATGAAGTGCAATGGATTAGCAAGGAGGAAGTAAGGATAGCTATGAAGAAGATGAAGAATGGAAAGGCTGTTGATCCAGATGACATACCTGTGGAAACATGGAGGTGTTTAGGTGAAATGGCAGTGGAGTTTATAACCAGATTGTTTAATGAAATCTTGAAAAGTGAGAGGATGCCTGAGGAATGGAGAAAAAGTGTTTTGGTACCGATTTTTAAGAATAAGGGTGATGTGCAGTGCTGTAGTAGCTACAGAGGGATTAAAATAATCAGTCACAGCATGAAGTTATGGGAAAGAGTAGTGGAAGCTAGGTTAAGATGGCACGTGATGATTAGTGATCAACAGTATGGTTTCATGCTGGGAAAGAGCACTACAGATCTGATGTTTGCTCTGAGAGTGTTGATGGAGAAGTACAGAGAAGGCCAGAAGGAGTTGCATTGTGTTTTTGTAGACTTAGAGAAAGCATATGACAGGGTGCCTAGAGAGGAGTTGTGGTATTGTATGAGGAAGTCGGGAGTGTCAGACAAGTATGTAAGAGTGGTACAGGATATGTACGAGGGTAGTGTGACAGCAGTAAGGTCTGTGGTGGGCGTGATGGATGCGTTTAAGTTGGAGGTAGGATTACATCAAGGATCAGCTATGAGCCCTTTCTTATTTGCAATGGTGATGGACAGGTTGACAGACGAGATCAGACAGGAGTCCCCGTGGACTATGATGCTTGCAGATGACATTGTGATCTGTAGTGAGAGTAGGGAACAGGAGAAGGAGACTCTGAAGAGATGGAGATATGCTCTAGAGAGAAGAGGAATGAAGGTCAGCAGGACTAAGACAGAATATATGTGTGTGAATGAGAGGGAGGATAGAGGAATGGTGAGGATGCAAGGAGTAGAGGTGGTGAAGGTGGATGAGTTTAAATACTTGGGATCAATAGTTCAGAGTAATGGGGAGTGTGGAAGAGAGGTGAAAAAGAGAGTACAGGCAGGATGGAGTGGGTGGAGAAGAGTGTCAGGAGTGATTTGTGACAGATGAGTACCAGTAAGAGTGAAAGGGAAGGTCTACAAGAGGGTAGTCAGACCAGCTATGTTATATGGGTTGGAGACAGGGGCATTGACAAAAAGGCAGGAGTTAGAGCTGGATGTGGTAGAGTTAAAGATGTACGAGTGTGGACAGGATTAGGAATAAGTATATTAGAGGGTCAGCCCAGGTTGGAAGGTTTGGAGACAAAGCCAGAGAGGCAAGATTATGTTGGTTTGGACATGTGCTGAGGAAGGATGCTGAGTATATTGGGAAAAAGATGCTAAGGATGAAGCTACCAGTTAACAGGAAAAGAGGAAAGCCTAAGATAAGGTTTATGGATGTGGTGAGAGATGACATGCAGGTGGTTGGTATGACAGAGCAAGATGCAGAGGACAGGAAGAAATGGAAACAGATGCTCCACTGTGGTGACCTGTAATGGAACAGCCGAAAAAAGATGATTTCTAAAATCAGAGAACTGTTTAATCATCAGTTCTCTGTTAGAGATTATAGTATGTGTACATATTTCCCTAACTTATTACTACTGCTCTTTTATTAATCTTACATAGTAGATATCTCATTCCTTGTGCATTTGCATATTCATAAGATGTTTACTCTTATTATTTCTAGTATTACAAACAATCTTGAGTACATATAAAAGAATTACTGCTTGTTTAATTTGAATGTGTGTTTTTACCCATTGTGAACCATTGTTCTGATCTAAGCTCTACATCCTGACATTAAAATTTGATTACAGCACGTGATAATGACAGCACAAAGCAGCTGCTATTTTCCTCTGTAAGTTTCTCATTTTTAATTCTTTTAAACTGTTGTAATCAGTAAAAAAAAATCTAACTTTATGTCTTCCATTAATATGTACAATTAGAGTTAATAATACTACAGAATTAGCTATTATCATTCAGCAAAGTGTAAGCAAGTTATATGTCTGTAACAGCTCAATGTAAAACATTATTATAGCTTTTGTTTTACCAATTCTTTTCTTCTAAATAAATATTTAAAAAGAAGATATTATTTCAAGTAGATTTCTCACATATATACTTGGAAAAAAGTTCTTTCCTGTTTTCACAGACATCAGTGATAAAATCTGACCTGCATTTTCCTCCTCAGCACAGCTTGGGGAGCAGGTGGTAAGCAAGGCAAGCAAGAATCACTCATTTTCAGACAACTGGACCATTCTTTTCCTCTTGAGCTTTTTAGAGTGCTAATTTCTTCATATACAACATGTGAAAGGAATGTGTCAGACAAGAGCAAAGAAAACAAAATTGCCATCTCTTTAACACTTCCAATTAGCATATTACTTAGCTATGACATTAAGTTAATTCAGCAATGGACATAATAACCAAAGTTAAACAAATAAAATAAAAATTCTTAACTTATATAGTCATAAAGTTACCACTTCTATTGCTTATAATTTAATGACATTTTCTTAAAAGAAGTATTTGTTTAACATTTAGAATACATTTATAAATTTCATTGTTGTTGTGTCTTTTGGCTTTTCCCAGTTAGGGGTCACCACAGCAGAACTCCGGTCCGCTAATGATTGGTAGTTGATTTTTACGTGCCCAGTTACCAGCCCTGATGCACAACCTTCAATGAAGGTACGCCCATTCACGCATGTCTTTACGCAGAAGATGCTCTAGCTGAGAATCGAACCGGACAGCGTTTTACTGTGAGGCGACAACGCT
Source organism: Protopterus annectens (assembly GCF_019279795.1). Lineage (NCBI taxonomy): Eukaryota > Metazoa > Chordata > Ceratodontiformes > Protopteridae > Protopterus > Protopterus annectens. Next base: position 1,132,916,095 of record NC_056743.1, read on the forward strand.
ACTGCAGCACCACCACCGCAGGAGACATTTATAAATTTCATTAAATAAAATATATTAAGTTGTTCACTATAAATATAGTAAACTAGTAAAACTGACCATTTATATTCCTTATCATGAAAATGCATGCTTACATACATTTTGAAGCTTAAAGCCCAATAGAAATATTTTACCTAAAGGATAAATCTATTGTTTCAGAAAAATAAAAGTCCTGCGTTCATGGAATAAAAGTCATTTGTTTTTAAGCTTTTTAATTTTAGAAGCAGTTTTCAAGAATTTAGCTCACTTTGTCTCTTGAAGAATATACTGTTCCAATCCATTTCTTCAATATTCTTAAAGATTTTATTTTTGTAAACAAAAGTGGATACCTCCTGCAATGTGTCAAACATTTTAGTTACTTCAGAAAGAAATAATTTGATCTTTGTAGGAAACACCAAAGTGGCTTTAATGTTGTTTTTTTTTTAAGTTCTTTAAACAGTGGTAAGCAGGACTTTCTTTTACTCATTACTTTACTGGAATAATCATTGTCAAATCTGACTACATGTTCACCTATTTTATTAATTGGGCTGGACCATGCAGATTTTAATATTTGATCTGGATATTAAATTAACTATAATTGAACATGGTGGTGAGATTTCATTCTTTGAAAGTGCTCTCATGGATCTATGTGCCCTTTCAATTACAAAAGATAAAACTTTAGGTAGAGTTAATGTTTTATGTAGCCAGATTGTTAAGAAGTGTATTATTTTGTCTACCTCATGATTTTCAGGTATACCATCAATTCTAATGTTATTTCACCTCAGTCTGTTTTCTAAACCATCAATTTTATCTATGGGCCAGTTATTTTGTTTTAAAAGAAGTTCAGTCTGAGGCTTACCTTCAGTTATTCTCCCTTTATGATCTTTTAAAGCTTCTTCCATACTGCTGATTTGTGTACTTTAATTTCTAAATGTTCCATCTTCTTTCTGGAATCTTCTTTGAAACTTTCTATTTTAATATCCATTTTGTTCATTTTAACTAATACTGGTGGCTGGATGTCTTTTTCAACATAAGAATCCTGAGTACCATTTCTTGAGTGGCTCATGTTGAAGTCTCTTCTCTCTTAACCATGCAACTGAAATTCTAACAGGAAAATTACAGCTTTTGAAGAACTTGAAACTATAAATATTTTCTCAGACTATTAGTGAATACAATTAGCTAACAAGTATCTCCAAATTTTAGTTTTTTGATGATATTTTCTGTCAGAGAAAAGTTTTCAGTCACAGAGCTTTCACCAGTTGCTGATCTCAGTTAGCCATCTTGGCCACACCCCCTATATTGCATGTCTTGATGGCATAAATTGATGGGATGCTTATACAGTATATGCCATATTATGACCATTTTTTAAAAATAAAGGTATACTAACACACCACATTAAGCAGAACTAGCCATAAAATGAGTTTAACTGGCATCCTGTTCTAATGCACTACTTTCAGCACTTCATTCTGTGGCATTATCATATTAGTAGTACAGGTACTACTACCTCCCTAATGAAGAACTGTTGAAATTACTCAGCATTATAACAGAATTCTAGTGAAACTGACTTCATGGCCAGTTTTTTACTTTCTTTAACTGTTTGTTGATATAAAAATGTCACTGGTCTATCATTGACATGATTTGGTACTAAAGAGAAAGGCATTGAATTCCACTCAGTGATACCATCACATCATGCAGGAGCATGTAACTGGCTGACACATCCCTGGATAGGCAAGTATATCAGATGATTTATCTGCTGCATAAATAACAAAATATGACACAATATATCGGTCTGGATAACGCTGTTGTACAATGGATGTTCAGATAAATCAGTTATGTGCAAAGTCATGATGAAACTCAGTTGTTTCATTTATTCTCATTTTGTGGCTTTGCATATGATTTTTAACAATTTCCTGGATCTCTATATTCCCTTATATTTCCTGGTTTCCATCCTTCACTAATATCACAGCTTAATCTTTATTTCATGACATTCATTTATCTAAAAGAATGTATTACAGAAATGTTATTTATAGAAAAAATTTTAAAACTATTGTGTGTATTCATTTTTTCTTCCATGGTCCTCGATACTTTTTAAAATCAACTTTAGTAACACCTATCCAAAAACATGTCAAACAAGCAACCATAAGCATTGATTGAACAATATTCACATAGTAGCATAGTCAGGAATAACTACTACATACACTTATCTGTGAACCATACCTTATTGGTTCCATATAAATCTATGTATTTCTTGACAAAGGAAGAAAGAAAAAGGATCATTACAGACCATAGCATCATGTATCAAACTATGCATTGATCCCACATTTTAAAAAAAAAAATGCTCCAAGATTCCGACCACAATTTCACCTCTGAGTGGTTATTAGATCATGCTTTTAGTCTACAACCCATAAGATGTATTTTCAATACTGGGTTATTGGGAATATATTCCCAGTATTGAAAAATAATAGTTAACATAGTGGCAAGTAGACTTCAAATTCATTCATTGGGTATGCTGAAGTTATGTGGGGAAATACCCAGTAACAAAACAGTGTTGTCTGGTGATGCTAAATCCCATCTCACTGCTGTATGAATGTCACCAATAATAAAAACAATTACAGGAAGAACCAAAGTAAGTGAAAATAGTTATCATTATCTTCTTGGCAGTACTAACATTTCTTATCCTGGGGCTGCATCTATTGTGAAAGCATGCAGGACTCATTGCCAGTTGTGGAACCATTTAACATTGGTGAACTTGTATTATATAAGAAGTCTGCACTTGCATGGGACACATTAACACTGATCCCACTCCTTCCATTTTAATCTTACCTGTAGGAAAGTCTCTGCCTTACACTTAAGGGGGACAGTAACAATCTCCAATGGGTAAAGTCCATCATGGTACAGATGTTTTATTTTAATACTATCCACCATGAGGGGGTTAATACCTTATCTGTCAACCTCTTAGAGCAAGAAAGAGGAGCAAAGCCTAAAATAATGGGGGGACAAAGGCCCAAAAATAGAGACAGATTTTGAATATTGCTCTTATAAACTTAGAAAGTTGCTAGAATAACAGGATTTGTGTTAGTATATATTTTGTGAAGGATATGAAGTCTGAAATTGAAATGTATGTCATTATTTAGTGAGTTCAATCCTCAGTGATTTGTAAGAAAACCACAAACTTTATAAGAAAGACCAAAAAATATGAGGCAAAAATCTGGACATTCTGCAAAACTTTGGACAGTTGAGAGGTACTCGATACATGGGGTGTGCTTTTCTAGTGTGCATCTAATAAAGTTATAATTTGAAGGAATTGCCACAGGACATGTTGGTGTCAGGAAATCTATCCCTGAGGTCTGCCAGGGTTAAAGTCAGAACCTCAGAACTATCTACTATGTGTTTAATAAATTAAGTTCTTATTTTGATCAAAAGTGACCAGCAAATGCACTTAACATCAATCATTATCTCCCTGTTATTCCTCAGATAATAGTAACATGAGAAGCCTTGTCTTCTTTCTAGTCTGTTCCACTTATTAGAGTTCTACCATTCATCCATGCATCCTGGGTCCCATATTGTCCAAGTCTGAATATTCGATGAAGGCAGTTTGGTCACCAAAATTGGGGGGGGGGGGTATTTTCTCTAGGTTTGTGGAAAAAAAATCCTGTAGCTGCTGCACCATAGGCAAGTACATTTCGAAACCTAATGCCTCTCTTTCCTTTAGACAAGTTTAATTTATACCTACTAAGCCTAGGAGGTTTCTTCCCCGTAAAAGGTTCCCTGCCATTAATAAATATCACAACTGCTTATACCTTCTGCAAGAATAAAAGGATCTGTTTCTGTGACAAATTTTAACTTGAATTTGCTGAAGTATTGTACTCTATTAGCTTACTCAATTCAGCCATTATAGTAATTCTCATATAGTTGTAAGTACTTACTATATGCAGAGAGAAATTATCAATAACCTTTGGTTGTTTCCATGTAAAATCATTAAGAAGAAAAAGAGCTACTTTGCTGTTTAAAGTGCCAGCCTGAGAATTAAGCTATCTCCTGAAATTCTCTAAGTAAAGGTGAACATTTACCATTGTATCTCTGATCCATAATATACAATAATCTGCGTCCTAGGTAAAAAGGAGACTATCTGAATCAGGTTATTTACTGCCACATTCATAGTGTTTATGAAGTAGAATGCAGCTGATTGTAAAGGCTACTAAGGCAAAAGTTAAAGAGGACAGCAGGCATCCTGTCAGATACTACAGTGAACCCCCATTTGTTAAGAAAGAACCTGATAAATGTAAATCTGGGACAATGTCTTAATGTACAACAACTGATATTTCTGTATAAAACAATCTAGGAAAGCCATAACACATACTGACTTCCAGATAAACGTACATTGAACAGAATCAAATATCTTATTCAAAGTTAGAGTTAAGGCAGCAAATGGCATGGAAAGTTCCATGTAGAACTGTTGGATGTTCAGCCAAAATCTAATAAGATCAGGTCCACCTTGCCTCCCTTTAATGAATTCTAAATTGTTACACCCCATTATTATAGGAATAATGTTATCCAAATTGCTGGCTAAAATTTTGCCATATAATTTCACATCAGACACTAAAAGTGAGATGGAGCAACAGCTGTTTGTATCCAAACTATCCTTATTACATTTGGCTGACATTATATCCTTAGCCCTCATTATTTCCAGAGGGACCTGTTTATTATGTATGCAGTCATTCAAAAAGGGTAACAATGGAGTTGCCAAACTAGCTATAAAGCACTTTCCACAAAGTGATGTTTTTCCTCCTGTTAGATTATTGATAGCCTTCTCTAGTTCCTGAAGACTTAAAGGTTTCCTGAATGCTTCAATATCTTAATGACAGAGCATTGGCATGGGAAAATGTGAAAGGTATTGCAATATATCATCAGCCTGATTAACTGCCTTTTGTTAGGTTGCCAAGCAGTAACTTTCTTTTAAGATACAGTTAATGTGTACAGAGTCCATGGCAATATTTCCTCCTGGATTGTTGAGGGTATGAATTCTTATTTCCCTACCTCATTTTTCACACTTATTGCCAATAACTTTAGTGAATTAACTACCCTTGGCCAACAAAACAATTTAATGCATTCTCATTTTTCAGCAGTAACATGAAACATATTTGTCCTTATTTTTTCAGTACTTTAATCACTCCCATCAATAATTGGTTCTTGTCATTCTCTCCCTTTAATAAACGTTCCTTACTAAACATTCCTGATTTAAATCCCTCACACTGTTATCAGAAAGCTTCTGTTGGTTTTTGAAAGTCATGAATTTGGTCCTACAATCCTTTTTAAAGTATTCCATATCTATTCCCTCTTCCTATTCTTTTGTTCAACTTCTTGCCAGTACCTATCAATCCACTTCTTGAAGTCCTTATGGAACTTAATAGTCTTCAAAATTAGTAGGTCTAATTTCCATTTCAAGTGTGATCTCAGTGGAGGCCTAAATTCTAACCTGAGTTATACTATATCATGATGACAACAGTCCTGATATAATCACAACCTCACTGACATAATGAGTGAGCCGTCTGTTAATGAACCACAGATCAAGCCTACTTGCTACACCTTCTGATGGTCCTTAAAAAGTAGTCTTTTCAAGAGAGTGGTACATTCTCTGAAGGTCCATAAATTCAAATCTATCATTATACTATGAAGAGCTGAAGTCATCTTAGGGAGCCTTTCCACCCTACTAGGACTCTATCCACTTCTGGTTCCATGGCAGTATAAAAAATCACCCCCCCCCCCCCAGTAATCAATAACTTAATACCACTTGCTATCTGCTTCATTGCTTGGTAAAATCCTTGAATAGAATTGTGTCATCAGCATTAGGACCATAGAGATTCCTCCAATTAATCTGACCCATCTGGAGGTGACTTTTGAGTCATGTAACACTCATATAACTGGCCATCCCAGGGAATTGCATAATAAAACAGTGACGTATTGTATGCATTTTCCAAATAAGCTACTTTGCACTGATCTAAAAATGTACCTCTGTTTCTTTTTATTTTTTGTGCTCTGCAGTTTAGTTTTGAGATAGCTGGTCTCACTTCCATCTTGTAGACCTTCCCTTTCACTCTTACTGGTACCTGTCCGTCACAAATCACTCTTGACACTATTCCCCATCCACTTCACTCTGCCTGCACTCTCTTTTTCACCTCACTTCCACACTCACCATTACTCTGAACTGTTGTTCCCAAGTATTTAAACTCTTCCACCTTTGGTAACTGTACTCCATGCATCTTCACCATTCCTCTGTCCTCGCTCTCATTCACACACGTATATTCTGTCTTGGTCCTGCTGACCTTCATTCCTCTCCTCTCTAGACCCTGTCATATGCTTTTTCTAAGTCCACAAAGACACAATGAACTCCTTCTGACCTTCTCTATACTTCTCCATCAAAACCCTCAGACAAACATCACATCTGTAGTGCTTTTTCCTGGTGTGAAACTGTACTGCTGCTCACTAATCATCACCTCCCTTCTTAACCTAGCTTCCACTACTCTTTCCCATAACTTTATGCTGTGGCTGATCAGTTTTACCCTCTCTAGTTACTATATCTCTGTACATCACCCTTATTTTTAAAAATCAGTACCAGTACACTTCTTCTCCACTCCTCAGGCATCCTCTCACTTTCTAAGATTTTGTTAAACAAGCTGGTTAAAAACTCCACTATTATGTCTCCTAAAATACCTCCATGCCTCCACAGGTATGTCATCTGGACCAACAGCCTTTCCTTTCTTCATCCTTTTCATACCTGTCCTTACCTCCTCCTTGCTAATCCATTGCACTTCTCGATTCACTATCCCCTTGTCATCCAACCTTATCTCTCCCTCATTCTATTCATTCATCAGCCCCTCAAAGTACTCTTTCCATTTGCACAACATACTTTCCTTGCTTGAGAGTACATTTCCTTCATTATCCTTTGTCACCCTAACCTGTTGCACATCTTCCCAGCTCGGTCCATCTGTCTAGCCCAGGGGTCTGCAACCTTCACTATCAAATGAGCCACTTTTGGCCCCTCTCCCACCAAATAAAATTCATCGGGAGCTACAAAACCTATTTGACTCCTAAAATGAAGATAACACATCATATAATGTTTTATACATAGTTATTATACTAAATATAAAAGAACTATGTTTATAAGAGCAATATTTAAAATCTGTCCCTATTTTTCTTCCTTTGTTGGGATTGCTCGGTCACTCTCTGTATGTGTCATATCTGTCGACCTCTTAGAACAAGAAATCTGAATAAAGCCATAAATAATGGGGCCCAAAAGTAGGGGCACTTTTTTAAAATTTTGCTCTTACAAACTTAGAAAGTTGATAGAATAACAGATGTTGCATTAGCATTAATTTTCTGAAGGTTGTTGTGTCTTTTGGTTTTTCCCGGTTAGGGGTTCCCACAGCGGAACTCAGGTCCACTAATGATTGGCAGTAGATTTTTATGTGCCGATTTGCCGGCCCTGACGCACAACCTTCAACGAAGGTACGCCCATTCATGCATGTCTCCACACAGAAGATGCTCTGGCTGAGAATCGAACAGGACAACATCTGTGAGGCGACAATGCTACCGCAGCACCACCACCGCATGAAGTCAAAATCAAATTGCATTTTTTCTGACATCAGCCCACAGGGATTTGCCAGAAAACCACAATTTTATGAGAAACAGACCAAAAATATAAGGCAAAAAAGTCAGGAAATTCTGTGAAATTCTGCACAGTTGAGAGGTTACTGTGTGTGTGTGTGGAGGGGGGGGTGCATGTTAACAGGAACCATGTTATTCTAGCAAGTTTATAAGCTTATAAGAGCAATATTTAAAGTCCATCCCTATTTTTGTTCCTTTGTTCCCCTTTATTTGTGACTCTGTCCAGATTTCTTGTAGTAAGACTTTGAGAGGTATGGAAATCTTTCAGGAGATAGAGCTGTTGCCAGGGGATCACTCTATCACTCTGTGTGTGTGTGGAATGCATGGCAACAGAAATTGTGTTATTCTAGCAAGTTTATAAGAGCAATATTTAAAGTCCATCCCTATTTTTGTTCCTTTGTTCCCCTTTATTTGTGACTCTGTCCAGATTTCTTGTGGTAAGACTTTGAGAGGTATGGAAATCTTTCAGGAGATAGAGCTGTTGCCAGGGGATCACTCTATCACTCTGTGTGTGTGTGGAATGCATGGCAACAGAAATTGTGTTATTCTAGCAAGTTTATAAGAGCAATATTTAAAGTCCATCGCTCAGTCACTCTCCGTGTGTGTGTGTGTGTGTGTTGTGTGTTAGAGTGGCCATTATTTTTCAAAGCTACAGGGAGCCACTGCAGTGGGGTGGGAGACCAACTTCTGGCTCTAGAGCCGCAGGTTGCAGACCCCTGGTTGAGCCAATCGGTACAGGTCCTTTTCTTCCTCCTTAGTGTCCAACCTTTCATACAACTCACCATACGCCTAATCCTTAGCCTTTGCCACCTCTCTCTTAACTATATGCCTCATCTCCTTGTACTCCTGTCTACTTTCAGCATCTCTCTGACAATCCCACTTCTTTTCCCTCAACCTCTTCCTCTGTATAATTTCTTGTACTTCCTCATTCCACCACTAGGTCTCCTTGTCCTCCTTCCTCTGTCCAGATGCCAAACCAAGCACCTTTATAGCTCTCTCCCTTACCACCTCTGCTGTGGCTCCTTAGCTATCTGGTAATTCTTCACTGCCACCCAGTGCCTGTCTTAACTCTTCCCTGAACTCCACCTTACAGTCACCCTTTTTTCAGCTTCCACCATTTGATCCTTGGCACTGACCTCACTCTCCTCTTCTTCTTCTTCTTCTTCTTCTTGATCACCAGTGTCATCCTACAGATCACCATCCTATGTTGCCTAACTATGCTTTCCTCTGTCATTACTTTGCAGCCTCCATCTTCTTAAAAATATGTATTCACCACAGCCATGACCATCCTTTTCACAAAATCCACCACCATCTAATCTTTTGCATTCCTCTCCTTAACACCATACCTACCCATCACATCCTCATCCCCTCTGTTCCCTTCACCAATATGCCCATTGAAGTCTGCTCCAATCACCTATCACTCTTGGATATACTGTCAATAACTTCACACTATACTGGAGGAAATTGCCAACCTGCTAGCTGTCTGATTTGATGCAAACTTCACCCCATCATCCCCTTCAGCCATACCCCAAAGCATTCCTCACACCAGCCCTCTGTCTAGTATCTCTAGAGATCAGGTCATATGTATGCACTCCAAGGTCAAAAACATGACCTCAGTGAGACCAGATAACATCCCGAGTTGCTTACTAAGCAATCTAAAACAGAACCTAGTAGAACTACTTGGGAGTTCTTTTTAACCATAGCCTGACAACTGGCTTTGTTCCAGTAGAGTGGAGAACAGCAACAGTCATCCCGTTGCACAAAGGGTGGCCATGAACCTACCCTGGGGACCATAGACCCATAAGTCTAACCAGCCTCATCTACAAGGCCATGGAAACAATCATCATGGACCTTATCTACAAGGACATAGGTCTACTTTCAAACTCTGGACCCAACCCAGTTTGGCTTTGTTAAGGGTAGACCATGCTTATTAAACCTGGTAGACTTCCTTGAGAGAGTTACTAAGGCCCTGGATGAAGGTAGGACAGAGCATACCACCTATCTTGACCTTGCCAAGGCTTATGGCACAATTCCTCACTCAGGTGTCATTGAGAAATTCTCCAAGCTGGGGATCAACCCTTACCTTATTAGATAAGTAGCCAACTGGCACACCAACGGAACTCATACTGTCAAAGTTGGTGACTCAACCTATACCAGTTGACCCATCACTAGTGGCATACCTCAAGGGTCTGTGCTGGGCCCTTTACTGTTTGAAATCTACCTCTCAGAAGTCCAGGCTAAAGTAGATGGCCTTTGGATTACCAAGTTTGCTGATGGTTGCAAATTGAGTGCAATCATTAAGTCCTGCAGTGATGTTAACATGTTACAGGAGGGTCTAACACAGACACATTATTAGTTCCAAAGCCATGGTCTAAAGCTAAATGCAAAAAAGTGCATTATTACCCTCTTTGGCAAAGTGGAATACCCTACTAATTATAATATTGACAGCACCTCCCAAGTTTAAACCCAATGGTGCGAGATCTGGGAACACAAGTTGATAACAATCTGAACTTTGATGAGTAAGTTTCCACAGTGGTAAGGAAAACGTTCCACTTTGCTCATCTCATAAGTAAGGGCATTACATCTAAGGATGTTATGACTCCTATGTACTTGACCCTCATCAAACCATTAATAGAGTACAATGCTCCCTTTTGCATGTATCTCACCAGACACCTGCAGCAGCTGGAGAGACCATAGAGGTTTCCTACCAAGAAAATACAGGGCCTCCAAACAATGACCTCCATGGATAAACTGAAAGCTCTGTTACTGTACTCTATATCCCATAGGCTGCTGAGATGTGACTTGTGCCCTGCTTGTAGGACAGTCTCTGATGCTACCCTGTTGGAAATGCTGCACATCCACAAGACAAATGGCACAAGATCTTAACCTAGCCTGTGACATAAACAGAACATGCTGGAGAGACAGATATATTTCACAAAGATTGCCACTCCCCTGGAATAAACTTTCAATTCACATGAAGCAGAGCTCCTCACTGACCCTATTCAAGCACAACCTAGACAAAAGTATGGGATAAAACACATTCACTCTGCAGTGGCACCCATATCCCTCATGGACAGGGGTAGTTGGCATTGATCATAGACTCATTCTGCAAATTATGCTCATCTAACCAAGGAAAACTGGGGCAACTCAGGATAAACATGGCTTGGCTTGTAAGAGCTCTAGGGCTGCTAGCGTTGTAACCTCCTATGAACCTATTATTACTTAATTGTCAGCAAAGACTTGGCATCATAAATATGAAGTATGAAAGTGTAGACTTCAAAGCGTTTGAAAATTAACTGTAGTTGTTGGTTCTGTGGTATAAAGGAATAAAGTTCTGACTGCAACCTAGTTGACCCAGTTTCAATCAGCGAGACAAGGTACTTGAGGAGCTGGCAAGTAAAAATGGGCACGAGCAGTTCACAATGGCTCACCCATCATGGGAAGAGGCATGGTGGCTTTTTTTGCCACCAAGGAAATGGAGGCTTGCAGGTGCCTAAAAAGAACAAGGTCAGGGATAGGGGCTTGGTGCTACCAAGCCATTTGTATTACCTTACATCAGCGTGTAGAAGGCAGCACACATTCACAAATATATACACAGGGTGAAAGCATAATAGGCTTTTGCAGTGAAATAAGTGTTCATATAAGCTAGCAAGGGGTGGAGTTAGGGATATCGAAAATCCCTCCTCTTCACAGGCTGGGAAAGAAGGATTGTCCTCTAAGAGCCACAGTGCAGCTGTGTAGCTCCCAGCTCAGGAGCAATTATGATCTGTCCTCATACATGCACAGCTGAGGTTTCAAGAGAAGTGAAGTTAGATTACTGGGCCAGATAGATGAGGTATCCAGCTAAATGTATCAGTAAAAGTCACCAGCAGAATGGTACTTACGATTCCCTTTATAAAAGAGGAATTTCTGAGCCTTTATCTGAAAACTTTTGGAGTTCATTTTTTGCACATTTAGTAACCTGAAATGCTATGTCGTAATCTTTCTGTTTATCCTGCATTTACTTTTATACCATTGTATTTATAATATCTGTTGTATTTGGGCTATGAACAATTGTATATACTTGTTTTCTTTGTTAACTTGTGGTGTGTGAATTTTATGTGTTTTTGTTTGTTATGTGTGTTTTTGAAAAAGAAATAAAATAAAAAGAATTCATAAAAAATAAAAAAATAAAAAAAAGTCACCAGCAGAGTGGTGCAGGGGTCAGTACTCATTCCTTTACTTTTTTGGCATCTTCTGCTCAGATGCCCAGGTTGAACTCAGGGTAAGCAAGGTAAAAAATCTAGTCTTAGAAAGAACAGCAGTGAATCACAGATATGCACAAGCACACACACAAGCACACATGAAGAGAAAAACAAGATGAAAACAAAAGTTTAGAAACTGAAAACAAAGTCAGCTTTCTTCACATAGCAGTCTACTGTTGCACCTATCTCAAAACTAGAAGTGTTTTTAATTTCATGTAGATTTTCCACAGACATGTATCACAGTGATAAAACCCATCAAGTATGAGTGACATGAACAGTTAGAAGTGTTGCAATTTCATAAGGATTTTCCAGATGTTTTCTACTCAAAACCATCAAAAGTGTCAAACATGGACATTCAATACACATTAAAAAACAATACGATTTATCCTATCACTAAATGTTAAGCTTGGTGTACATTATCACTGTGTCTAATAGATCTCCATCACCACTTCATAAAAGCTTCACCAGCTGTAGCTGATAGTATTGTGACCAAGGGTAAAACAAAGGACTTCATCTTTTGTATTTTTTTTCAAGATCACACCAGGTCTCAAGGATGTAGTGTTTTGTACATTGTTGCACATAAAAGTGTGGACTTTACTGTCAACTGTATGACAGTATGATACTGTGATCTAAATGACTACAAATAAGACATTTTGATTGGCTAGTAAAGCTGTCAACAAGAGTAAATATCAAAGTAATTCTCTTTCCAAGACTCATTGCAAGAACACTTATTCAGGTTATATGCAAGAAATGCAAACAGCCACCATTAAAAAATATTATCACACATGCAGCTATCATTTGTGACTCCCAGTATTCCCCACAGTTTTGTAATTTTTTTCCTGCTGTCTACTAACTACTTTACTGGCTTCATAGTCCTAATTGGCACTTATATGTTATGGCAAAGAATTGCAGGAATAGCGACAGAATGGAACCTGGGATTCAGCAGAAAAATAAATGGTTTTATGTTTTATGCAACTACAAGGTAAGAAAGCTTTGAGATCAGAAAATTGAAACATTTCTATCCCTATATCCATAGTACACATGCGCACAACAAAACATAGCTTTCAACTGTCCAAATTTTCGCAGACTGTCCAGATTTTTGCCTCATATTTTTGGTCTGTTCTTCATAAAATTTGTAGTTTTCTGTTGAATCTTTGAAGATTGAGTCACAAAATAATAACATGCATTTAAGTTTCAGGCTTTATAACTTTCAGAAAATGCTTGCTAATATAAATCCTGTTATTTTTGTAACTGTCTAAGTTTATAAGAGTAACATTTAAAACCTATGCCTATTTTTGGGCCTTTGCTTACCCTTTATTTTAGACTTTTTCAGGATTTCTTACACTAAGAGGCTGAGAGTGACTATTATAACAATAAGCCATGTTCTACATCTGTAAAATTATAATATTCCATCCATTGTTTCATCTTCTCACTAACATTTTTGATAAATATTTAATTATTTGTATTATTTATTGGGCAAACTGATCCACTCCCAAATAGATTTATTTAGCACTTTTGTTCGCAAAATAAGAACTTCATCAGAATAACAACATTAATGAAAACAGGCGTCTTATATATACAAAAAGTTGGGTGATAACTTAATTGCCGCCATAAAAAGCTTCCTGTGTTATATCCATTAACCCTATACTTGGTTAAAAGCCAATTTTCCTGTTTGATCCCCCCCTTTCTTTCCGTCTTTTTCCTCTTATTACATTACTAATAAATTGAAAGCTTATATGAAGGAATATTAAGTTCATTGTAATTTGGATGTCTGTTTTATTGGGTTTATTTCTTAATATAGTATCAAGCATTTGCCAGGTTTTTATTAGCTTGTTTTTACAAATATGATACGTGTCTTTGTTTTTATTCAGATGAGTATTGCTTTAACAGGAAGGTTTTTTTATGGAGGCAATTAAGTTATCACCTGACTTCATATCTATATATATATATATATATATATATATATATATATATATATATACACAAGACACCTGTTTTTAGTACTGTTGTTATTCTGATGAAGTTCTTATTTTACGACCGAAAGCGCTAAATAAATCTATTTGGGAGTGGATCAGTTTGCCTGGTGACTTCTTCTGTGCATTTTTACAGTCTGTGTGGTTTTTACGTTTTTGGAGTTATTTTATTAAACTACTTAGATGTTTGAATTCAATACATCTTATATAAAAATAAGACGAAAAATGGAAAATTCAAGCTTAAACTCCAACAGGAATAAAGTGAATGTATATTTACATTATAAAGTTCAGAAATAAATGTGACCATCTGAGTATGGTTGGAGTGCTCATACAATGGACTAGATCCATTTTAGGTACATCTGAAAGGAAACACATCAAACTCTCTCACATGAATCAGGAATGGTAGCTAGTTCCACAGAACTAAGGCAACATTTAAAATAATTTCTAAGTGAAGTTTCTAACCTGACCATTAGAACAGTAAGTAGTGCCTAATCTGCTGTCTTGAGGTATTTAGCCAGGAAATGAGATCTCAACAGCTCCTTATGATAAGCATGGCCCATACTCTGAAGGGCAGGGTAGATGACAGTGAAGATTTGAAAAATATATATATAACTGTGACAGGAAGCATGCAAATCCTGCAGGACAGGAAAATATGGCTGATATAAGAAGTACAAGTCAAATGTATAGATGTAGATCATCATCTGTAAACCAGAGGTAAGGGACTTTGTTCATAGGTTCATAGGTTTATACTAGGCTATCTGCCCTAAGGCATGTATAAGCCTAGCCCAAAGTTTTGCGGCTTACGCCACCCCTTATGTTAAAAAATACTGTGCCCATTAGTTTGTTGTGCCTCTGTCCAGCAGTGACACAGAGATGATTCCTGGGGTAAACCTACGATCTCCCATCCACCGGTCAAGATTTCTCTTGAACAGAGCCAGCGAGGTGCTCTGCCTCACATGGACCGGGATTTTATTCCACAACATAGGGAGCCTCTGGGTGACAAATCTATCCCTCCAGCATGTCCTATTTATATCCGTGCTAAGGTTTAAGTCGCTTGCTCTAGTGGATCTGGTAGATATGGATTTTTTGAGGTGGAGCATGTCCATTAATTCTGGGTTGGACATGGCCTTGTATGTCAGGCACAGGTCACCTCTGAGCAGATGGTATGCAACTGAATAGAGCTGGAGTTTCTTCAGTCTGGCAGCATATGACAGATTTTGGAGTCCCTTTATCCTTTTGGTGAGGAACTTTTGGGGTCTCTCCAATTGCTGCAGGTGTCAGGTGAGATACATCCCGAATGGGGCATTGTACTTAATCATTGGTCTGATAAGTGAAGAGTACAGGGGAACAATGACCTCACTTGATCTGGATGTGAATCCCTTCATGATCAGGTGGGCAATGTAGAAGGTCTTTCTAACCACTTTGGCAATGTGAGTGTCAAAAGAAAGGCCACTGTCAACCTGGGTCCCCAGGTCCCTGATAACCTCTTCTGTGCTTAGTGGATTGCCACCTATATGGTAGCTTGGGGTTACCTTGTTTTTCCCGAAGGGTATGACTATACATTTTTTGGCATTTAACTTCAGGCCATGGCTCTGGCACCAGCTATCAGTTTTTGTGAGACCCCTCTGAAGGATATCTGTGTCCGATGTACTTTCCACTATGGCGCCCAGTTTGCAGTCATCTGCAAACTTTGTCAACCATAGTCCTCCTATGTTTGCCTGTACTTCTGAGAAGTAGATGCCGAACAACAGGGGGCCAAGGACTGAGCCCTGTGGGACACCACTTGTGACCGGCTTGGAGTCTGACATGGCGCCAGCAACTCTAACCCTGTGGGTTCTGTCCTTTAGCCAGTTTTCAACCCATCTTGTGACATATGGGTTTACATTTAAGCTGGTAAGTTTCTCTATAATACCCGAGTGGGGTATTGTGTCGAAAGCTTTTGCAAGGTCAAGGTAGGCTGTATGGACTGCCTTTCCCTCATCAATGGCCTTGGTGACTGTTTCGAAGAAGTCAACCAAGTTCAAAAGGCATGATCTGCCCTTGACAAAGCCAAACTGGGTCGGGTCCAATGTCTGCAAGTCCCCTATGTCTTTGTTTATGAGTTCCATTATGATCCTCTCCATAGCTTTGCAGACCAGGCTTGTTAAGCTTATGGGGCAGTAATTACCAGGGTCCGTAGAGGCACCGCCTTTGTGGAGTGGGACCACAGTTGTCGTACGCCACTCCTTGGGCACGTATCCTGTGGTAAGGCTAAGATTAAACAGCTGCCTTATGTGCGGGTTTAGTTCCTCATTGAGTTTGTGTAGCACACAGCCGGGGACACCATCCGGTCCCATTGATGCTGTGTTTTTAGCTTTAGAGAGAGCAGCTTTCACCTGCGCATTTGAGATGTCTGGGAGGCTACACTCCGCTGGGATAGTTATCTCTCCTTTTGGGGGAGAGGGGGGTGAAGTTTGCACTGAACCTGTCTGCCAGTATGTTGGCAATGTCTGTGGGTTCAGTGATTTTTGTATCATTTTGGACTAATTCTGAGCATATCTGGGAGTTTCCACCCAGGTTTCTAACATAGCTGAAGAAGGCCTTATGATTGTCTTTTGAATCTATGGCAATTTTTCTCTCAAAGTTGGCCTTGGATGATTTTATGAGTGCTCGCATTTTTTTACTAATAATGATCAAGGGTGTCTTCTCTTTTATGGATTTTGCTCTATCATGTAACAGCTTTCTCCTCTTATTGTAAAGTTTGTTTATGGCTGGGGTCCACCAGACTGGACGTTTGCCCTTGGTGGAAAGAGTCTTGGTTTTATTAGGGATTGCCTGATCCATGCAGTCCTGGAGGTGTTCATAGAAGGCATTTTTAAGGGCTTCCGCAGCTTGGGTTGTGGTTTCCACTGGCTCGGGGGCCTTGAAGGATACCACACCAGTCTAGTAGTGTGAAGTTTGCTTTAGAGAAGTTCTTCACTGTGGTCTTTTTTGTTTGGGGTGGGGGCGGGATGTGGATTTCCAGTGAGATTAGTTTGTGATCTGATCTCACCAATGAGGGATATACTTCCGGTGTGGAGCATTTTGTCCCCATGTTTGTGATGATGAGATCTAGTATATTTTCTCCTCTTGTGGGAATGGTGACTAGTTGTTCCATGGCATTTGAATTTATGAACTCCAGGAACCTTTGGGCTAGAAAGTTGGGGCTTGAGTAATGTTCCCAGTCTATATTCGGGTAGTTGAAGTCACCCAATATAATGGTGTTTGGAGATACATTTATACCCTCCAGTGTCTTCAGGAAAGCTGTGTGGGGTTCCTGAGTTTGAGAGGGTGGCCTGTAGCATGCTACAAATTGTAGAGCAGTTTTGCCTATGGTTAATTGCACCTGGATGGTTTCCGATGCTTCGTGCATTGCCACCAACCTGGAGGTGTGGGTATCCTTGATGAATATGGATACACCCCCTCCTTTTGTGGTGTGGTCCGGGTTTTGGGGCCGGAACACATGATATGAGGTAAAACCTGATAGTGCCGGGGTGCTCTCAGGAGCCTTGAACCAGGTTTCAGTCACAGCACAGACATTGATGTTCTCCATACTGAGAAGGGCCTCGAGTGCATGCATTTTGAGATTTAGACTTCTGGCATTGAACAGCATTACCCTTAGTTTCTTCCCATTTTTGTTTTCTATGGTGGTAGGTTTAGAATTTGAGCCTTGCCTAAAAGAGGCACTATGGGGGTGGCAAGAGCCTTAGCCAATATCCAGAATCCCAGGGGTGACAAGTGCAAGCCGTCCCTTGCGAAGCAGTGTGGCTTGTCAAGCATGTCATCCCAGGCAGACAGACACTGGATCCCCTTTGAATGACACCAGAAATTAAGCCAATTGTTAAAGCTGATCATCTTGTCTCTATGTTGTGGCATCATTCTTGGTGAAGGAAGGATACTGCTCAGGGTCAGGGTCATACCTGCCTGGGCTACATAATCAGAGAGCTCCTCTATGTCTCTTTTCATGTAGTCCAGGGAGGTGCGTCTCAGGTCGTTCACACCAGCATGGACAATGACTGTGTCATATTTGTACTTGCTGTGGAGTGACCCGAGTGCTTGTGTTATGTGGCGGATTCTAGCGCCCGATAGGCAGCTTACTGTGACCCTCTCCTTGTTCAGTCTGGTGAGTGGGACGTCAGTGTGTCTGACTATGGAGTCACCTATGACAAGTATGTTTGGTGTTGTACTTGGCCTTAAGGGCTGTGACTGCTTTGCACACTGATTTTGTGGTTTATGTGTTGCCTGTGGTGTGTCATGAGGTGGCAGTTGCTTGGGTGTCTGCTTTGGAGGCCTCTGCTGTTTAGGTAAATTTTTGCTCAGAGCCTCTGAGTATGTCTTTGTGTGTTTATGTGTTTGATTCATTGTTGTGATAGCTTTATGTGAGACTGGTTTTGTGGTGTGTGTAGTTGCCTTCTCCTCCTGTCTGGTCTTGCCAGTCCTGAGTTGAGAGAGCTCAGCCTCCAGTTTGGCTAAATAGCTGCATCTCTCGCAAGTATTTGTATTATGTGGGAGGAGGTGAGGGTTGTCTGTGTACATGAGGCAATTGTAACATTGCCTCAATATTCCCAAATTCACCAACTGGACAGGAGAGGACGCCAGCATCTGGCCCTTCGACATGCTAGAGAAATTAAGAAGTTAGGGGTGTAACTGAATAAGAGAGGATTTAGTAAGGAAGTGGGTACTCCTGGGGGGGGGGTTTCTAGTGAGGGACTTTGTATAATACAGAAGTGCTAAACCTGAAAAGAAGATGCTTTTAAGACAAGTGCTGAGCTTTTTTTTTTTTTTTTTGGAGAAAAAAAAAAAAAAGCTTTTAGGAACAAGTGCTGCGCTTATTAGTTAAGGGATATACTGTTTAGATTACTAGTAGAGAAGTTCTAAGGGGGAAAAATGAAGAACAGACTTTATGGAGCCAGAAAAAGTTTAACCTTGTTAAACCAGCGCTGCCCAATGCTGCTCTAGTGGCAACTCCGCACTAAATCGCGCTAAAGCACACTAAAGCGTGCTTGATAGCAGGGGCTGGAAAGAGCCAGGAATTGACCCAAAATGGCCAATAAAACTACAGCTTCAAGTCAGTAACCATTCCCACGGGGGGCAGGGAAGCAGCTCAATGTTTTTCACTGCCACTGATCAACAGAGAGACTTTCCTTTAGCCCAAGCAAAAATGGCCTCACAGAAACTTACAAAACAGTTCAAGAACAGCAAGCCTGTAACTGAACTTTTTTAAATCTCAGAAAAGTGGGAAAAAAGCAAGATTTTTTTTTGTTTTGTTTTTTCAGAGATAGCAGAGGTTCACAAGTAATATCAAGTTATAACAGTGCAGTAAATGACCCCACACAAGAGTGCTAGGCCAAAGACAGAAAATATGCAAGTTTTGAGAAAAAAACGATTTTAAAATTAAGTGCAAACAGGAAATGCAGTAAACAGCTTTTGGTTGTGCTCTAAATACAGCTACTAATGCAGAAATCAAGTTTAACAAGCCAGGAAATGCTCAAACTAGGCAACTATGCAGAAAAACTTATCAAATAAACAGAGGAAAAATGCTTAAAATCTCAAAAGTGGCTCCTTTCTTCTCTCAGCGTTTTCTCCTCTTGGTGGGTGCTTCACCAACAGCCAACAAGCCTGAAAAGACGCCAAAACCACGAGGCAACTAGGTTTTATGAGAGGAAGATGAAGGAGTTTTGGAAATGACCCCTGTTGACAGTTTCAAGTCAGTAACCACTCCCACGGGGGGCAGAGAAGCAGCTCAATGTTTTTCACTGCCACTGATCAACAGAGAGACTTTCCTTTAGCCCAAGCAAAAATGGCCTCACAGAAACTTACAAAACAGTTCAAGAACAGCAAGCCTGTAACTGAACTTTTTTAAATCTCAGAAAAGTGGGAAAAAAGCAAGATTTTTTTTTTGTTTTTGTTTTTTCAGAGATAGCAGAGGTTCACAAGTAATATCAAGTTATAACAGTGCAATGTATAGTAGTGCAGTGTAGTAATCCATACTTGAAATTATCAGTGAATGAATTGAAGTTAACAAGTCTGAAGATGCTATAAAGTGTTTGACTGATAACATTTCTCAGGTAGAAGTAAGATGTTTTGACAACAGCTGGCACCTGGTGCTTCACTATCAGTCTGTTGTGAAATATACACCCAGCTCTCTGGCAGAAAACATAAATTCCAGTCGTCTACCCCATAAATTATTAATGGAAAAAGCAGATGAAGTTGTGATGAATAAATGGTGGCAGGAAGGAGCACAGCCTTGATCTTTGCCAGGTTAACCTCAAGGCAGTTAAGTCTCATCCAGGGCAACTGAACCCAAGAGCAGTAGAACTGGGCACAGAGTTCAAAAAAGACAAGAGGTAGAGCTAAGACTAATAAGTGCCTCTTCCCATCCTGATCTCCCTTCCTAACAATGTACATACCTAAAACAAAAGGAGAGTCAGAATAGAACCCTGGTGTACCCTATTATAGAAGGACAGAACTGGAAGAACCAGCCCTAGACACCATCCTTTAGAAATGATCTGATTGATAAGATGTAAATGGCTCCAATATAGTGTCTGAAACATTAATAAGTATTGAAAATGGTTAACAAGCATCCCATGTATCATAAATATTGATCACTTTCCATAAGGCAGCCACAGTACTGTGCTTAAATATAAAACCAGACAGACAATGGTTTAAGAGAATACTAGAAATAAGGAAATAATGCATCTGGGTGTGCACTATTTTTTCAGTAACCTTCTCAAAAACTGAATTGCATAAAGCAGTTGGTAGAAACTGCATATTTAGAGAATAGGTGACAATTTTTCAGACAGTTCGCATCTAATATTGATTTCTGAAACAAGGGATGATCAATGCTTCCTGTAAAAGTGCTTGAAACTTCAAAGGTGTGATGGACGGTCTCACAGTCTGGCAAGTAATTGGGCTCAGACACTCCAAGCAAGACAAAATAGTCATATGGAGCATGGACCCAATTCACAGTGGGTAGAACAGATAGATGAAACAATCTTTATGACCTCAGTCCAGATAATTAAACATAGCACAGCAAAAGTCTAGATAATCCTTGCAAAGGATCACTGAAAGGGCCAGTGTGCGAGTGACTGCCTTATCTTGGTAACATTATCTGCAAAAAATTATGCAACATAATATTCCAGGGAAAAATATGTCTGAATAGTAAGGCAGGCTGGGTTGTATAACTTATCAGTTTCACTGAAAAATGTAGCTGGATGGTGCAGCAAAATATTGCTGGACACAAAACGCATGTTGTTTCATGAGATTTTTGTCTTGTAAATGGCATAATGCTGTTGCAGACTGAGGTTATCCTCAGGAAAGTATGACTTCTGCAGTGGTAGTGGGGGGCTGTAAGAAGCAACAGAATGGGTGGGGCTCATTGGAATAGGTTGCGCTCTATTCTGGCAAGTCAACAAATATTACCTGTTATAATACAATAGATGGGGTCAGTCACTTACATCCAAATACTACATCAGTAACCACTTATTATAGCATTTAATGGACTACATGCACCTCAGGTATCTGACTGTAAACAACAAGGCAGCCTTAGGTGAAATGAAATCCTAGGCAAAAGAGATCATGGGCTCCCCATCTGTACATTAGCCTCCCTTGCACTTTTCCAGTGTTCATCCTCTGCCCCCCATTCTGGTTTCATGCTATCCCAACTGATAACTTATTTCTTGCTTTTCACAGCTGATCTTCCTCTGAGCTTTTTCCTCCATCATTTTGGAGAATAGGCAACCTCTACATCACCATCCTGAATGAAGAATTAATGTTCTCCAACAGGTTGTTAATGTACAGGTAATGCCTGCTAAAAGGGTCTATATTATAAGCACAAAAGCTCAGTTCAGTGAATGGCATTTTACATCAAAAATGCATTTAATGAACTATTATTGTGAGATCCTGATACAGTGAAGAAGAGAAAATCTGCCCTTTCCTCACTGTACTGCACTCTCGGAGTTGTTATATATAATTAGCGGGCAGGTTGGGGGGGTGCCACCCCCCACAAAAGCGAGTTCGATGAACGGCATTTTCGATGTGAAGCCCCTCCACTTTGTTGTTTGAAGTGGTGGGTTTGTGTTTTGTGGGCAAGCAATTTATTTTCCTGGGAAAGAAATTGCTGTTGTGAATGTTCTCGGTTTAGTGACTTGGCTGATTACATGTCATTGAAGAGGTGTTCGATGGAATGCCTCTTCGAGGATTTAATATAGACCCCTGTATTTGTTCTATATTACTATAGGAAATGATAATCATACAGAGGGCAGTGGGATTCACTATTCAGAAAATAGTGTGAGGCTAAAGGGGAGGAGTATGGTGGTTATCTCAACTCAAAAAATAATTATTTCACTAAAAATTAAAATTAAACTAGGTATGCATCATTGTTCCAGTCACTGACACTGAATGCGATCTGTTATAATGTCATAATAATGTTTCTTTTTTAAAATATTACCTATAGATAAAGTCTCATAATACTCATTTTTTCTGCTTATAAATGCAATTACCAATGTAG
>NC_056743.1:1132943518-1132946018 GCF_019279795.1 Protopterus annectens
AGGCTACTACAAAAGGATCCTAAAATGTAAAAATAGAAGAACTTTAAAAGTAGTGCCTTAAAAAGTAGAACATAAAGAGTCATCCATTCCTCATACCTGGTTAAGCTCTAAGTTAAATACAGTGATACAAGGAGATGATGAGAAATTTGCTATTTTGAACAACACTTAGTAATATATATTTTTTCTTAGAACAAACTAGTATTTATGAACTAACTTGACTTTAAAAAAGATCCATAGTTAGAGCTTTTTGTAATATACTTGAAAAAGAAGTTAGTGCTAGTTGTAATATGCATGAAACATGAATTTCCATGATATATGCTTATGAAAAAGTCCATCCAAAACATCATCATGGCTGGTAGACATTTATTATCCTGCAGGTTTAACAAATAAACATTTCACTACAATAACATTCCCCAAGGCTGGCTACACAGAGAATAAACAAGGCAAGCAAGCATTTTTTTTAAAGATGACTTAAAAAGGGTAGCAATACAGACTAATTCAGTTAATTAGCTTGGAAACCCCTTGGAATACACTATATGACCTGCGATCTCTCAGCAGCCATGGTCTCCCCTATTGCCCCACCATGGCTCCATATGTTCTGATAACCACTCCCCACTCCCGACTCAAACTAAGCAGGAACACTTTTTTAAACCACATTTGGTTAACATTTTAACACCCTGGATAAGCAGAGCAGGAACACTGCTTTAAAACCAGATTTAGTTAACTTGTTAACTTTTCGGCTGTGAGACAACCTCTCTCTCTATAGCAGTATGCTTCATCACTAGCCCTACCGTCTAATTCCAGTTTTAAGTCTGACACATTTCTTGTTTACACCAGGCAGATCTGAGGGACTGCACACGAAAGTGCCACAGAACTCAGACAACCTCGAAGCTCTTACATCCTATGTAAATCTAACACTGACTGTTAACATTATACTTGTTATTTATAATTTACCCTTTAAATTATTTCCACCTAAAAAACTTCTCATGCAACACACAGCTAAATTTTGGTAATACATGAATGTTCTTTAAAAATGTTTCAAATTGTATGAAACAAAGTTACTAGCTTTATTAATGTTTAACAATGTGTTTTAAGAAAGTTTTCTCTGGTTAACAACATGATTCCTAAAATGGATGACAGAGCTAAAACCTACCCTACTCACACAGGGCTACACCCACAAGAAAACTTGGGCTGACTGAAAAACAGAAAAAATACCCATGCACACCCACTATGATGTAATTGGTGGTTTTAGCCCTAAGCTCAACCTTGAAAGATTGTAATAAATAACTTAGTCATTACACTGGTTTCTCAGTCATCTAAGCAGCACTTATCTGCCAAATAAAGAGATTTTACTTCAAGAAAACTGAGTACAAGTATTATTTTGTTTAACGTAGGATAGAATAAGAACCTACCTACACTTTCCAGACTGGACCAAACAAAAGCAATACAATTGACTAAAAGGAAGATCAATGGAACCTACAACCTAACAGGTGATACAGGATTTCCCACTTGTTGGCAAATTACATATCATCCAAATAGTCAAATACAGGAATGCATACTCATTTTTTTTGTAACTGATAAAAGTACACTTTCCTACCATGTGCCAGACTGTTCAGCAGAAATACATTCAACCAGTTTTAAAATCATTTTACAGTATCTCACCAAACTTAATCTTCCAATTTTCCCACTCCTCATCAATCGATGTTGCCGAACATATTGCAACCAAACTTACAAGAATAACAGCTGTCAGGATCTGTCTCATTTTCTGTGAAAAATAAATGATAATCTGTATTAATATATGCAGAAAACAGCTTCAGAAGTAGTAATTACAGCAGCAGTACTACTTTTATTCACATTAGTGTTGGTAGCACTTTAGTAATAGTTCTAATTTCTTTTGGTAGCACTTTATGAATAGTTCTAAGTTCTTTATCTTTGTAACTAGATAAGATTCATTAAATACAATTACATAACATCCAGAGGACCCAAGATGTTGTATTCTAGAGTAGTACAATGTGAAAGAATGGATTTTCAGAAATAGCTTTTCACCTCAATCATTCAGGCTGCTTTTGGAGGTAAATTGGTATCTCTATTCAATATATTGCAGTTTTCTTATAAGATGCAATATAGATTGTAACTCTTAGTAAACAAAACAAATCAAACACACGGCTCTCAAATGGTATATGTACAATATCTACATTCTTAAGTGGGTGCATTTCATACTGCAGGGCGATAAAATGAAGAACACTGAACAACAAATGATCACTGAAGTAGTCTAACCAACACCATTATCCACAAATTATATTTATCAGCTTCAGTGGATCCACAGTTTGCGATTATTCTGTGGTACCAGAAGGATCAGAATGTAATATATCCTATGTGGACACTGACTGCCTGCATTCAAATCCCATTATTGGCAATGCAGTGTAGCACAGTGGTGATGGAGTCTTCCAGATGAAATGTTAACCTGACATTAGGGTGCTTCATTTGCAAGTGGATTAGA
>NC_056743.1:1132961018-1132991018 GCF_019279795.1 Protopterus annectens
TGACTAGTATCCAGTTTGGAAGAGAGTCAGAGAGTGGATTAGCTTGAGTTATTAGTTGCATTTTTAGGTGTGCCTTGAAAAGTAGAAGGGCAGCAACTCCATTTCTTTCTCCTGGTCTCACACAGGTGGCAGTTATTGTCAGAAAAGAAATGATTAATGGAGGGTTTTTCTTTTTTCATCTATGATTCTGTGTTTGCCAGGATATCTGGTTTGTTTTATGTGATGAAAGCATAAGCTTGGTCTGTTTTGTTTTTATAACTTAAACATTAATTAGGAAGCATGGGGCCTGAACCTGAGCAATGGTTCATCAAAGTAATAGAATTAGAATGAAATGGGTGTATTTTATAGCAATTTGTGAGTTTTAGTGGGTTATGCAGAATGGTGTGCAAGGATAGTGATATGCATGGAAGTTTTTGAGGCAAGGATGTGCTGTAGGAATTGGATGAGGTAATGTGGTGAGAGGTGAGGTTAGGTGGATTGTGAAGTGGTACAAGTAGATGTTGGAAAGATTTAGTATTGGTGAAGAATGTGAGCTTTTAGTGGATGTTGCATGAAGGCTGTGTATCTGGTTACTGAAGGAGTACAAGTATAGGGAGTAATAGATAATATTTGTAAGAGAAGCTTAGAGGGGCCATATGGAGAAGAGTGAGTATGAATTAAGGCATATGTTGGAAGTACAGGTAGGGTGATGTATGATTAAATACTTTGTGTGTATAGATTAGGTTACGGTGAGGGAAATGTTTAAGTGCTAAAGGATTAATTTCCAGTCTGAAATAATGCAGCTATTGTGGTAATGGATGGATTTGAGTGGACTGGAGGATACATGAGAAATAATGAGAAGTATCTGTGTTATTATCAGGTACGTGAGTTTGGATCTTGTAATAAGTTAGTGGGTATGTGTTCAAATGAGAGGAATGCTAACAAATTATGAATATTGCTTGCGTTATTCTTTGTTTAATGAGCTAAACTGGTTTTAGTACTAAGATAATGCACGTGTGATGTTGAAAGGAATCATGTTGTCATGTCTTTTCAGAAATTTGAGATGGGTTGTTTTTATTAGCTTTTTTGTTATGTGAGTATACAACTTTAAAGACACTGCAGAAGATGACATTATGTGTGGTGAAAATAGTATAAAGGTATTGGTACAAAGTGGCTGAGGAACTGGTGGTAGGAGAAGAACAAAGCAGGCACAACTCAAAAATTAGTAGGAAGTGTCAATGTGTACATATTCAGAATGCTTACAGTCAAAACCCTCTATCAGTATAACAGGTAAGAGATATGAAGACAGTGTTTGTTTTCCTTAGGATTTTAAGCATAAAAGGTATCAGCAAATGAAACAAAAACAAAGAAAGGACCCACTTTTAAAAGCAATCTGACCTCCCGGTATAGATGCTCATTAGATAAAAATCAAAAATGAACTAAATGTCATAGAGTGCTGCAGTTCATGCCTTACTACACAAACATCTTCAAACATGCAGTGGTGGTTAACAAGTAACTCTTTTATGTTTGTCTCTTTGAATCCATTAAACTTAAAAGTTTGGAGGGAACTCTGTTTGCAGGACACTGTGTACTATATTGATTAAAACAGTACTGGTAAATAAATTGACTTAGAATATCATAAGTATATTTCCAGATGGTTTTGGCCAGACATGCCAACAAATTTATACATGCTCAGTGTTATTATGGAAAAGCCCAGTGTCCACTTCTTGAAACAGGCTTTCAGGAAAATGATTAAGTTTCTGTTTTTCTTTTAAGTAGACAGAAGAACAAGGGGTCTATGTCACACCATCGAAGGATCCCTTCAGCAAACTGCTATTCATCAAGACAACAGCATTGAACAGTCCATTCAGAGAATGTTTACATTGCCAAATGTTACCACATCAAATTACAGTAGTTGGCCAACTTTGCTGATGGTATATAACATGGTCAACTAATGTAGCAGTTCGCTGAGGGGATCCTTCTACAGTATGACATAGACCCAAGAGCAAGACATACTTTCTGTAATACAGCCATATTAGCTAAAAAAAAACAGAGAGAAGATCAGACTTGAGATAAAATAGGGGCTACCAGGAGTTTGCAGTTAGAGTGAGAACACAGTGTGTCAGAGAAACAGCAAATAGTCCATTTGTATTCAGACGGACCTTTGAAGCAAATCAGAAGCATGCAAACTGAATAAATAATATTACATATAATTTCTTCACTGATAAGGCTGTCATCTAGACTCGTGCCTATTTTTAATATTCACAAAACATTTGGTTGACTCAAAAGTAATGCAAAAAATGTAATTGTTTGTTACCCCATATTTATTTGTTATATACAGCAAGGAGCAATCTATTTCCTACTAATTTTAACACTTAAATGCACCATTTATGTATATTAAGGAGAATTTATTTGGTTCTGCTACATATCACTTGCAGGTATATCTTTACATTAGGGTTGGTATAATTTTAACTCTGTCTAGCCAGAATCAGGAATTTTGTTTGGTAGAATAAAATGTAAAATTCTACTGACGTGCCAGCCACTTAGCCACTTCACCCAAATTAAATATTATAGCCATTTTTTTTAAATCTGTCTGAAAGAGATATCCCATGTTATCTCAAACTTGTGTTTATAACCCTAATATCGGTAGTCAAATCCCACTATCCCCCACTATCCCCCTACGCACAGTCTCCCTTGGTGAAAGGTACCAGCTCTTTCATATTCATTTTTAGCTCTGTGTGTTTTGTTTTTGTAGACTATACATGTTAGCCTTCATAAGCCCGTATGGTCCCAATATCCCCTTAAAGTGACATATGCCACTTTACACAATAATGTATGTAGTGTAGATGACCACACATCTTTGACTTGCCCCAGAGTAGCTAGCGTGATATCCCTCTCTAAAGCTGTGTTTAATTACGTTATTGTGTTCATCATCCTCTATATGTGTGTTTCCTATATTTAAGAAAAACAAGTTGGTTTTAATGTTTTTTACATTCTATCAGTTATACATCAGAACTTCACACATCTGGCTATCTTTTGTAGTCTTGGCAGGATGTATGTGAAAGCAACTGATCATAGTCACAACAGTGCAGTGAGTGGTGTTGCTATCCCACAGTACTTTGTTCTTGGGTTGATTTCTTGGGTGTGGCTCCTTCTTTGTCAATTTTGTATATGTTCCTGTGCCTCTGTCAGTTCTCTCCAGAGGTTTTGCCGGGGTTTTAGTTCCCTCCAAAGCACCAAAGATATGCCATGGCATATATGAACTAGAATTCCTCCAATCTGCCTGTAGTTACCCTTGCAGAGTATGTGTGTGTGTGTGTGTGTGTGTGTGTGTGTGTGTGTGTGTGTGTGTGTGTGTGTGTGTGTGTGTGTGTAAGTGCTGATGGATCCTGTGCCAGACCTGGCTTGCAAGAAGCAGTTTTAATTTGTGCTGTTTTAAAAATATAACTAATTGTTATCTCGGGATACACACAATTTTGGTGGATTCATATGGAACTCTTCTGGTTAGCAGTAAAATAGAATACATAACAAGTAGTTATCTTTCAAAAATAAAGCATAAAATGTACACAACAGTTACACTCTCATAGCTTCAAGGTGGCCTTTACAACACAGGCTACAAACATGGATTTTGACACAGGCTTACTGGAGGTCCCTACCCTCATATAATGCCATGGGCACCACTTAGTCTGGCCCTAGTCAAAGCTATATATAGAGGATGTCTGTTGACTGTGTGGGTATTGTAGACTGTGTGGTCACCATTCTTTTAAATGTCCTCCTAATCAAACCTCAGAGATTTGCACAGAAGGTTGCCATAGCTTGCCCAGGAAGAAAGTGTGCTCTAGGAGTAACAAACAGGAGTATGTTACAATGCTTGTTTTTTTTTTAGTTCATTTTCAGCCAAGCATCAAATGTGTTTGTATGAGGCTATCTCACGGGACTATAGGTGACAAGGATTCTGTATGTTTACATCTGACAGTAACACATTGTACATAACTGTAGACATTTGTTATTTCACTTTTATCTCAGTCTCACATCAGAGGGGTACACAGATGCTTTGGGGAGTAGGACAGAGGAAGCATGTTGTTGAATATATGTGAAAGCACAACTTGAAATATATGACTGTGGTCATTTGTTCCTTCAGTTTAATCCAAAAATAACACCAGAGAGTTATTCAAAAAGTGGGGAAGGGAAGTAGGGAGATAGGCTGCATTCCATTATATGATGCATATATTCTAACAAGCATCTTTCTTCTTGATTTATTGGAAACACTACTTGCCAACTTTAACATTGCTCTTCTCTTGAAATTAAAACTAACTAAAAAAAAACATAATATTAAATTTATTTCTTTAGTCATGATTAAATTTGCTTCTTTAGTCATGATTTTGTTCAGGCAATTAATAAATAGGTTAGTAAAACGCTCAAAAATGTACATCAGAGCATTTAGAATCCCATGTCGTCTGAAGGCCTAGTAACCACAAATTCCCAGCTTAACTCACTCACTTCCTCCAGAGTTATAGCAGTGCATGCAGTTTTGGGAAGTTAGTGTGCACTGAAATAATAAAGAAGTAAATCAATAAAAAGATTAGCGAAAGCTATAAAATATATTTCAGAGCATCTAGAACTCCATGATTTCTAGAGGTCTAGCTGCCCTCAGAAGCAGAAATGCAGGGGACTGTTGACATTGACGATCAAAAAGTGGTGAAGTGCAAGATGAAGGGAAGGACAAACAGAAGGATTTGGAAATAATTTGTGGAGAAGTGAATGAGAGGCTCAAATGAAGGTAATTAAACACTTACGAGCATTGTGTATGCTTCTCTAACTGTTAAAGGAGATTTAAAAATAATTTAACTGCATTTGAGAGACAGAAACCTGTGGTTAGACTACAGGCAAACAGGGGAAAAATTTTTGACAGATACTTTGTGTGGGACAATATAGCTTATGCTTTGGGCTTTATTCCAAAAGATGTGATAGCCTTTATTCACATCAGGAATGACGCTTTTTGTAAAATAATGTTTGAAAATTTGAGAAAATGCAGTCTTTCTGCTTATCATGGAACTGTTTTGTAATAGAACAGATATAAGCAATGTTTAGGAGGAAACTGATACTAAAGGTTAGAACTGCTGATATGACAAAACATAGAATAAGACTGTTTTCTCTTTTTTTCAGGAAAAGTACAAAAATGTGTATGAAATTAAGAAAAAAATATGAAAAGAAGTTATGGAATAGGGTGATGGGAACTTATGGTTTGTTTGAATAGTAAAGAGGAAAATGTTATGTGTTTATCTACTTTTGTGATAATAAATGGGAAGTATAATACTTAGATACTGGGACAACCCAAAATATGTTTATGTTTTCAGTGTAGCATGGGGGAAACGTTTGACAAGTCAGTACCCTAAAAGATGTTGTTATCAATTTGGAGAGCTGAGCATGGGGATAAGAGTTATATGATGCAGTACAGGAGCTGTGGAAGTAAAATCCCTTTTATTTTGACTGTGAGACTACACAAAATGTTAATGGTGAAAGAATATTGAAAACAGTAATACAACATTTTCAAAAATAAGAGGGCAGGTTGCATAATGATGTCTAATTATGAAGCAAAAACAATTGTGGAGAGAACCATGGGGAAGACGGGTGATTTCAATGTGGAGGTTTAAAACCAGTTTGAGAATTCAAATCATAATGAATGAGAAGGGACTGAAGAGGAAGATACTGAGAAGGATTCATTTGGGAAGAGAGCTTGGAAAAGAACAATAAAGTTGTTACAAAACATTGCAAAAATAGTTTCTGGATTGTGTCTGTGAATGTTAATAGTATAGTCAATGAAAACAACAAAGAAAAAAATACAGGCTGAAGTAGTTTGGGGAAAAGAGATTTTAAAATTTTTGATGAAGAATTCTGCTTTGGAATTTCTGTTATGATAAAATTTTAAAATAATGGATTTCATTGTAATTCTACTGGGGATGTGTGTTGTTTGCAATATGAGAGGCATTAAAAATATAGACAGCAGTTGTGATATATGCTTCTACACATGCTAAATGGAGAACTTTATTTGAAGAGGATAAAACATTTGTTATACCTAAGAGAGATGTTACCGTGATAGGAAATTTTAATTTTAATTTGAGAAAACAAGTAGGGAAAGTAAGGACATACAAATCTGTAAAAAAATAATGGACATGAGATCATTGCAAGTTGGGGAAAAGTACTTGTACATAAAAGAGGGGCAAAATCAGAACACAGATAGATCATATATTATTTTCTGATAGGTTACAAAAACATAAAAAGAGTAATGTAATGTGTGTTTTACTAATCATTGCACAATAAAATCTGAAATTACTAATATGTAATTTGGAAGATTATATAAAATATTGAAAGGGTAAGAAAAGACTTATAGGTGAAGTAGTTACAGAATGATGGTTTAAGAAAGAAATAGAACAATTATGGTAGGATCATTGTTCAATGATGGGCTTTTATAAAATGATTGATCATTTGTGGATTATTTTTAAAGAAAAGTATAAGAAGGTATAAAGATATGCATAGTTGATAGTCAAGCATGATAAAATGATAGGAAAGAATTAAAAAAAGAAGGGATAAAGAAAAAGAATTTCTATGAGAATATAAAAAAATAAGTTTGATGTATAAGCAGTAATATTTGTTTCAAGGAAAGAATGAGAAAGTATTGTCTATTTTGAGGAAAGAGGTGAGGAATGATCAAGGTAGAATAAGTATAAAGGTAGAAGATGGGAAGGTTTTTATAAGACATGGGAAATATTATGAGTGAAGTAGAGAAATGTGTTAAAGTATTCTATGGCAAAAAGTTACTAACATGAGACGATGCATGGAAAGTTATTAAAGCAGAAAAGTATAGTGTAGAAGTGTTAAGTAAAAATGTAATTTAAAAGCATATAATAAAGTGCTAAACATCATAGAAACAATGACTGCTCCTGCTCTGGATGGTATAGGGTACACATTTTCTAAAGACATGGAGGATAGTAAGAAAATGGTTGTTATTAATGTCATGAATAATTGAACTGAGAAAGCAGTAATAATAAGAGATTATGTGAAGGTGTTATGAACATTATTTATAAAAAGGCCATAGGGCTAATACTTGTAACTGGAGGCTATTAAGTTAATAATACAGATTGAAAGCTTTTTATGAGAATTCTTCAGAAAAGGTTGGGCAAGATAATGTTAAAAGTATTAGAGGAAGGACTATATAAAATTGAAAGAGGTGGTAAACAATATCACAGAAGAAGGAAGTAATAGTCAGATAGCAATTTTTGGTGTAGAAATGGCATAATATATGGTTAATCATAAGATTTTAGAAATATTGATAGTTATTGTTTAAGCAAGAAATTCTTAAGAATCATATGAATAGTGTATTTCATGTGTGAAGATGAGTATTAATGGACAGTTTGTTTAAGAAATGAAGGTTTGGCAGGGTTTAATCAATGATATCCTTTATATGATACCTTGTTTGTGTTACTAGTAAATGCTGTAGCTATAGCAGCCAAAGAGAAAGTTAGAGAAGGTAGTTTTACTTTGTATCACGAAAGAGAAACCCTTTATATATGTCCTATGTAGATGATTTAATAATAAAAGCAAATAGAAAAGGATTAATACAACCATAATTGAAACTGGAAATTGGTTGAATAGTGTGAGTTTAAAAATGAATAAAATAAGTGTAAAGGTTGTGAATAGATAGATACGATTACTGGTGTCTATTTTTCCTCAAGTAAAAGTTAATCTTTTAGAATGAAATTAGGTGAAAATATTACCATAGAAGAGCAATGGATTGAAATATTTCAGGAAATTAAAAATGCCATAAATAAGTGGAGAACTTTACATATACGGGTTTATTTCAGGTAAGTGGTTATTTAAGAGATGTTTTTGTTTCCCAGACAGATAGAAACTGAATTGTTCGAAATTATTTTCCTTTTATTTTTGGATCAATATTAAATCAAGTTAAAATAGGGCAGTATAATGCAAGGTAAGAGATGGTGGGTTAGGATTAATAAATCTAATTTTTTATACTGTTGCATCTAAACTGTGGTTTGACAAAAATAAAGTGTGGAGACAAACTGTGTTAGAAAGATTATTTTGGAGAAGTATTAGGATATCTGAGAAATAAATAAAAAAATGAAGTTTGCTATGTAAGATGAAAAGGAGTACTAAGGGGTACTATGAAATGATAAAAAGATGGAATTTGAATTGGAGAGAAAATAAAACTAGAAGAAGAGACTAGCATGAAGACATTATGAAAAATATATAAAGGTTGGGTGTAATTAAGGGCTGCTAATTCAAAAGGCAATAAGAAAAACACAAGACATGTTAAAAGATGAATTGGAGCTGAAAGATCTTTTTATGGATGCTTATGTTAGAAAAATTACCAATTAAGACAGTAATAAAATATATAATCTGAGATATTTGCAATGTCAAGGAAACTTTGCATTATGCTGCTGCTGAATGTGTAAGAATAAAATATATGTAGGAACTATGTGAAAAAGAATTTAAAAAACAAATGCAAAAATTAATATAACCATGGTGGTGTATGGTCTCTGTAAAAATGAGAAGGAGAGAATTATTGAAGACCTGGATAGATTAATAGCTAGAGTTATTTGTATTTTATGGAGTATAATATGATATGGCAAGAGTTATTGTATAATGAAATTTGGGATGGATAGAATGTGGTAAATAAGATTAAAAATTTAGTTGAGATAAAGAATGTGGGGGTAAATGACGATGAATGCATTTTTTTATTTTATTTTATTTCTGTTTAGGTTTATTTTATTTTAAAGATTTTTTTTTTGTTAATGAACTGAATGTATAAAAGATATATGTTTATCTATAAGAAGTTAACATAGTCGCTTACTATTTTTGGTAGGTGCCATGTGATCTTTTACACCCCCCTGACCTACTACTAACTCAAGCAGATAGGATTTCCATTTAATGTCTTATCCAAAGGACAGTATAGTCAGGAGTGCATCACTCCCTACTAATGTTTTACTGCATTGTCAGTGAATTGAAAATGAATCCAATCACCTGCAGTGGGAATAGAACCACAAGACTCTGTTTTCCCAGCACCAAATCAGAAAGTCAAAGAAACTTGTTCTGACTTGTTGTTTTCTATTTCTGATTGTAGGAGCTTAAAATGCATTATTATTGTATCATTTGGGAAAGCCTTTACCCTAGGGATCTACCACATTGATGATACGCCCCAAGAGTTGCTAAGTTGTTCAGGATTTTGGAACTTATGTGGACAGAGATCTAAATTTTGGCCAGCATGTGTCCATTGCTGTAAGAAAGCCCTTCTATATTACGCAGTTTATAAATAAAGGGATTGTGTCTATATCTAGGGATGTCACTGTCCCCACTTACTCAGCCCTCATTAGGACAGTCATTGAATATAATGCCCCTTTGGGCATGTATCTGTCAGACACATGCAACAAATGGAATGCCTGCAGAGATGCCTTACTAAAATGATAAAAGACCTAAACAACATGTCCTACATGGACCAACTCAAGGCCCTGTCACTATACAGAGTATCCTACATTCTGCTAAGAGTAACCTGTGTCTGACATACAAGGCATCCTCCAACCCAATACTGATGGATTTACTGCACATAAGCAAGAAAAATATCATCAGAAACACTTAGTCTAGGAATCTAAACCTCTTCTTAAACATCAACAAAATGTTTTGGATTGACAGGTGTATCTGCAGAGAATACTGCTTCCCTGGAACAGAGTCACCATCCACATAAAACAAACTTCATCCTTGTCCATATTCAAGAATAACTTGGCTCTATGGCGGGGAAAAAGAAACTTTACCCCAGGACTTCCCCTGTACTACTAACAGACAGAGACAGCTGCTAAATGCTTTATCCCAAGCATGGGTACCGTCAAATTATCTACGGTATGATACCAGTTATTCTCATTAGAGGTCATATATAATAATTGACCTTGAGATGAATAAGACCAATCATTAACCTAAAAGGAAAGTTAATTTGAGCACAAAAAGAGAAATTCATTAGGATGAAAATGGCCCGCAAGGGCAACTATTCTAGTACTTACCTATAAACCCATGAACAAAACAGATACTGCCTGACTTAGAATTGATTTCTTCATCAAACACCTCAGTTGGTATTTCATAGCTTACAGCCAATGTTTTTGTTATTCTGCCCCAAGTAATTCAACCCATTAGAGGCTTCTGTACTTGGTAAAGAAGCCACCCTGGTGGCAAAGATTAGGAGGTGCAGCACCCAGCAGGATAAAAGGTGTCTATGTTACAATGTCAAAGTTGTATAAGTTCAAATGTTGTAATATCAAACCCAAAAGTCCAAAATCCAAAAATAGCAAAGCCACGGCACATCAATTTTTTCCTCAGGGAAAAAAATCAGTGGGCCGTTTTCGGGGCTTTGCTATTTCCTCCACTCTGGTGTGATCTCAAAGTTGGTATATTTAAGTAGGGGTGTGGGGGGCACAGCCCCCCATGTTGGGGGGTGTTGGGGTGAAGCCCCCACTGTAGTTTAAGTTTAAGGTTTAATTTTCCTGGGAAAAAAATGCTCTTCTATGTTTTCGTTATTATTGGGTTTCGGACTTTAGGGTTCAAAATTACAACATTCAAACTTATGTTAGTTCGACGTTGATTTCATCAAACTAAACAAACAACTCAGAGGGCAAATACAGTCTAACAAGGCCAAACATGAAATAAATTTGGCCTCTCAGGCCAAGGACAACCACAAGGCATTCTTTAGCTTTGTCCACTACCTCAGAGGCAATACACAGCTGTGTGCAGATATCACTGTAAATGTAACCACCTTTATTGAGTCAGAATATATAGCAATACCTACTGTCTGATAAATTCAGCTTCAAATTTACCCCTCTCTCTCTCCCTCAACCTTCCCTTAGGAAATACCATCAAGTATAACTCCCCCTGCTATCACTAGGGAACAGGTCCTTAATGCTCTCTCTAAGGCCAAGAACACTGCTTCATTGGGCCCAGACAATATATCTGAATGCTTTCTAAATAGCATGAAACATGACCTATCAGGCCATCTGGAATTGTTATTTAATGGTAGCCTCCAAACAGGTTGCATGCCTCATGAATGGAGAACAGCAACAAACATTCCTCTGCACAAAGGTGGGCCATCTACAGACTCTGGAAACTATAGACCCATAAGTGTCACTAGTCTTGTATGTAAAGCCATGGAAAGAATTATCATGGGAATAATCAATAGTGATAAAGTAAACCTTCAGACACCGGATCTAACCCACTTTTGGTTTCATGAAGTGCAGAGCATACCTACCCAACCTGTTGGACTTCTTTGAAAAGGTCACCAAAGCAATGGATAAAGGGAAAATGGTTCACACTGCCTACCTTGACCTGGCCAAGGCATTGATGACAAACTCAAGAGGTTAGGTATAAACCCATATGTCACCTGGTGGACAGACAAATGTCTCACAGGCAGGAACCAGGAAGTTAGAATTGGACTGCTTCTTTTTTGGTATTTACTTCTCTGAAGTCAAGACCAATGTCAATGGTCTCTGGATGATTAAATTTGCAGATGACTGGAAATTAGGAGCTGTCATTGAATCCCGGACTGATACAAATGTTCTCCAGGAAGAGCTGACACAGACAAACAACAGGTGTCAGAGTTATGGACTAAAACTAAATGCCAAGAAATGCATAATAGTATCCTTTGGGAAGTCATCCACCCCTGGTAACTATCGTATTGGCAACACACCCCTTAGAGCTGACCCATTAGTCAGGGACTTAGGGACGCACTTAGGCAGTAATCTAGCCTTTGACTATCACGTGTCTACAGTAGTGAGGAAATCATTCTATGTTGCACAGCTTATAAACAAAGGTATGGCATCTAAATCCAAGAAAGTCATTGTTCCACTATATTCGACATTCATCAGACCTATCAGTGAGTACAATTCCCCCTTTGGTATGTACCTAACCAGGCATATCCAACAATTGGAATATAGACAGAGGCTCCTCACTAAAAGAATACAGGGTGTAAGTAAAATGTGCTATGCAGACTGCCTTGAGGCCCTATCTTTGTATTTTCTCTCTCCTACAGGCTTTTGAGGGGAGATCTATACTTGGCATACAGGGTGTTGTCAGACCCCACCCTGATGGACCTCCTGCATATCCATAAATAAACAGCACCAAAATTACCTGTTTTAAAGACTTAAACCATGCCTGTGATGTAAATAGGATCTGCTGGAGAGACAGGTATGTATCCCAGAGACTACAGGTATGCATACCAGAGAGTACACCATCTCTGGAATAGGTTCCCCATCTATGTGAAGCATTATGCATCTTGGACAATTGGATGGGGAACAAGAAATTCATCCCTGGTTTGGCACCTATGTCTCTAATGGACACAGGCAACCTGTAAATGGTTCATCTCCCAGGCCCCTGCTTGTAAATGTTTCATCTCACAAGCCCATGCTTACTCCTATCAAGGGTGTCAGAACTTCTCAAAGATTTGAAATGCATAGTTAGGCTTAAAAAGGCTCTTGTGGTTGATAGCCTAGTAAACACCTATGAACCTATGAACATCAAAGCAGTGGGACACTACTTTAAGTTGCCCAGGAATATTCTGTGCACCCTTCATCTTATTCATGAAATAAGCCTTACCTCCTACCTATCCCCATAACTGAATCTCTATTACTCATCTCTGTTGGTAAACAACTGGAATGAAGCACAGTTCACATTAGTAAACTATTATTGTTATCTGCACTAATTATCTCAAAATGTGTGTTACAACAATGGGACACAGTTATACTACCTTAACAAGTAGTAGTTGCAGAACTCACAACTCACAACTCACAGAAGGCTGCTATAGCTAGTATTATGTAGTCCCATAGCAGCTTCTTCTCCTACTACCTCAGACAATATTTCACAGTGGACTCACAAGGTCTGCCTTGTTTAAACAAGAAATAGTTTTTGTTTCTACCACTTCATGTGTCAAATCACTGTAAACAGGAACAGTTTAAGTATCTAACCCAGTAACTGTTTCTGCACCTACTTCCTCAGGCCCTCAGAGGCAAAGACAGTAGGCCAGAGCACACTGCTGAGCTTCATGTTTTTATTCCAGTAACGTTTTCTGCACGCACACCCTCAGGAAGTAAGTCATAAACATCAGGCTTAATTCACTTTCTCGAAGTAGTTTTAATACCCATCATTACCATCTTGAGAAATAGATTGCAATGGGTTATCTCAGTGGTTTTAATAAATCCAGTAACAGTTTCTGTACCAATCATTGAAGACATTTAGCAGTTTCAGCAATGGCTAGCAAATTACAGTAAGGTAGGAAAGTATTATCTTATTTATCCAAATAATGATTTCAAAGACTACCATATCAGGCTGTAGACTTTTCCAGGCAATCAATTTTCTGTCTCTGTTCTTCCTGTAAAATTATATTACGTCTTATACTGCTTTTCTTAAAAGCTCATTATGATGTTTTTTTTTGTGTGTTAGCTTTCTTTTAAATAAGTTCTGCAGATATCTTCCTTGTTGTTTAGACTTGTTCTCTTCTCTCCATCTCTTTCTCATATATTAAGCATCTTTCTTTCAGGCCCCAGCAAGTATCTACAGAACTAACCTAATCCTTGGCATAAGTGCATTTTGTTAAGTCTTCATTTACATATTTACTGCATTCAGTAAATTAATCTGAGAAAGAATGTCAATGGTTGTGACCAGTAATGTAGGAACATGCACGCACATACATACACACAAACACACACACCTAAATTCAGAAAATGCATAACACTATAAAACCAGTAACACACCAAAGCACTTACACTTACAAACCTAGAACCTTTACATGAAAAATAAATCTATAAATCCATAAAAATAACTTCCTAAGTCTTGTTCCTAATTCATATCTGGTTAAAATCTGTGTTGGCTATACTGGATGGTTCTGAAGAAGCCCACATTGTAGTGGGTGAAAGCGCTCAACACTGTTTTTTTGGCTCAGTTCTCTTGTAATAAATCCGTTTTTTATAAAGAAGAAGGGGTATCGTGCACTTATTGGTGACACCGTGTTTGTACACATTTCTGTTGGGAGCAGTTCAGTGGTTTATACTGGATGGCAACATAGATCAAGGAACCAGAAATACCCAGCAATGCAAGAGAGTGGAATTTGTGAAAAGTTTATAGCCAGGTATGAATACTGACACTCTGTTTATCAGAAAACTATAATTGTAGTGCTTTTGTCTTCTGGAAAATGCTGGTTACATATAGGGGGATTGAGAGCTGTAACATCATGGGAGGGCCTTTTCTGTTAGCTCCAAAGATGATTTATTTCTGCTAGAAAAATATAATAAATTACAGAAAAGTGCACTACCTTATATCCACTGGTTAGCAGTTTCAGTGTGCATTGTGCCTTCAAATACAGTCCAGATCACGCTACAGGTTTGGAACACCAAACAACCACATGAATTCATTATCATGTAAATTATGGTATAACAATTACAGTGCACTATTTCCACTGATTTATGTTTCTTGCTTTCATAATGCTCCACATTGCATTGTCTCAATAGTTGATTATTTCTCCCCAGTTACCATATTCACTGGTCAATCCTCTCAGTGTGTACACTATTTTCTTCTTTACTTCTACAACGATCAAAGATATTTTGATTTAATTTAAAACTTTTATTTCAAATTTTACAGCACAATCACTGATAGCTATTTACAAAACAAAACAATAGAGTCTCAGAATGAAAACAGACAGCAGGAACAATTAACTTCTCTGGCCTTTAAACTCACATTCACTGATATGGCATTGAAACCCACATTCAAAGAAAATACATCTGGCCAGTGGCAGAGTAAGTTTACCTTTGGGCTGTTTTCAAACCATAGGCCCTTTGCATACATTTTGAGGACCATGCATATGGACATGTTCTTTGATTCACCTTCCTGTTTGCATTAAATTATATTCCTTGTATAATACAGCACCACTTGCTAGAGTGTTTCAAATTTGTAATTTTGAACAATTTTCCAGTAAACAATGAAACAAAACATATGAACTAATAATGAAAAAATAGAACATTTCGACCATAAAAGACCACTTAAACTTTTGTCATTACAACCCATCAATGTCAGCCAGTATGCGCAATTACTGCAGAAGTAAAAGTCATCTGACAAATTCCACATTAAAGAGTTCTGTAACTAATGAAGTGGTTCCTGTCGGCAAATAACTTTACATTTCAGTGTTTCATCTACAAAGTCATTGTGAAGAATAAAATGCCTTTGCTACGTTAGAAAAAATGGTAAGCTGGAAATATTGCAATAGTGATCAGACTGACAACAGGTTCATAGTTACTAGGCATCTCACCAACAGGAGGATATACTCAGGAGTGCAACACCACATTCCCCCCTTAAAGTACATTGCAGTATCACCAATCCTTCTACATGGTGTGGGAGTAGAGCACATAGCCTTCTGCACTAAAAACAAATATGCTACCTGTTGTGCTACAACATCAGTTTGAAAGCTCTTAGCTCAAACACTGACAGCCATTTGCTAAAGAAAATAGTTGCACAATGAAAATAGACTTAGCATGAGCAACAGTAAACTTCTCAGCCTTTGAAACTCACAGTTCCATGAAAATGTACTGTAACTCATTTTTTAGCAGGCAGGTAGTTGGTGTAGAGGAGTCAGATACTTGACTCCTATAATCAAGGAACAGGGTTTGAGCCTGAGCCATCTCTAATAATGGTATTACACACACACACACACACACACACACACACACACACACACACACACACACACACACACACACCTTTTGGCTTCACTTACCACTACCAAAGAAACATATGTCTCAACTCAGGGAAGGAACATCTTGAAAGCAAGTTTAAATCATATAAGGAAAGAAGCAGCAATAGCAATCCTTATGTGCATGCAGAGAAGCAGGAAAATAAATGTGCACACTTGCATGAATCACCTCATACAAAGTACATTCTTAAAGAAGAATGCTGTTAAAAAAGACGTGAATTTTAATTTTTTAAAAATTAGTAATAAAATGTTGTGGCAACCCCCCCCCCCCCCCAACCAAGGGGCCAGTTTACACAAATGGGCACAGTCTATGCTAATCAATTTGTCAAAAGAGAAGGTTTTAGTTAAATGGTGCCTATCCAGTGTCAGGGAGATGACTATGATATACTATGAGAGTTGGTGTATACTGTCCAGCACATAGCTCCTATGTCCACAGACAATCGAAATGCTGGATGCAAAAAGTCTACCTGTTTTCATACCTAGTGAGTTCTGCAGCAGAACAGACATGCAGGTAGAGACCTCATACATGATAGTTAGCTCTGAAAGCTAAAGGAATAGACAAAACATGCAGCCCAGATTTAGAGGATTACATTATGAACATTGCCCCAAAATATAGCTCCTGGCATATTAAAACCTCAGCCTGAAACTGGGTAGTTGGAGAATATTAAGAAGATGAATAATAAAATCAGTATACAAGACTGTTGTACAGAATTAGTTATTTGAGTAAATCTAGGGAGAAGAAGGACCAGGGTGGAAGGGTTGAATAGTTGATTGTTAGGGAAAAGGCAAAACAAGATGTCAGGAAAGCAGTTTGGATAAATCAGAATGGCCATGTGATCTTATGCAGCCTTTCAGAAAAGTAACACATATAGAGTGTGAACCAAAAGGGAAAATGTATTTTTCCTTGGGAAAAGGAATATTGCAAAAAGGCCTGAATGGTGTTATCAGTGGTCCACATGTTCTGAAGAGGAGAAGTAAAGCCGTCTGTAATTACAGACTTACTAAACTTAATTCCATCCCAGGAAAGCTTACTTAAATACTTCTCTAATGTAAGCTGGTGATATTTCAGGATACAGTCTGTCTAACATACAGACAAACCATGGATTTCCAAAGTTGAGAACTTAACAGTCTAACCAGGTTCATTTCTGATCAGGTCACAATCAAAGTTTATGTAGTAGACAAGTGGATGCAGTGTATCCAGACGTCATTAATTCATTTTACCCATGATCTACATAAGGTTGGTGTAAAATAGAAACATACTGGGATAGGACACAGTCTGATATGAATGGCAAATAACATTCAGGAGAAGGAAGGCAGAGATGGTACTTAAATATCCAGTGACAAGTCTCGACTACTGAGGTGGCAGAGTTTTCTGCTAAGACCAGCTATATTTAACATATTTCCATTAGTCATCACAGTGCAGTAGAGGACAAAGATCAGCCTACTCACCATTAACACGTAGACTGCAGCAATACAGATATACAAGGGTGGTAACCTGTGCCATGACTTAGTGAGAAACATGTCATTTGGATAAATGTAGTTTCAGCAAACACAAAAAGAGTGAAAACTGTTCACTGAAACTACTTTCACTAACAGTGGAGTTTGTTTTTTTTCCTGTACCCTCAGGAGTTGGTATATATACACATATATATATATATATATATATATATATATATATATATATATATATATATATATAGGTCCCATTTAGATGATCGAAGTCTTAGAACTTTGGATTTCACATGGCCGACACTATGTGATCAAAATTTTAAGACTTCGAACACCTAATAAAAAACAAAAATGAAAAAAAAATCCTGGACGCTTCCGCAGGGGGGGGGGGGGCAAGCCCCACTGCACCCCCCCCACTCCCCGCTACTTAAATATACCAACTCCAAGATTGCACTACAGCAAGAAAAAAGGAAAAGTTCCCATTTGGCGCTGTATGGAGGTCTCCGTTTAGAATATTCAAAGTCTTAAAACTTCGATCATATGGTGTTAGCCAAATGAAATTTGAAGTTCTAGGACTTCAATCATCTAAATGCGACCCACATGTAAGTCTTGAGGTTATGGGAAGTGTTCCCCACCTTTGGAGGTGCATGTGAGTTTGCTCCCCTAAAAAAATTTGTAATGTTCACAAAAGGTAGCTTTGGTGAATACTTTTTGATTTGATTCCAGTCACCGAAATTGCTTTTAGTGAACTGATGTGAATCTGGCTTAGTGCAGGCTGCAGGCTGCAGGCTAATTAGGCAGATCATAGATGGGAAGTAAGTATGGAAACATACACAGTAATGCAATCTGTGTCCAAAGGGATTATCAAGGAGTCATACATGTGCAATTAGGAGCGCAGTGCGCACACAGAAATTAAAATTGAGCAAGAATTTATAACTGAATTCATACTGTATCATAACATGAGCTTTGATAGGGGAGTGGCAAAGATCAAGAATATGAAGGGAACATTGCCAAGGTCATATGTTCTAGAGAGACAGCTTTCAACCCTTTTATTTTTTGAGAAGACCTCATACTGAATTACCACATTTAACAATAGAGGTCAGGTAAACAAAGGGCATTCTAGATAGCTGGAAGAGTTGGCAGCATTCAAAGCATTACCAAGATGACAAAGAGAATGTTTGGTGGTGATTATGAAAAAAAATGTAGGCCACTGAGAATGTGATAAAATAGAGTTTTGAAAGGGAGATATAATATGATGTGCCATCAGAACTCTCAAAAGTCCCTGTTTTGGAGGAATGTTCCTACGTTTAGTCCCAATTTACCCCTTCATATTATTTACCTATTTTTGAAGCTATGTCCTTATTTTCAGACTTGATTTACCCCTTCACACAATTTCCTGAATCTCCCTCATTATACGTGATTTTTGAAGCTTTCTAGTACACAGAAAGCCATAATACATGACTAACATACTAGTGACTAGTAAATAATTTAAGGAAAGAGGGCACACATCTTACATCTCTCTTTTTAAGAAGCAAAAAGAAATGAAAATGCTTGGTAGAATTTTGCGATCCAGTTCATTTAAGTCTACAAACTTTACACTGTCTCTGACAATCTGTTTATATTTTTCCATCATTTTTCCTCACTCTGTATTTTTTAAATGTGTGTTTCTGAGAAGTATCCCAAATTCCTACTGGAGTAATGACAAATAAAAGCTGCCGGACCACCAGGCTGATAAAACAATTTATTAAAACAACAATAAAACACAGATAAGTGCTTTCTGGTTGTATCCCTTCCTCAGATAACTAACATAATATTAAAATCCACATTAAGAAAAGTAATAACCAATGATGTTTCAGTATTGAACTCTCCGACTCTTTAGGGCTGGTTTAAGGAATATGACTCCATTCAAACCAGGGGTTCTGTCTGCCCTTAGCTCAATAATCCATTTAGTTTCATTAAACTCAATTAAATTCACTATGTCCTCACCCCTGGCATTCATTCTCACAACTTGTAACACCATAAAAACAAATGCGTGCCCTACATTACTCAGAACATGTTGATATAGGGCATTATGAATACTGCCTAAGTGTATTGCTGAAAGATGTTTCAAAATTCTTTCTTTTAAATGGCAGTCAGTCTTGCCTACATAAAGAGAATTTTTTACACCACAAGTAAGACAGCTTATGCAGTTGATAGACAAACGACAACAAGAAGGTAAGTGATACTTTGATAAAATTGATGACCTGTTTTGTATATTTGCTTCCTATGATTCAAGGCTCCAGCAGACAAAGGTAAAGGAAATGATGAGAGACTATTGAGATTTCCTAGATTGTTTACAATATATCTAATATTATATTGTCTGATGAACAATTGCAGGTATTAAGCAAGGGTCTGACATTTGTCCCCAGTGTTGGTTCAATTTTTAGTGATGCTATGTTGGACATACACAAGTTTGGGAGGGGTTTACAATTAAAACAAATGTTTGGCTTGAACAACAATGTAAGATGAGGTGAAAACTGAGACAGGCATGTCTTTT
The DNA here is from genome assembly GCF_019279795.1 of Protopterus annectens. NCBI lineage: Eukaryota > Metazoa > Chordata > Ceratodontiformes > Protopteridae > Protopterus > Protopterus annectens. The sequence continues at coordinate 1,132,980,770 of NC_056743.1, forward strand.
CACCCCACTCTCTGATCCAACAGTTGCAACATTTTTAGAAACATGTGAAGATGAGATTGTGGCACATTTGGGTTTTGAGCAAGGTCATGAATCTTATCCTTTGACACTAGGACAAAGAAATGCTTTAAAAATGTTAATGAATGATAATAGTATTGTGATTAAACCCACCGACAAAGACAGTGCAGTGGTGGTAATGGACCACCAGTTTTATCATTATAAGATTATGGGCATGCTTAGTGACAACACAACTTATTTACAGCTGTCTCCAGTAGATGCTAAGGTATTGGCTGATAATGTGAAATGTGATTTAATGTTATATAAGTATAGTGACCAGATAAGTGAAAAGATATTTAAGTTTATATGGATAGATTATCCTGTTATTCCTTTATTTAAGGCACTTCTAAAAATACACATAGATCTCCGAAACCCACCTCTTAGACATATAATGTCTGGTACAGGATGGGTTACGGAGAATGCTTCAATATGGGTGGAATCTAAATTAAAGTAGGTATTAACATCTGTCCCCAGAATCTTGAAAGACACAGCACATTTTTTTAAGATCCCTATATGAGCATGTTCAGATGAAGGCTGAATACAGTGAATATTTATTTGTTACTTTGGATATAAATAATCTGTTTACAGTTATTTCAGGTGACTATGTCCTTGTAGCCATTGAGTCTTTTTTGAGGTATAATGAACTATTGGACATTAAAACTAAGAAAACTATCTGTACTTTGCTTAGACTTATATTGCATAATAATGTCTTTCTATATCAAAGTTGTTCCTATCGACAAAAGAAAGGGATTGGTATGGAGACACCATGTGCAAACTCATATGCAAACCAGGTTTTGATGTACTGGGAGGACAAGGTGATTTTTAGTACTGAACATAAATGGAGAGAACATTTAGGATATTATGTAAGATTTGTGTACGATGTATTTATGTTATGAATCCACTGAGAGAAGAAAAGATCAGGAGGGACCCAGGTTGATAGGAGTATCGTCTGTCATTCGACACCCATGTAGCTAAAGCAGTTAGGAAGTAGCTAAATTAACCCATCACACAAGGGATTTGAGATTCTCATCTAGATCAAAGAAGGAGGGTCTCGTCTATCTCTCTCATCCATCACTCATCAGACAATGATTAGACCCCAATTCGGAATGTATCTGACCCGACCAGCACTTGCAGCAGCTGGAGAACAAAAAAAAGTCACCAAAGCAAAAGGATAAAGGGTCTCAAACATGCTGCTGACCCTGAAGAGAAAGAACTCTAGCTTATTTTAGTCGCTTACTCGCTTGCTCAGGTGACCTTTTGCCTAACATACAAATGCCAGATTTGATGAATATGATGATGATCAAACCTCAAAAAAAAAAAATCCGTCAGAGAGCCAAGGAGGCGGAAACTTAACCTCGACGACGGCTATTAATAGGGCGTGCTGGAGGATTGACCATGATGGGAGAAGATATACCCCAGGGGGATTACCTACCTGTCACTGCTCAACAACAGAGGCACAACAAAATAAATGGTATAGTTCCCCATACTAAAGGGGTGGCGTAAAACCAAAAAACTAGGGGCTTTGTAAAAAATGCCCGGGGCAGATAGCCTAGTATGAACCTATGAACCTATGAACCTATGAAGGGTACATGTAATCAACTACATTCATTTATAGCCTATTTAGAATCAACTACTGATTTTTTAAGATTCGGTATAACATATTCAGATACTGTAATTGATAGTCTGGGCATGCAACTGAGAAAAGGGAAATAGGGTCACATACAAACTTCTATGTACAGGAAAAGTTGTTGAAAGAGCAATCTTTTGGCCTTTGACAGTATGCACCCCAGACATCTGTTCAGGAATGTTGTGAAGGAACACAGGGTTTCCAGGCCTTGTACTGAGGAAGAACAGTTTATTAGAGTCTGAATGTTTAGTGTTGAACTTTAGAAATATAGGTTATAAAAAAGAGGTTATTGAACAAGTTGTTGATGCAAGCAAAAGGCACAGATTAGCTAAAGGTGGGAGGTTGGCATAATGGTTAAGGTGTTCACCTTACAAACACAAGGTCAGGGGTTTGATTCTCAGATGGGATAAATGGCTAAGCTTAAAATGACCCATGAAGGAAGTTAGCATAGTGTGAACCTATGACAACATAGTTCATTCATTTTGGGGTTGGGAAGGTGGCCTAATGGTTAAGGTGTTTGCCTTACAAACACAAGCTGCAGGGTTTGAGTCTCACAAGAGATAACTGGCTAGGCTTACAATGGCTCGCAAGGGCAGTTAGCCTAGTACTAACCTATGAACCTATGGTTCTCTGATTTAAGAGCAGGGACAATGGGACAAGTTTTTACTAACAGTAATAGTAACAAGGATGAAAAGTTGCATATGGTTCTGAAATACAGCAATAATATAAGGGGTGTATGTGGTATTATAAAATGTAATTGGAAAATTTTGTTAACAGATGAGAAGCTTAAGAGTCTAGTGGGAGCAACACCTTCATTTAGTTTCAAGTGCAATATGAATTTGAAGGATTTACTTTGTAATGAACAGAAGATGTTTACAACTATATAATCTCAGCGACAAGGTACCTTTGTGTGTAGGCATTGTGAGACATGTGCCTATATTATGAGGCAAAATCTATTTGTTCATCCTATAACTGGCAAGTATTACTCTTTCACCCAATATGCTGATTGTCAAACGTAACGTTATATATTTGGCCCAGTGCAGAGACTGTTGCTCATTTTATGTAGGGAAGACCAACTGCCATTTAAAAGAAAGAATTTTGAAACAACTTTCAGCAATACGCTTAGGCAATATTCATAATGCCCTATACCAACATGTTGTGAGTAATGTAGGGCACATATTTGTTTTTATGGTCTTACAGGTTGTGAAAATGAATGTCGGGTGGGGACATAGTGAATTTAACTGAGTTTAATGAACTAAATGGATTATTGAGCTAAGGGTGGATAGAGCCCCCAGTCTGAATGGAGTCATACCCCTTAAACCAGTCCTAAAGAGGCAGAGAGTTCAATACTGAAACATCATTGTTTATTACTTTCTTTAAATGTGGATTTTAATATTGTGTGAGTTATCTGATGAAGGGATACAACCCAAAAGCACTTATCTGTGTTTTATTGTTTTAATAAATTGTTTTATCAGCCTGGTGGTCCAGCACCTTTTATTTGTCATTACTTCAAGTTACATAGCAGCTGGACCTTTGGTGAGAAGGGCCTCATATATACATTTTGCACATACAAATTCCTGCTGGAAGCAGGATGAACTATGTACTATTTCATATACATATGTTATGCTAATCAAACATCTAGATATTTGGCTGAATGTATTTACTTTTCAAGGGCTGTTGTTCCTGTTTGCAATGTCTGCAGGTTGTAGCTATATGTGCCATATCACCATAATCCTTGTGGGCAGGCTGGGGGTTCAGCCCTGAAGAGTGGGGATGGAAGGAGCAACAACAAGAATAATGCTGAAAAATTCTCTGATGCAATCAGAATATAGTACCTCATCTGGTTGGTTATATAGCCCAGAAACAAGTTTTTCACCGCAGAGGGGTAGCTAAGTAGAGGCTGGTGTGTGTATGTGTGTGTGTGTGTGTGTGTGTGTGTGTGTGTGTGTGTGTGTGTGTGTGTGTGTGTGTGTGTGTATTCCATCCATACACCCCTCCAAGATGCAGGCTACCGTTTGGAAAAAATCCAAGGCCATATGCCTGTCAGGGCCCAGGTTCCAGCTCTACTAACTGGTGCTTCCAAAAATTGAAATCCACAACCTAGACCTGACTTGACTGACAATCAGTACTTCCAAAGTTTTCTTTCATATGATCCTGCATGGAAGAAATTAATTCTGGTTAGCTGCCTTCAGGCAGTTTCTTTGTACATCACCTTGATTGTCAGTTAATCTAGCTAACTGCTGTGAGAACATTCCCACAATTCATACTACAAAAGCAGCTTATACAGCTCCATTGAAAATGTCTGGCACTTGCCATAAATGACTGAAGGTGTTAAAAGCAGCTTCCTGTAGTACATGGTTTGATTCCCTTGTGATGATGTGAGGTATTGCCAACTATGCTAGGAGAAACATGACAGTGGATATGTAACATATGCCAGCACACCTAGCTGGAATTTAGTAAAGAATTATATTTTATTTGAATATCAAAATGATTTGTACAAATGCTTGTGGCGAAAATGGATTTGTAAAGTTGCTTGCATTAAAAATTTACCAACAGTAGATCCTGACTGTATTATAACTGAATAAAAAAAAAAAAAAATATATATATATATATATATATATATATATATATATATATATATATATATTAACAGAGGATACTGGAAGATAAGAGGTTAAGTGCAGCTCCAGCTAACTTTGGAAAACTGTAAGAAATTAAATTCCTGGGCCTAGGCCATAAATATGTTATCTCACAGTTTGAATGATGCCAGAGATGCAATATCTGTAAGAAGCATGGTTTGTTAGTCTCTTTAGGAGGAGTAAAAGTTTGTAATTGCTTTATGGCTTACAGAAGCTGCACCAGATCTGAGCAATGCTCTTGTGTGTGTATTAGTGACATGTAGGTGCTACATCCTAGCAGTTTCTAGCAATGGGAGGACTTCGCCTGGACACTCAGCTGAGGACTTAACTCAACAGCTGTGCCAGTAGGGAGCCTTACTGGGGACCTCGGGATGGAGAGAGAGAGAGAGAGAGAGAGAGAAACCCAGATCCCGGGCTGAGTGTTTTCCCTGTGTGCTCTTAAGTGAAGTTGTGCTTGACGCAGAGAGATGCATCTTGAAGTACTAGGTGCATCCATTTTTGCGCCAAGTGAATGTCCCTCTGCATTGTCAGTGGTGAGGATTCAGGCTCCTTAATTACTGGCCCAGAGTGGGGTTGTCACATATTGGTGAGCAGTGGTGTGAATATTAATTGAACTTTTGTAGCCTGTAGGCAGTTGTCACTAAAGGTGTGTCCTCTCAGGAGCCACAAGGTAAACATTCAGAGTTTCATTTCCCAACTTATTTATTTATTTTTATCAAACATTAAAAAAGATATGGGGGAAGGACCTGAATCATTAATTTGGAATATTTCCACATATGGACTTTTGTCTGAGGAGAGACGTGTTCTTTGTAAGGGCCTAAATTTTATACCTACAAGTAAGAGCAGGATGTCAGACACAATTTTAGATTTAAAAGAGTTCTGTAGGAATATTATGTTGCATTTACTATATGGTGGTACAGGTGTAGGACATGCATCTAATAATGATGCCGGTTATCATCCCAGCCTCAAGAAATTGAGTAGCTATGTTTCCAGTAACCATCCCTTCATGGAAGCATATTTGAAACTGACTGAAGAAGATATTTGTAATTTTTATGACAATCAGAACAATCAGAGGACATACTCTAAACCTAATCTCTCATATGCTGAAAGGACAGCTTTGAAAGAGTTACAGCATAATAATTTTATTGTGATTCGTCCAGCAGATAAAGGTGGCCTTATTGTTGTGATGGATAGGTCCCATTATTGTCAATCTATGATCTCCATGTTAGGTGACTGTAGCTTTTATGATCTGTAAGTAACTGTATATTTGATGTTTTTTCTGCCCATCTTATTACTGAAGAAGTGTTTTCGTTTTTAAAGGTAGTCAACCCTTTGATTCCACTTATACAAGGCCTGCCTAAGATACATAAACATCAGACTGACCCACCCATGAGACCTGTTGTGGCAGGTGGAGGGTGGGTCACAGAGCCACTTACACTTTATGTTGAGAAGTTTTTGAGACCAGTCATTAATTCGAATCAGGTGGTTTTAAGGGACTCGAAACAGTTTTTGTTAGACCTCTATGAATGTACTAGAGGTATTACTGATGTTGAAGACGTTATCTTTGTAACCTTTGATGTACAGTCCCTGTTCACCATGATTCCTAATGAGTTAGGGATCCATTATATACATGAATATCTTCTGCTTCATGGTGATTATACTTCGGCACAGGTTGATCTTATTTGCTATTTTTTAGAGATTGTCCTTGAAAATAATGTCTTCACTTTTGATGGTGAAATGTATTTACAGAAGCATGGCATAGCTATGGGCACTTCATGTGCCAATAGCTACGCCAATATGTTTCTTGCGCACTGGGAGAATACCACCTTGTTTGCTACTGACTAGGGAGCATGTCCTATTCTATCAATGTTTTGTCGATGATTTGTTTTTGTTATGGAGAGGCTTGTTGGATGGCCTAGTGGATTTTCATGAGACCATGGATGGTCTGACCAGCTGTTTAAAGTTTACATTTAACTGGTCTTTTACTTGTATTGAGTTTTTAGATCTCTATATTGAGAAATTACATGATCATACTTTTAATGCTGGTGTCCATTGTAAGACCTGCCATAAGAATGCCTTTTTGTTTAGGTCTAGTATGCACCCCGGTTATATTTTTCGGAATTTGATTAAAGGACAAGGAATGAGGGCCTCCAGATTAAATCCCACTATGGATGGTTTTGTGGAAGAGTTGGGCAATTTAGAGAAGAAGTTATTAGCCAGGGGGTATAGCCTTGGTGAGATTAATAGACACTGGTCTAATATAGATCAGTTAACGTCCACCACAGGATGTCCGTATTTTGGACCAGTATGTGAGGCAAGTGCAATTAGCGGTAATGAACCCAGTGTGGGTTTAGGTGAAACGAGGATCCCTCTTTTTTATACTATAAATTTATAGAGAAATCACAAGTTTATTTGCACTGCACTGGCCTATTTTACAGGTAGATGATGATATAGGTAAGATCGTAGGTGATAAACCTAGGTTTCGATTTAAGAACAGGAAAAATTTGAAGAGGCTACTTTGCCATAACAGTGGTTCAAGTACCATGGCTTCTACCCCAGGTTTTACACGCCATGTGGTGACTGTAATTTTTGTTCCTTTATTAACACCTCTGATACTTTTTATCATCCAGATCTCTGTAGAGAATACACTTTTCATGCTCATGCCAATTGCAGGACTCCCCATGTTGTTTATTTAGCAGAGTGCATTGCCTGCAGCTCCTTCCATGTTGGTAAGATGAACAGGGTACTGCGTGACAGGATGAGGGAGTACATCTACCACATAGAAGGGGTTCCATATACAACACACTCTCTAAACATGTCTTGGGACTGGGAGACTCCCATCCATTTAACTTTAGGGTCATTGAGACCATTTCTCCCAGTGTTAGGGAAGGTGACATTATTACACACACAGAACATAGGGAGTCTTGTTGGATTATCACCCTTCATGCAGATAGAGGGAGAGGTCTAAACGAGAGGGCTTCTATTAAGCCCTTATTAAAGAAAAGAAGACTCCAGAAGTAAATAGGAAATAGTAGTGGTTATTTATTTATTTATTTGTTTGTTTGTTTTTTAGTGTTGCACATGAGAACATTAACAGTGCAGTGTATATATTTATATTTATATATACATATATATATATATACATGTGTGTGTGTATATATATATATATATATATATATATATATATATATATATATATATATATATATATATATATATATATATATATATATTTATATATATGTGTTCATACATGTATATATTTATATCGTTTTATGTTTTTATTTCCATTTATATTTTTTGCATTCTTTGCTTGTGCAGTATTTGCAGGAAATGTGGTCTTTCAGCTTTAACTGTTTCACTTTAATTGATGTGCATTTTAATTGATGTACTTTTATGATTGGGTGATGCTTTATTACTATGTGTTTAAATGGAGTGCATTTTAGCTTTTTGTATTTGGTCTGATGAAGCTTAACTGTGAAAGCTCTTACCTTTTGTTACAATAAATATCCTGGATTGCTTTTTACTACTGGTGGACTTTGTGACTGTGTTTTTCCTGCCTTGATGTCTGCATTTTCCTTTTGGAGTATTTTGTTTACTGGAAGAATCAGTGATTGTGCCTGATTGTGCCTCATTGCTACAGCAGATGCATTTCTCTGCTTGGCTTCTGCCTGGTTCATCCGTTGCTTACTTGCTACATTATTTCAGTTATTTATATATTTTTAACAATGGAGTATTTATCCCTTGGTCTGAACTTTTTTGTTTTATTTTTATTACTTTAGTTTAGTCAGACAATGCAGGAAAATACGTCAACAAAGAATTATGGCAAGCTGACAAAGCAGCAGTTGGCCAAGGTTTATGAAGCTAAAGGACTGGTGTATACCAACCAGACTAATGAGGAAATGATTTCAGCCCTAGTCTCAGCTCAGACCAGCAGCCAAGAGGATAACCAGTCTGGTGATGTGAATTTGCAGCCCTCAGAAACAGGACATTTCACCTTAAAAACCCATTTGCAGTTAAAGAGACTTGAACTGGAGGCCAAACGTTTGGAATTAGAATCAGCAGAGAGACTCTGGCATTTGGACACTGAAGAAAATGAGACTGCAGTGTTTGAAGGCTGAAGAAAATGAGAAGCAATGTCAAGATGAGAGGGAGATGCTAACTCTTCACCAGGGTCATGGAGGTAATGGGAAGGGAACAAACGAACCTCGGAAGAAATAAAGGTCAGTAAGTTTCTTCCACAATTTACAGAAGGTGATCATTTTGATAGTTCTTTCATATATTTGAAAGAGTATGTAAACAGTATAATATCGACCAAGGGCTCTGGGTACAGTTTATGACCCCCTTACTCCATGGTAAAGCTGTAACTGCTGTTTTTAAATTGTCTGATATTGATTGTTTAAACTATGAAACTGTAAAGAAATGTATACTTGAATATTGTTTTTAAGCTAACACCTGAGGCTTATGAAAAACATTTTTTAACATAGACACAAGGCAGATGAAAGTGTGTGTGATTATATTGCTAAGTTAAGCACTTATTTTCATAGGTGGGTGAGTGGGTGTCAGGTCACCACTTCTGAAGGGCTAGCAGACCTTTTGGTGAGGAAAGAAGCTGTTAGTTATTTGCCTGAGGACATGAGAATCTGGTGGTCAGACCGAGAGGGTAACTCTGCAGGTGACCTGGGGAACAAAGAGGATCTGTACTTAGCAAGCAGGGCATCACTGTACAGGAAAGGGATACCCAGTGCTACCCATGGATATAAGGGAACCCATGGTGGGCAGCCTAAACCACTCCAACAGAGTCCACCAGTAACAGGGGAAGCCAGTAGTTCAGGTACACAGCCAGGATCAAGGGTTAAATATTTTAAATGTAACCAGTGGGGACATGTATCATACAGATGTTCGTGGAGGCAAGGTGGGGAACAAAAGGTGGGAGTGCCAGCAAGTGGGAAAAACAGTATGCCAGTGGTAAGTTGTCTGGAGACAACATGGGTACCAAACTATCACAAGAGGTTATATCCTATCTTAATAGATGGAAAACAGGCCACTGCTAAGAGAGACACAGCCTCTGACATAACCATTGTGAAGCCTGCAGTGGGTGAAGAGGAACAGTACTTGCTTGGGCAGTCCACTCCAGTCAGAGCTTTAGGAGGGACCCCTTTCTATATGCCTTTGGCCAGGGCTCACCTTAACTGGGAGAGTGGAAAAGGAAGCAAGCAAGTAGGTGTGTTTTAGGATATCCTTGCAGATGTCCTGATAAGGAATGATTTTGATAATGCAGTACCTTCTGTGCATTATAGTTACACACAGTCTGGCTTGGAGACAGGCATGTGGGTCTGGTAGCCTGGTGGAGACTCAGACATCACACCTAAAGCCAGGGCTGAGAGCTGTCTATTTCAAGGAGGGCACTACCCTGTAGCAGTGAGTCTGAAGGTGAGCCACAGCTGCTGGTAGGTACTGATATTCCATTGGACAGAGTGACTGCAAGGGCAGATGTGAGTGGTAATACCCAAACTGACAATGAGGCACCACTGTCAGAGGATACTAGACTTCCTGTGGAAGGGAGCTGCGAAGAGTCACAAAGGTAGAGCTGATACAGGCTCAGCTCTCAGACCTTACATTACAAGGCTTGAGGGAGGTAGCTAGGGAGGCACCCAATTCTCAAGGAAAGGGGGAATCTGTATACTAGAACAAAGGGTTACTGTATAGAGCATGGACCCTGAGGGAGGGCTAAGAGGGTCAGGTAATACAGCAGATGGTAGTGCCTAGAGCCTACCATCTGGCACTTCTAGCCATAACCAATGACATTCCTTTTGCAGGAAATATGGGCATACAGCATACCAAGAAACATATTATGCAGAACTTTTATTGGCCTAGGATTACAAGGGATGTGACAGGGTACTGGAAGTCCTGTGAGCAGTGCCAAAAA